>NW_020622492.1:12600250-12948823 GCF_003573695.1 Papaver somniferum | reverse complement strand
CGGAAAATCAACCTTGAATTTATGAGTATGAGTGAAATTAGAGTTCTCACCAGAGTTTACACTTCCGATGGGTCTGTAACCGAATCCTGAATTATTAGTGGTTTCCAAAACTCCAACTCCATTTGACGACGAAGATTTAGCTCTCAGCTCATCTAAGGCCTTTTGTGCTTATACTTTGAACACATCCATCATAGATGATAATAAAACTGGTGATGGTGTATTTTGTTGAGTTTTGAGATCTTGAATTTCTTTAGCTAATGTTTCTATCTGCTTAGCCAAAGTTTCAAACTATGTTCTAGTTACCATGGTTATCAAAGTCACTCAGAATCGAGTGCTCTGATACCACTTGTAGTGATCCACATTACAAATGGGTTTCAGGCAGCCGGTTTCTGCCGGAGAAGAGAAGGAAGACGAGATGAAGAAAGAGGATAATAGTTTGATTAATTTTCTAAATGGTTCTCTTACAACCACAAACGCAAATAAAAGCAAAACACCTGACCCGCTAGAACACTGCCACGCGTAACTAACAGAGTCACTAACAACATTAACTCTTAACGGCTACACCTGGACTAAAGGTACCCGATATAATTACTAAGGGAATTTCCTATTACAAGAGATCAACAAAAGTAGGGACATGACATTTTCTAAGAGAATTTTCAGATTCAGTTCCTGCTGATGATGATTATCCATTGATTTTCATTGAATCTCCGAAGAACAACTGATGTTGATTTCGAATTTATGTTTAGATAATCAGGATCTTTGTTTGTAAAGCTTATATCTAAGTTCTGAAATCATTACTCACTGAAAATTTTGAATAGAAATCGTGTTCTCGCCTATTTCATCATCTGAGAGAGAGAGAGAGCAAAAGAAAATGAGAGAGAGAAAGTGAAAAAGAAAATGAAACCTAAACCTAGTTTTATTAACTATATATACTAAAAGGCAGTCTTGGTATTATGAAATAAATTTTTTATTAACAAGCCCTGAATTCTAAAATTTTGGGCCTAGAAATATCAAAATGTGAAAGAATGGAGTTGATAGTGAAGGATCCATTTTGTGGGGCTTGTATATGTTGAACCCATATAGTAGGGGGGTTATAGTATTTTTTTCACTTTACAATATTCATCGAGGTATATTTCCCAATAAATGTATTTTAGTCTTTTATTACCCCTGACTTTTGAATGCATACCAAATGGACAACTATTATTTCCTAATTTCTTAAGAGTTCGATCATAACTACTTATTTGGAACGAGAGGTGTACAATCTTGCTACTGAATAAAGAGATTAGCAGTGACATGCAATGTTATAAGATCATTGCATAAGCAGGTGTTTGTAGCCATGAATTTCTTACTGTCCAGTTTACATGCCGTGACCAATGATTTTCAGGGATACATTGAACTAATAAAGTTGAAAGAAATTAATGTTCAGGAAATGTTGCTTCAGATGTGGGATGGATGGAACCTTACTGATTTGTGACATTGATATTAAGGCCAAATGTACGATAGCATTCGACAATACCAATTTGAATGGTCAAACGATTCAGTCATATGATCTCCCTGTAATGTCTATAAGGTACTAAATACTAGCGTTTCACAGTTCAAAAATACTTTTAGAGGTTGCCAAGCCTTTTCCAGGGCACTAAATTTATCTTTATTTGTACAAGGCTACAGATTAATGAAAATATTTTCTCTAAACTACCAAGATAACGATGTTTGTATTCTCAATGTGTATCGTCAAAACTATAATTGTTATTCATATGTGTTGTTCAATTGCAAGTTAGACATTCTTTATTTCTCTGCATATGCAACTTATAAAAGCATAAAGCGTAGTCATGTTCTAAGTTACTGGCTGCATGTGGAATTTGAATCTAATAAATGTTAACCAATGAGTGATGCAAATTGTTTAAGAAACAGCGTATACGAATTTGATTACTTTTCTTGCCTGCAATTCAGGTAAATTATTCCATAATAAATTCTTTAATATAATTTAGGAACAAAGCACAAAGCATTATGGTGAACGCCGAGGCGATACCCGGAACAAAGCACAAAGCATTGCGTATAGGAGAGTCTTCATATACTGTAAGGCGAATCTTTGATATGTACTCCTAATGTTTATATATAGTCTCGATAATGAAAAAGACTAAACATTTTATTTGGATTATTCGCAACCTTTTCCGATTTTAAAACACATTATGACATAATTTCTTTTTAATTACCAGGCAAATATGACAAAATGATGGTAAACTATTGTATTGGAAGAAAAGAAAAAACTACTCCGAAACTATATCTAAAGTATCGGAAAAAGAAAAGAAAACTATATCTAAAACTTGGGGACAACAAGCCTAAGCCCGTGCAGCGCACGGGCGCAACGACTAGTGTGTTATAAATGTGAACAAAAACAAATAACCGTAAATATATATTTTAATAAGCACCATAACATAATATTATTACACTGATTATTAATTCATATATTAGTTGGGCCCTATTGGATACTTAAAATTTGTATTATTTTATAAATTTTGGGAGTTATTAATTTATCACGAATTAATTTAACTAAGTTCTACTATAGGTAGTTGAGTGAATGGTGAATAAGAGATCAACATGCTTGTACAAAGAGAGTGTTCTATTATAGGTAGTTGAGTGAATGGTGAATAAGAGATCATCATGCTTGTACAAAGAGAGTTTAAGAAAAGAAAACCTGGATGTATTTATGGGCTCTAGAAATTGATGGAATGATGAGTCACTAAAAAATGTAACAAAGCTTAAGTTCCGATGCTAGTGGGGTTAGTTGAAGACTTTATTTTAGAGATTACAATTTTCTTCCGTTGATAACATAAAAAGTGGCCAGAAATGCACACCACGTTTGGTATTCAATCTCAACACCCAAGAATATCCTTTTCATTTCTCTTTCAATTCCAAGATCAGACTCTTTCTTGTTCTTTTTATCCTGTCAACAACTATCTCCATTCCCCTACTAGTTTCATAATTCAACCTCTAGCACCGCCGACCACTCTCTGCATCCTTCTCTTTCAAGCGGTCAAGTACCTCTATCACCATCTTTCTGCAGTCATCTTTTTATCCATTTCAAGCTAGCCCTGTATATCAGTATCTATTACTTGTGGAACAATAGGTCGGCGAATTTGTCTCTAAGAGCAGTGATAATGGAAACTAAGGGTTTGAGTTTCAAGCTCTCTGTAAAATCAACATCATCAGATAATTCCCTACTGGAAGTAATAGGGTGGCTGCAACTAAAGAGTATCCACAGTGGTATGTTCCAAGAACATCAAATCCCTAAATTTCTTATTGTATTTGTTGACTGTGGGGATTGTGTATAACTGAGGGAAACTTTTGTATAAATATATAAGGAGTTGTAAATGAAAACTCATGCCCGGAGTAGCTGGTGCCAGCATCTGTAATTTTAGGTTTTTCGATTTTTCATTTTTCTTTATCATGTTTTAGTTTATAAGCTAGGGCTGAGATGAAGCTCTTAATATAATGTTTGATGAATTTGGTTATAAATTTGTTCTTGTTGTGCTTAATTGCTTGAGACATGGTTAAAACTTTGAACCTTAGTGTATAACTTTTACCTTGTATGTCATGCATCATAGGTTGTTAGAGTATATGTATATTGTTGTTTCAAGTTTAAACTCATGTTTAAATGATCTAATTAATTTGTGATTAGTTGTACCATAACAAGACAACTAATGCTAGGGATTAATACCTCAGTTATTGTTAGAGCACTGCTCGGTTGAACTCTCATGTGTTGCTATCTCAAGCATGTTTGTCAATGTTAGTGACCAAAACTATAAGTCTTGATTTCTAGCCTATTTATCGATGTCTCGGACTAGGACATAGATTGTGTAGTTGAGCTTAAACTTCACGGCGTTCATCATTTGAAGACGAAGAACTACTAAGGGGAGCTTGTGGAACTTCATCGAGAAAAGGTATGTGGAGACTTAAACTCATCTATCACTTGGAAAGTCTATTTCTACTCTATCTCATATATTGAAACATAATTCGTTTTACGATATAGTTTTCTAAACGCACATTTGAGATTTCGAGCTGAGTTTATCTCGCTTACATATTTCTCGAAATATGTGTTGGCAAGCTTTCACTTCGACCAAGTTCATCTTATATCATGTGAAAATTGCCGAGTAACATCTTACATGGTTTGAGTGATACAATCATTTGGTGTTGTCTTGGAATATTTTGTTATGATTATTTCAATAACTTGAAAATCGCTTTGATGCTAATAGTATGTGACAACGACTATTGTCATCCTCTAAGAAAGTTTCAATGATTGAAATAGGAGTTTAGAACACTTAACCATTGTTGGATATGTCATGTTGTGCACTCGTGCATATATGTAATCCATGTCCGGGAACCATAGTATGCGCACCCGTTTGCGTACCCGTTTGCGTACCTGTTGGTTTGAGAAATCCGGGAATCTAAGTATGTGTACCCGTTTGTGTACTGGCGTACAGGTTCATGTCCGAGAACTTCTGCTGAGATTGAAAATTCGCGTACTCGTTTGCATACTGGCGAAACCCAATCTTAGTCCGGGTATTTCAAGTATGCGTACCCGTTTGCATACTTGAAGGTTAAAGTTCTAAAATCGGTTATGAACATGAACATAAACATTTATATAATAAGGAATGCAATCTTTGCAAACCGTGGCTATAATGTTCATGATTGATTCGAGTGAATCAAACCGATTTTGTTTCAATTGTGTTCTTGTATAATTCTATGAGAATATAACAATTGAATAACTCTTTAACTAGTTTCATTTGAGTCATTTGAACTAGTTATAGTTAAGATGAATAAGGTTGATATGAGAGTAATCATATGGCTAACCCCGGTTAAATATTTGTGAACCAACATGGTTTACACGTTTAGGTACGGTTACATAAACCGGTAGCTTGGTTGAATCAGGTTTTTCATCTAACGGTGAATATTGAATTCTTTGTTACCAAGGTAACTTGGATTGCAAACCCTGATTTGAAAACTATATAAAGGATAACTCTAGCAATTAGGAAACCTAAATCCCATACCTCATGTGTGTTACTAGTTGCATAAACTAGAGTCGATTCTCCTTTAAACTTAGGTTTCCATTGAGACCCTGTAGGTTAACGACTTCAAAGACTTCATTGGGATTGTGAATCCAGACCCAACTATTTTCTTTCTAGTTGCGTGTTCTTATCTTGCCTAATTCTATCGTACTGATTTCAATTGAAATAATTGACTCGAGATTAATTTCTACGATGGGAAAGATAAAAGTAATCAGAAACATCTTTGTCTCATCGTTTGTGATTCCACAATATCTTGTTTCGCTAGTCGATTAAGATTATTGTGAGGTGGTTGATAATACTAGGTTGTTATTCGGGAATATAAGTCCGGTTTATCAATGGGTTCTTGTTCACCTTGATTTATCAAAATACGAAACATAAACTCTTGGGTAATTTTGTGGGAGACAGATTTATTCAATCTATAGACTTTTCTGTGTGAGACAGATTTGTTTATCAAGTCTTCGACTTTGGGTCATTGCAACTCTTGGTTGTGGATGATATCAACTAAGGGAATCAAGTGCATGGTATCCTACTGGGATCAGAGACATAAGGAATGCAACTATACCTTGAATCAGTGTGAGATTTATTAGGGTTCAACTACAGTCCAGTCCGACGTTAATTAGTAGTAGGCTAGAGTCTGTAGCGGCTTAATACAGTGTGGTGTTCAATATGGACTAGGTCCCGGGGTTTTTCTGTATTTGCGGTTTCCTCGTTAACAAAAGTTCTGGTGTCTATGTTATTTCTTTTCCGCATTATTTTTTGTTATATAATTGAAATATCATAGGTTGTGTGTTAAGTTCAATCAATTAGAATATCCGACCTTGGGTTGTTGATTTAAATTGATTGACACTTGAACTTTGGTCTTTGGTACCGTTCAAGTTATTCCTCTTATATTCAATCGAGCTCGCAGATTTCTATTTGTTGATTGCGGATTGAATTAAGAGTTACAGATATTAAACTCTTTGATATACTTTACTCTAGATTGAGTCTGAATGTCTAGTTTATTCTCTAGAAAGTATATTGGAATAATCCCTCTCAGATTGCCAAACGAATTGTTGGGTGTGGTTGTTAGACCCCCGCATTTTCAATTGGTATTAGAGCAGGTAAACATGTTAAAGACCTTATAAGTCTGTGTTTGTAGTGATCTGAGGATGGACAACATTGTCTCTGATAATCACATCGCCAGAAATAAAAGTTATGTTTCTTTGAATTCTATTAAAGAGAAAGATTTGTCAATCTCGAATATAGAAGAACCTTGTGTTCCAAAGAAACAGACGTACATTGACAAATGTTTTCTTGACTACCTTACTGACGAGTATGACTCTGAAGTTGAAAGGAATACAGCCAAAGAGAGTGCAGTGAGTCTAAAACTTGTTAGAATCCAGGCTGATGATGTTAACCGATTGAAACACAAAGTCAATGTCCTTGTTGGTATGGTAAATGAGTGTGACTCTCGTCTAAAGACTCTTCAAGAAGAAAATTTCTCAGTCTGTTCTTCACAAACTCTACTTGAGGAAAAACTCAAAAAAGATGCTTTGGAAATTGAACACCTTTTAAGTAATCTCTCCTTTCAAGAGTGTTCCAAAGAGTCCACCATACCAATTGCTTCTGATTTAACTGTAATAGAATCAGTTTCAGAAGTAAAACCAAATTCCCTTCCTGTAAAAAAGGATGTGCCTGTGTCTTCATATAATCAAGAAATTTCCACATCACATGGAAGGAATAAGTCTCCCAACAGTAGTGTTGAGTCTGTTCCTTCTAATCACTCAGATGATCAGAAAGTATGTCTCTTTTGTAATTCAAAAGGTCATACTGAACAACAGAATAAATTTAGGTTGAATGACAAGTCTATCATTCGTCTTCAGCACACCTTAGATTTAATTCTCAAAGGTCTAGCCCAATTGGTTTTAGTACTCACCCTGTGTATTCTACCAGGAAAGTAAGCACAAGGTGTTCTTTAAATGTTCAAGAACTTAACAAACTCCCAAATACCTTTCGGTCAAGAAGAACTAATGGTTTTTCTTCCTTCAAAAAGGGAGATAATGTTGTCCATGATGTGAAAAAAATACCATAAGAAGGAAGAAATGGAGGTATGAAAGACAACCTAAAAATGATCATTGAAGGATATAAAGATATCATCAACAGGATGTTAAATCCCTTCGGTCAAAAAATTTCAAGTAAGAATCAAAACTATGCTTCATTTTTTGATGATAGTAAATTTTATGATAACTTTTCACATCATAGTGGTTTTCCTCCAAAGATCGGGAAAAATAGGATTAACCGGAAACAACATTCAGTCAATGAGCTCAAGGCTCATACTTGTGCAATTAATCACAAGAACGTATTCTCATTCACAAAAATTCTTGGTTGAGTGAGATAAGTTACAGGTATACTTATGGCAAAATGTTTTCTGATTTTCTATGCTATTTTCTTATCGCTCTTAGATGGATTATCATTCATAAACAGTCATGCGTAAATATTCGGTTGTTCAATTAGGAGTCAGGTTTCTATTAATTTCTTCTTCAAACCTTGTTGTGTCCAAAATTGCTATTTTTATTTTCTCTGAATTCTTCTCTTGTGAGATATAATGTTTATTGAGCCTGTGAATTTATTTCACGTATAAAAAATATTGATAAAGAAACAACTTTCTTGGTTGTTTGATCCCTCCTTGGGTCTGTTACGTTTTTATGGGTCAAGGTTGTGTTCGTACGGGTATCCAGTTTATTTATCATGGACCAACTTAGGAAACCCTAAATTCAGTTTCTTGTGAAACCTTATAAATTACAAAGTTTTTATTTTTAGTACGCATACTCTCTCTTCCTGGTTTTAAATAATGGGGTCTCCTTCAAACCCTTGGAAGTTACCAACTGATCCAATTGATGATTCAGTTTACTTGGAATTTGTTTTAAAGAAGAAAAGAACCCTGGTTAAAGCTGACGAACTCGAATCCTGTGCCTCATGCTATTATGCATTTTCTCATCAAGATCGAGAAAATGCTCAGATGGTCTTTGCTGAAGTAGTTAATGGTTTTCTCACTGACCTTGGGAAGACCCAACTGAAGCTTCAGAACTCGGTAAAAGATCTTAACATGATACGAACTGAGTTGAAAAAGGTCAACTCTGACCTTGTTCTCATAAAGTCACATGTTAAGGATCTTCTTAATGAGGATATATTCTCCGAAGATGCAGTTGATACAGTCTGTCACAAGCTTGAAGATTTTGGAACCAGTGAAGCTTCTATACCTGAACTCTGCTTGTGATCATGATTGGTCTTTAGAGTTTTTTTTGTCTTGATTTATTTTGTCTAGTAAATCTTCTTATGAGAATTTATTTCTTGTGTTTTTAGAAGAATAACTAGGGTTTGGAATAGCCATTATTGTGAGTACAGATAGCTATGTTCAACGTTTTCATATTTAATGTTTTTAGATTTATTTATTTAAATTCTAAGTTTTTTGGAAGATGATGTTTGCAATTTTAATCTTTATGATTTTATATTTTGAAAATTGTTATGGGATATGTTTTTTACCCCCGTGAACCTGTGACTGTCCCATACTTGTTCAAAAGTTATCTCTATTATGTCAGTATGAAAGTATGGATAAAAGATAGAATCAACTTTTGACAAACAAAAGTTAAAGCCTTTTATGTCATTATGCAAGTTTTGATGGAAGAAAGGATGAACTTTTGTTTACAAGGATTATGTCTATTATATGTCATTGTGCAAATAGTGATTGAAAAATAGAATGAATTCTTGTATATTCCGCAGTATTGGTCGATCTCCGATCCACATTTTTGTGTACATACTGTGTTGCTCTGTAAGTTCTCTTATGTCGAGCATGACCAATTGAATTGATCATCTTTGTGGTTAATTCGATTGAGAGTTTTGGATTCATGTTTTCATGTGATTTGGTTATATCCAAAGAAATCCTTCTTTTCTTGTAAAAGCAAGGTCGCATTTGTTGTTCTTTCGAGAATGACATATTATGGGGTAGAGTTCTTAATTGAACTTGTGCTTAATTGCCAAATCTTTATGGGGAGTGCGGCTGTGGAATATTATAGGGGTTATCTCGTATCTTTATAAACTCCTTGATGAATGCATTTAGCTTCGACTTTATGATTGCATGAAAATAAGTTGGTATGTTATTTTCTTTTAGTCATGAAGTGTGTCTATGAAAATTTCATGAGGATCCCACTAGTTTTCGTACCTTTGCCAATTTATATTGACAAAAAAGGGGAGAATTAATGTGTAGTTTCATACTACAACTACATATGGTTTATGGATCATTATGTAAGGGGGAGTGCTTTTCATGTTGAGATGAAATATTGACTAAGGGGGAGTGATACATATCACCACAGTATTTTTGTCAAAGTTGTGATACAATTGAACTTTGATGTTGTGCAATAATACTATGACACTGTGTAACAATGATTGAAATCATTTTTTTCTCATTGTTATCGCTACGGATCTTCAACAACTATGATGCTGAGTTGAACATGTTTAGAATCATGGAGTACTTGGAAGTGACGAAGTTTTCGAGTCGTGTTGAAGATGCCAAGGAGATCAAGCATTTGGATAATAAGCTACAATTTTTATTTATTTTGTAATCCATATGTATTGATAGTTTTGTCATTTAAATTGACAAAGGGGGAGACTGTTAGAGCACTGCTCGGTCGAACTCGCATGCGTTGCTATCTCAAGCATGTTTGTTTATATTAGTGATCAAAACTATAAGTCTTGATTTCTAGCCTATTTATAGATGTCTCGGACTAGGACATAGATTGTGTAGTTGAGCTTAGACTTCACGACGTTCATCATTTCAAGACGAATAACTACTAAGGGGAGATTGTGGAACTTCATCGACAAAAGGTATGCGGAGACTTAAACTCATCTATCACTTGGAAAGTCTATTTCTACTTTATCTCCTATATTGAGACATAAATCGTATTACGGTATAGTTTTCTGTATACACATTTGAGATTTCGAGCTGAGTTTATCTCGCTTACATATTTCTCTAAATATGTGTTGGCAAGCTTTCTCTTCGACCAAGTTCATCTTATATCATGTGAAAATTTCCGAGTAACATCTTACATGGTTTGTGTGATACAATCATTTGGTGCTGTCTTGGAATATTTTGTTATGATTATTTAATAACTTGAAAAACGCTTTGATGCTAATAATATGTGAAAACGACTATTGTCATCCTCTAAGAAAGTTTCAATGATTGAAATAAGAGTTTAAAACACTTAACCATTATTGGATATGTCATGTTGTGCACTCTTACACATATGTAATCCATGTCCGGGAACTATAGTATGCGCACCCGTTTGTGTACCTGTTGGTTTGAGAAATACGGGAATCTAAGTATGTGTACCAGTTTGCGTACTGGCGTACATGTTCATGTCCGAGAACTTCTGCTGGGACTGAAAATTCGCGTACCCGATTGCGTACAGGAGAAACCCAATCTTAGTCCGGGTATTTCAAGTAGGCGTACCCGTTTGCATACTTGAAGGTTAAAGTTCTAAAATCGGTTATGAACATGAACATAAACATTTATATAATAAGGAATGCAATCTTTGCAAACAGTAGCAATAATGTTCATGATTTATTCGAGTGAATCAAACCGATTTTGCTTCAATTGTGTTGTTGTATAATTTTATGAGAATATAGCAATTGAACAACTCTTTAACTAGTTTCATTTGAGTCATTTGAACTAGTTACAGTTAAGATGAATAAGGTTGATATGAGAGTAATCATATGGCTAAACTCGGTTAACTATTTGTGAACCAACATGGTGTACATGTTTGGGTACGGTTACATAAACCTAAATGAGGGTACATTTCATTTGTGTGTAACAAGCTAAGTTCGATCTAATGGTTGAAAGATATTAATTTGGTTGAATCAGGTTTTTTATCTAACAGTGAATATTGAATGCTTTGTTACCAAGGTAACTTGGTTTGCAAACCCTGATTTGAAAACTATATAAAGGAGAACTCTAGCAACTGGGAAACCTAATACCCACACCTCCCGTGTGTTACTAGTTGCATAAACTAGAGTCAATTCTCCTTTAACCTTAGGTTCTACCGAGACCCTGTAGGTTAGCAACTTCAAAGACTTCACTGGGATTGTGAAGCCAGACCCAACTATTTTCTTTGTAGTTGTGTGTTCTGATCTTGCTCGATTCTATCGTATTGAGTTCAACTGAAATAATTGACTCGAGATTAATTTCTCCGATAAGAAAGATAAAAGTAATCACAAACATCTTCGTGTCATCGTTTGTGATTCCACAATATCTTGTTTCGCTAGTCGATTAAGATTATTGTGAGGTAATTGATAATACTAGTCTGTTCTTCGGGAATATAGGTCTGGTTTACCATTTGGTTCCTGTTCACCTTGATTTATCAAAATACAGAACAAAAACTTTTGGGTTTTTCTGTGGGAGACAGATATATTCAATCTATAGACTTTTCTGTGTGAGACAGATTTGTTTATCAAGTCTTCGACTTTGGGTCGTAGCAACTCTTGGTTTTGGGTGAGATCAACTAAGGTAATCAAGTGCGTAGTATCCTGCTGGGATCAGAGACGTAAGGAACACAACTGTAACTTTAATCAGTGTGAGATTGATTACTGTTCAACTACGGTCCTGTCCGAAGTTAATTGGTTGTAGGCTAGAGTCTGTAGCGGCTTAATACAGTGTGGTGTTCAATCTGGACTATGTCCCGGGGTTTTTCTGTATTTGCGGTTTCCTCGTTAACAAAACTTCTGGTGTCTGTGTTATTTCTTTTCCGCATTATATTTTGTTATGTAATTAAAATATCACAGGTTGTGCGTTAAGTTCAATCAATTAGAATATCCGACCTTGGGTTGTTGATTTAAATTGATTGACACTTTAACATTGGTCTTTGGTATCGTTCAAGTTACTCCTCTTATATTCAATTGGGCTCGCAGATTCCTATTTTCTGATTGCGGATTGAATTAAGAGTTAGAGATATTAAAATTTTTGATATACTTTACTCTAGATTGATTCTGAGTTGATTCTTTAGAAAGTATATTGGAGTAAGTCCTCTCAGATTGCCAAACGAACTGTTGGGTGTGGTTGTTAGACCCACGCATTTTCAGTTATGATTAAACTATCCATATATTCAGATCACCTTGAATATGCGGCAGACTTGCATATTCATCGTTGTTCGATAATGGACAAGAATAGTTTTGATAACTGAATTATCTAGTGTACGTTAAGTGGTGATTCGACTGCCCTAGTGTCTTTTATGTTGTAGCTTAACCTTGTATCTTAGCATAATCATCAATCTCTTAGTCTTCCGACTACCCAATTTGTTAATTAATATTTGTAAACCTGAAGTTTAGTTTCACCAATCCAACTCCCTGTAGGATCTACCCGTTTCTGCCTTTATCTATGTTCTAAACACCGTGCGCTTGCGGTTTATAATCGTAGGTTTCTAAGCCTACCAGTAATATTTACCAGAAATATCTTAGTGTTGAATGAACTTAAACAATAACTTTTTGATCTGTCAAATGAGATCAAACTTTATGAAAAAGAAGATGAATCTCTTGCTAGAACCCTCAAAATTATAAATGATAGTAATAAGGTTCAAAATGAAGTGGATCTCTTTCTAAAAGATCTAGAATATTCTAGAAATGTTTTTAAATAATCTAACTCAAAAAGAAGTCACTATCTTCATGAGTATTTAAACTACCCTTCAGAAACTTCATCTATTCCATTGAATAATGATCTCTCATCTCTGAGAAATCTGAAGTAGAATACTCATCTATCATCTATTCAAAAGAGCAAACAACCACCTATCGTCCACTAGAATATATGTGTTCGTTTGATCTTATGATAAATACAGATATTGTACGACATTGCTCCGGTTGTAAACCTCTACATCGTAAAAATTTGTTCAGACACCAGGAAGAAGACAGCAAATAATTATTATTGTCAGAAACTCCGACCACTCGTCGCTCAGTAGTTTTTGATAAGTATTATAAAAAAACTTGGTATTGACTATAATAACTTTGTTGGGACTATACCCATCTCGAAGTATCCATGGATCCGATCCATGTCCATCTAGGTCAAAATATGATACAAACCATATATTATCCTTCGGTTTCTAGAACGAAGTTTTGGATAAAAACAAAGTTAAGAGATCTTTTGTTCTTGTTCTTGTTCTTCTTCTCATTCTTTAAGAAAGAAAACTTTCAGGGTTCGAAAATTCTTGCATGCAAGATTTCTCAACAAGGTTTTTCTTCATCAACCTTTTCAACAAAAAAAAAAAAAAAAATTGGGTGGAAGTTTCTATCATCTCAATCTTCATCAAAAATGGAGTTTCGAAACTCAACAGTTGATTTCAGAAGTAAGTATTTATTCATCTTGTCTTGTTACTGGAATGATAGTTTCCGAAGAAATATTCTAGGGGTGAAGGTCCAAGTAGAAATGCAACTTCTTCCACTACTTTTGATAATGCCTAGTCTTATTTATGATGTTACTTGCAAGCAATACTTTATCAATGGATAATGTCTTGTTCGATTTAACTCCCTCAAGGATCCCATCATGGAAAAAAATTCGTTGAACTTTCGAACTCTATTTGTGAAATATAGAGAATAGGGTCTTTTTCATTTGGGAGGTATTAAAGCATATTTAAACTTAGTTAAAGTATTTTATGCAAATATACTTGAACAGAATGTTGAAGGTTGTGATTTTTGAACTATGGTTGGTTATAAGTCTTTTGAAGTTAACAGAGATGTGATTTCAAAGCTACTCAAATACCCAATTGAGGATACCTTTCTACCATCAATTGATCCAAGGTTTCGTATATAAAAGAACACCATCACTAAAATGATTGGTGGAGAGTGGTAGGGACACTCATTTATCATTGATAAAATTGAGTTTCATCTCAAATTTTTTGGAAAGTTAGCTTCTGCAAATCTTTGTCCAAGTAACATGCACAAGACAATATGGACGAGAGATACTGCAAAACTAGTATATCATCTTGTTGGAGGAGTAAAAAACTTCGACTTCTGCAGCCTGATCATTAGGCAAATGATTGCTGCACGCGATGATACTAGAAGAATTCATGGTTTCCCATGTCTTGTCACCAGAGTCTGTGGAAATTTTGAGATTATTATGTCCAACTCCAGGGAAGAACTGCCAAAGCCTCTTAAGGAAGGAATTATCAACAAAATGAGGGGACAGATGCACAGTGCACCCAATCTAAGAGGAGATGCTTCCAACTCTCAAATCTTGAGGAGACTGCAAAGAAAGTCAGATTGCTGCATTGACTTGATTGATCATGATACAACAAAGTATCCTGATCTTACCAGTGAACTTTATGATATTGCAAGTAAGTATCAGGACATTAAATCTGAAAAGGAATTTGATTGGGATCTTTCCGAATAGTATTGCCTCTGTTAGTTCAAACTTTGATAATGTAATATGTTTTATGTGTTGGATTGTAATCTCTAGGTATGGATGTATCCTATTTTACAATGAGGTTCTGTGTTAATATTATCTCTTATTAAGTTTGAATGTGATATGTTGTACTTGGTTTGATCATTCTTTTCTTTGCTTTCTGTTTATGGGATTTAGTTTCGGTTTTCAGCAAACCTTATTTTTCGATCCCATATTATGATTATCTCTTATAATGTGTTAGAGCATAGCTCCTTTGAACCCACCAAGCGTTGGTATGTTAAGTTTGGTTGTCATATTTTAATATCAAAACTCATATAGAGTCGCTTGATTAATTACTAGAGTCAACTTTATTTAGGTTAGACTAGAAAGTATAGGAATGTTGAGACTTACAAGTATTACTCTGAAGAATGTGAAGAAGTAACGACTACAACGAATACATCATCATTCCGCTTGACGTTAATAATACTTCTTTGACTTGTTTCCAGTCCTAACATATCTTTCAAGGCGCTTTATATTGAAAACATTACTTTCTATCCTAGTCCAAGACTTAACTAATTGTAGACTAGAAATCAATATATAGTTTTGACAACCAAATTAGACAACAAGCCTGAGATAACAACACTTGTGACCAAGCAATGCACTAGCAATCTCCTCCTTTGCCAATTTTAGAATTTTAACTGATCATCTCTTATCAAAGTAATAGTACTTTGCTTATCAGTTTCTGACTGCAATTTTGTTAGCATATCATTAACAATAGGTGTTCTTACTTTTACCAACTCATCGCTTTGTACAAAGAATGTATTTAAGGTAGTTTCTTTAGATTCACTATCGCAACGTGGAGTAGAGTTCTTACTCGAAAAACGTTCGATCTCTAAGGCATTATCTTTAAGATCAACTTCAAGTGAAAGAATTTTCAAATTCACTTTGGCAAGAAAAATCTTTTTTTTGGAATCATGTTGAAAAATAATACCGATAAGAGTATATTGACTTTTTTTTTTTAAGTCGAATGACCTCTGAAGACTGAAATTCTACACGTTTGAAAATCTCAGAACTTTCTTTGGCTACTTCATATTCTACTTCTAAGTCAGACACATCACTAAGATAATAGGGATGACACTTATCAATATCCAACTTTTTTATGGAAACACACTGTTTGTCTCTACGAGAGTTTGAAAAATCAAACTCATCTACAGAATCCATAGAAACAGTTTCCTTTAAACTAGTGCGACGTTTATCAGAGATATTACTCATGTCCATATAGTCAGACTGCTTCAAACACAGACTTGTTAGGTCTTAACATGTTTGCATGCTTTAATACCAATTGAAAACGCGGGGGTACCAAAATACACCACCAACTTTTTCTTAGGCAATCTGTATGGACAAACTCAATACAACTCCGAGAGTTAAGGATAGGTGTCTAAGACACCCAATTTCGATATTGATTTCTCATTCTTTTCTTATTAGTTTTCTTGTAATTTTGTATATTACGCTTCTCTTTATTTCTTTTTAGGTACAATGGCTTGAAGTTGCGAAAAGGAAGGAAAAGCGCAAACAGTCTCTTAAATTTTTAACGTCACAAATTTTTTTTTTTTATTAAGTAATGACCCAAGAATAAAGTCTCTTAAATTTGGCCACATGACAGACCACCCAAAAAGCGCAAACAGTCTCTTAAATTTTTACTCATCATTAAGAATTTTTACTCATCATTAAGATTATTAAGTAATGGCTCCACTCGACATCAGTATTCAATGCGGGTGACAACTACGCTCATGCATAGGTCCCACAACACTTTAATCCAGCCTAAAGGTCACTCCTTCCGTGGAGCGGGCATGGGTCCTGGTGGTTGGCTCTAATACTAAATGTTAGGGCACGAACCCTAACTTGTCATAAGCCCATGGATAGAACTCAATTCTAAAACCGGTCTACAAATTGAGGGTACCCATTGACCTATAAACTACCCAATGAAACCCCATCTAACGAATGTGGGACTATAGGGTCCCAACAGAAGAACATAGGAGTTTGAATTAACCTGATTAGGGATCGAAATTGGGACTAATTTTGGTTATATCTTGAGCTAAATTTCAGTCCTGAGAAGTGCTACTGCAGCTGGATGTCCTGATTGAATTGTTGGTGATTGTTTGGCGTTTCTGTAAGTCAAGACCCAAATCTGAAGTCGAGAAGAATAAGGAGAAATGAGCAGAAGCAATGGGTTGTTATTGAAATGATGATTTCTGGTAGGATGGTTTTCGCAGAATCAAGAAGGGTTTGAGAGCATTCAAGAATACAAGAAATGGCAGGCTCAAATGTATCGTCTGGGTGAAAATTTGAGCACGGAAAGAGCTGTCCGGATCATGGAATTTGGTGGTCTGTTCAACAGATTTGAGATGCCAAGAAAGAGGAGGAGAAGTGGGTCTTGAACTGGATTTGGATGCACAACAACATGGGTTCGAAATGAAGAGCAGTTGATGGAGTTTGAAGACCAATTGAACCAGAGAAGATAATGGTGTTGTTGGTTGAAAACTGGGACTGAATATGAAGATTTATGATTGTTGAATAGTTTTTGAACCATGGGTTTGTTGTGAATTAAAGATAATGGATTTTGGGTGATGTTAGAAATCAGAGAAGACAAAGAAAAACCTGATGATGTTGTTGCTGTAACTGAAATGGTGCGAATTGTTACCAGAGAACTACAATTGTGTAATGTTGTCCATTGTGGGGCTGTGAATAGAGTAGGTGTACGGGATAGATGGAGTTTGTGGTTGTTTACCTGGGTTGGATGGCAGTCTAAACTGATGCTTCTGTGAAATGGAGGCGAAGCTAGTTTGCTGTTGCTGTCTAAATATAGTGCTGGTATGTTATTTACAGAGGGGCTCATGGTGCTGTGTCAGTTGTGAACAAAGGAGAGACAGCTTGAACTTGTGGTGGTTTTGATCGAGATTTTGGTGAAACAAACCAACTTTGCTTCCATAAATGGAGAAGACTTCAGTGCTAGTTCAGTTTGGGGTAAGAGACGGTGCAAGGCTACAGATCATAAGGGGTTTCTGAAGTAGATTGTTGCAGGGATTGAACTGGACGCTTATTGACCTCAGTATGGCTCGAGTTTGTGAAGTTTTGATCAAGTTTTGTCAGGAAAATGAGCTGGTGCTGTTGCCATGGTTCAAGGACAGAACACGAGAGTTCCTAGACAGTAGCTAGGAGTTTATTTTGAAGCTGAGATAAGGGAAAGAAGATATGGCATATATTGGTTCCAGATTTGGTAATGTTTAAAGGCGAGAAGTCAGCTGAGTTTACAGGGTTAGAGCTATAAAAGGGGAACCCTAAAACCTCAACATGACTACCTTTTGATCACCATAGAAACGGAGCAGCTGCAGTTGAAGACAAGTCCTGAACCAGTTGGATCTCTGATTGCAGACAATACCTGGCCTCTAGAAACTTACAGCAACAACTCTAGTTTGCTGCTTGGTTTATTTATTCACTTTCTTTTCCTCTGAACAACTTTTAATCCATTGTTAAGAACTTATTATTAATATGAGTAGTTAAGTTTAGGTCTGCACATGGGTCGGGTTGGGTCGGGTTTGGCCTCACCCACCACCCAACCTACTGATGGTGGGTAACATAAGTTTTCACCCACAACCGGCTCAACATAACAATGGGTCGGTTTTCACCCGACCCACTTTTCAGTGGGTTGGATCGGGTGGGTGGTGGGTTACCCACCATAAAATACACATTATTTACAAAAAAAAAGAAAAATTTACACACATATCTAAGACTCTTACAGATGAAAATTAAAAAATTGAGCCCAAGTTTAAGCAAATGACAATAATCCAGAGCAGTAAGAAGTTGGTGCAAACTGCAAAGTTACAAAGTGCATGCAAAACAAAGTACAAGAAATGAGTTCAAGTGTTCAACTGTTCAAAGCTCAAAAGATAAAAGACTATTGCCTACTATACTATAGCCTAAGATCATATAAAGCGACCAGCAGCGACCCCTGAGAAGATGTGGATGTTTTACCCTTGAATGCTCTGCTAGCCTGAAATAAAACGAAGTATGCAAGTTAGTTACATTAACAAAGTTGAGCCGGACATGCAGCAGTAGGAGCTAAGCTTAGCATCCAGCTCTCTTACAATGCAACACATGTTAAAAAATGAATTGATAAAACTAACGGAGCAGTGAATAGTGAATTACTGGACACAACTACACAGATTTAGATAATAACAGATGATCAACTCAGCATACATAAGCACATTAGGTCTTCAAAGATCCACATCTAAAGCCTAAATGTCACGCAGATGCAAATTTACTGGTTTCTAGAATACAATCAACATTGAAACACTATTATGCAGAAAAAGAAAACAAAAATACTGCAACTAATAGTTTTCTATATCTCAACACATGTATAGGAACTGGAAAACCAACCAAGGTTGGCAGTTTGGCACATGATAATAAAAAATAGAATACCAGGAATAAACAGATCATGGTACGGTAGTACTTAACTAACCCTAATTAATTAGTACGACGATGACGAGGTTGATATCGTCAGCACAGAAATTCGACCCACTATACATTCAGTTATCCTATAAGATGTTGTGCAGATCTTTCATCTTGCTGCTGGGTAAGCATTTATGTGATTACTTAGGACAAGGTGACATTTTCTATTGACATGGATTGATTAGCTATATGTTCAGTGCAGGGAAGAAACAATTTGTTAAAGAAGAAACACAACATTTCTAAGATTAATTTACTGTAGTATGTAATATCATGAGTGCAAAGTTGTGATCCAGAATAGAGATGATCACCTATATGCCGAGGAAAGTGTGCAAAATTTGAATTAAGGAGCATGGCAGTGACTTTAGAGACACCACACCAGTGCCACTAATTTCTTAACTTATTATAAACACCAGTGCCACTAATTTATTGATTTTCATGTCTATCCAACTAAATTAACACCAAGATTTGCTTCCCTTTTTAGCACCGGTTCTGCATATGTACAATTCAATTCAATCAATCCACCATTGCAATAGTTTTTGGACCCTTTTTAATGCCTCCAAACTCAAACCACCGAGAATCAAACTAAAATCACAAACAAACCAAGACCCAAGATCTTACTTCAACAACAGTACATGACTACAGGGTATTCAAATCACTTAAATATAAATCAACAATAAAATTGAAAGTAGAAATGACATACCAACAAGATAATTTCTCCTAATTTCCTCTTAGGTGAGTTAAAGTTCCATACAGTTTCCTGAGTAAAACTGTTTAACCTTATTAGTTATTATCAATCATTTTAATGAAACAAAAACGGAAAAAAGACATGCAAATTCGAATCAAAGAACACAAACCCTAACAATAAAATTCAAATCAAAGAACATAAAACCTAACAATCATCTTTGATTGAATGATGTGATGAAATTACCTTACGGTATTGCCTTGTTGGTGTTGATTAGAGTCTTTTCACGGTGTTAGGGTTTGTGAACTGACTGAAGAACAGAAAAAAAAACGAGATCAAGGAGAATCGACCAGGCTTAGCCGCTTAGGTTAGATTTTTTGGTTATATATGAGAATTGAACGGCTAGGATATATGTCTGGGAGATAATCTAAGGGTTAAGATATATTTAGGCGGGTGGGCGAGTAGGGTCGGGTGAAAAAGGATGTCACCCGTAGTCGACCCAACAGATGGCGGGTTTTCAAAT
The DNA here is from genome assembly GCF_003573695.1 of Papaver somniferum. Lineage (NCBI taxonomy): Eukaryota > Viridiplantae > Streptophyta > Magnoliopsida > Ranunculales > Papaveraceae > Papaver > Papaver somniferum. The sequence goes on along the minus strand of NW_020622492.1, from coordinate 12,928,646 downwards.
AGCTGAGTCATAGTCGACCCGTGGCTTGGCGGGTTGGGTCGGGTACGGGTATTTTTGGGCGGGTGCGGGTTGGGTTGGCGGGTTGGGTCGGGTTTGTGCAGCCCTAGTTAAGTTATTCTTTGATTAAGGGCGATTTCAAAACCCGGAATATGAACTACAATTGATATGAAATAGCTTCTTCTTTCACAATTATTTTCGTTGTTGCTCAATTTCTACCATGCTAATATTGCTTATGGACTGTTTATTAATTGTTTAAGTTCGAATTAAATTATTGAGTCATAATTTTATTGTTAGTTTTGGTTTTCTTCGACCGGTAATTGTCTAGAGAATTCAAACACAAGTAACGATATATGAGTATTGATGATAGGACTTTGTTCAGTACCCATATGTAGAAATTGACACTATTAGGTAATTCATGCTTTTGATTTTATCACTAGGAACAATCTTGTCTCACAAAACTTAGAGAACATGTGTAAATCATATATAGTCAGCGTACCTCTAGGTAACTTGAATAAATAGAATCTGGTAGTCGAGCGCTTCCGTATCCGGTGATTTTAAGAGATAATAACGGGATAATTGAGCGTACTAATTATCCTACGGTCGTTAGTAACGAGATAATACGAGGAACGTGGTTATATATCAATTAGGTTTCACTACACCATTTTTAATGTTTAGTAACAGGCTGCTTCAGTTGCAAAGAGGGGTTGCAACAGTTTGAATCTGTTACGAAAGTCGATGTTGCAATTTTTCGCAATGGCTCATAAGCAGTTGCAACATATTGAAACTGTTGCAACGTGAGTTTGTCACAACAGTTTGAAACAGTTGCGAAATTAGATGGTCGCAACAGCTTTGAACAGTTGCGATTTTTTTGCAACACCAAAAAAATAGTGGTTTTGACTGGTCAAACCCTGGTTTTGACGTGGTCAAATCAAGTCAAATTCAGGATTTGGACCGGTCAAAACCACTACTTATTTACTTTTTAATCAGGTTTTAATTCTTCAGTTCCCCTGTTCATTTGGAAATCATTCCCCAACAACAATTTCAGGCAGAATTACAGTGAAATTCTTCAGCTCTTAGGCAAAAACATTCAAAGCACATACCCATAAGTTTTTAAGAGACATAACTTTGGCAATACAAAGTCATTTCATACATTGAATTATAAACACCAACCATCATTGAACTTAGGCAACTCATGAAATCATAAACTAAAGACTTATTCTGTATACCTCTGAAAAGAACTACTTAGGCAATACATATAGATTTCTTAAGTTCCAATTTGTATCTAGAAATATTTCTTAAGTTCCAAGGACATACAAATTCTGTGCGTAGTATCAAATTCCGAAGTTTTCAGAACATAGAAATTCTGCAGTTGCAGTTGTAATGTGAAGTGTAATAGCATATATAGTAGATAAAATCTTAAAGGAACAAGACTGAGGACAAGCTCAACATTCGTTACCTACATGCTCAAACAAGTATAGCTTCTTGTTGCTTCATAACCAGCCTTGTAAATAGTCGTACTTACTGCTCATATCTGCGACCTGCAAAACCCATGTACACCATCATAGTATCCATAGTCAAACAGAATTATAACAGTAATACAGGGAAACAAATAACAATTTTCATTGACACTTAAACTAAAAAAGGTTAGCTAAAAAGATTAGTGGTAAAGAAATTTTTTTCCCACTTAATTTCTAAGTGATTTCAAATTTCGAGGACTACTGTTTTTCTTCCATGTATCTAAGTTTAATAGATATGAAAAAGGTTAACTAAAACGAAAGCTAGCGCAAATTATTTGTTTACCTGTTTCAGAGTAGTTTCAGAAACTGACATACCTATTTAGCAAAACCAATTTCTTTTAGGATGATAAGGTTCCTTCATTAGTTGTATCGCACTCTTCTTTAGCTTCATTACTGTTGACAAGAATAACGCCATCTGTAGAATCAACATCGACATCAACAACCTCTTCTTCTTGGGTTCCATGCTCTTCATGTTCTTCTCCGTTATCTTTTACCTACTAAGACAAAAAGTGAAACAAATCAACATCCAGTTCCCATCACGGAAGATAAGAACAATAAAAGGGAGCATTTTACATAAAAACAAAGAAAGTGCCTGGATGGATTAATACCGTTTGAGAATTTTGCATGCGATAAGTCTTGCGGATGTACCTGGAAGCCTTTTTCCAACTTCTATATAGTTCACTAACCTGTTCCTCAAACAGATTTCGACTTCTCAAATAAGAATAGCAACATTCCAATATCAAACGAGCGAGGAAACTTCATTTAAAGCAAAAAATCACTACTACTTACCAAAGTCTCCCCAAACTCTTCAAATTTGCCGAAAGATTCCATTCTCATGAAGTCAGCACCAAGCAAGGTGAAAAAGACATTAACTGAAGCAAGCAAATGCCACTTCTATCGGTTAGACAAACTTCACAAAAGCCTACAATAAACATATGGATTCATGATATACACTCAGACAACTAAATACCATTGGATTCAGAAGCAATTTGTGGGTAAAATCCATTTAAAACTTGGAATCAGAAGCAAATACCATAGGATTCAGGACCCTGCGCATGCATGTAGGGAAGAGAATTAATCAAATAATGTTAAGTAAAACTAAAAACTGCATTTGTACAAACACAAGTATGCGATTAGTACTAATTTCTACCGTTACTAACTTTTTCTAATATTTATTTCCTTATGTCTCTCATGGAACAGCCAGATGAAATGAGAAAGAAAGCAAGATCGGGGTACTGAGCATCTGCACTTTTACTATCTGCCTTGTAATCTATGGAGTATTGAGCATATGCACTTTTAATCTCTGCCTTGTAGTATGTGGAGTTTGACAGGATTTTCTGATTTATGGCATGGTCAAAAGCAACATAAGTCAGCCAATTGTGAATCACAACAATAAAATAGCAGAAACAGGAAGTGAAAAGCATCAGCACTAATTAAGACATGTATAAACTACAAATAAATCAAAACTTTGATTTCCCTTCGAGCACTAGTAAACAACCAATAAACAGTCCCAAATAATCCTCCCTATTACATGATGTTTCTTTCTTATTGGCAAACCAATGATATTATATTTGATTTATTTGATTCCAAGATAATTCACTAAGGAGACAACAACACATGCAATTAAACAAGGCTTCAAAATCCACCAATCCCAAAACACTCAATCTAATGTTAAGTCACTATTCCGTGACAATTTAAATCATATGTCCTCTTGAAAAAGATAATAATGACCGGCGTGTATGTTCCTCGTACATGCATTTTAACCAACAATTGAACTTAGAACACTTACATTCATAGTTGACACTATTGACAAAATACCATTTGGCCCTGGTCGACTTAATATATCCTCCAACTTCTATCCCAGCCAACCAAAGAACAAGCTGGTAAAGTCTCATTCAATATTCTAGATGATTGGCAACCTACTTAACCTATGAAACACCGACGCTATACACTATTGGTTGATCGTGCATGTGCAAATTTCTAAATCACATGTGAATTGTGCTAGAATTAAGGGTGCCTCATCATCTACACTAAGAACCCTAACATATCATACATGCACAGGTATCATAATTCAAGGTAAATGAGCTCATTTTTTCATTTTTTTTTATATATTGCAGAGTTCAGTTTAAAAATATAGCACAGTGACAGTCACATGATATTTACTCTTCACCCCCAAACCTAAACTAAACATTGTCCTCAATGGTTCCAAAGATAAACAGAATTATAACAACATACCATGAGTAACATGCTGAGTTGGAGAAAAGGAAAGAGATTACCAGATTTCAATGACCGTTCCAAGAGAGAACTCTTTTATTCAAGGCTAGAATCCAATATTTTTCAGCTGAGATCACGTTGGATTAGCACAATATATACGGAAGGAACATAAGATTCGACTGAAACATTACCTACTGGATTATATACAAGAAAACTTCACCATACACATACAACCTAAAGAGTTGAGGGTCAACCCAAAAGAAGACATGCAAAGACATCAACAGCCTAACACATACATAACATGAGAGTGCAAGTAAGGATGCAGATTTAGACGAGCTACCCCAAAACTAGAACTTTTGAACAGAAGTGTTTTTGAACACAAGATCTTGCAATTTTGAAGGTGTTGTGTGCACAAGATCTAATTCAAAGTGGACTTGTTCAGGGATGGGAAGTGACACATATTCCAACTGTGGCTCCTTAAAGATATTATATTTAGCCGCAAAATAGTCCAAGAGGACTTGGGAGGCACACAGTTCCAATCCTAGATTGGGAACTCTCAGAAAAGTTGGTTTTACAGTTTTGTTAGAAACCAAATCTAGATTGTGAGGAAGAGTCTCAGTTTGTGACTTAGGCAGGAAATTAGGAAAATCTATGTTGCTCACAAGCATGAAATCAAAGGTACTATTATTACCAGTCACATCAACATCCCCTAAGTCATCTACAAGTGTTGTAGCATGCTTACATTCATTGAACAATTCCACAAACCCCATTTCAGAATCATGATTATCTAAAGTCTCCATCTCATGCATAAGAAAATCATAAGACACAACATATTTTGACCTAGGCAAGGATTTAGACACATCAAAGGTACTTTCATGCATAATAACATTAGTGTCAACAGAAAATTCATCTTTCACTAAGTCAGACACAAGTTGTGTATCATGCTCATGTTCATTGAACAAATTAACAAGACCAAAATCAGATTCATGATTATCCAAAGCACCCAAATTAAAATCAGATGAAGCAGCATAATGTAACCTAGGAAGGGAACTAGACATATCAAAGTTATTTTCATGCATATGATTGTTGATGTCAACAGAAAATTCGACCTTCCCTAAGTCAGATACAAGTTGTGTTTTATGCTTTCCTTCACAGAACAATTTCACTAGCCCCAAATCAGCACCAAAATCATCCAGATAGCGATGAATATCAACACTAGAAGAATCATTATCAATATAGGTCTTGACACTATGGTCTAGCATTTCAGAGTCACACGACTCCAAAATTGAATCTTCAAGAAGAACTAGCTCTTCTAACATCGTATCATCATCTGAGTAACATGCATACTCTTCCCTATTAACATATTTGGGGTCCTCAGTCCACTCGTTTACCTCTAGATTAGGTTTATGTTCAACATCAGTTACATGAGTAGGACTAGACACACTGTTCTCAAAATTTAATTCATTATCAGTATCATTGTAACAGGGATTTATATTGCAAGTCTGCAAGTAGGGATGATTCTCTTGCATTCGATAGAAGCCAACAGTATGATATGTTCTAGACTGCCTAAAGTCATGCAAAACAGAGCAGTTTTCAACAGGATGGCCTAAGCTATCACACAAGGTACAAGCATGGATTTCAGTTGGGGTGCATGAGTTAGGGACAAAAACATTTTCATTTACGCATATTTCTAGAGTTTCGACTCTCTTAATCATGCATTTATTGTTTGTATCAGAGTCAAAATCAGACTCTAACTCATAGAGGTTACCTGTATCACGTGACACTGTCCTAGCTTCTCCTATAGATTCCCACTGATGGGTTTTCTCTACAAGTTCAGCTAGAAATGACCATGCATCGTCCACAATTTTATCAATGAACTCATCATTACACATAGACTCAACCAAGACTCGAGAATTAAAGTATAATCCTTCATATAGAATTGCGACCAGTCTCCACATCTCAAAGCCATGGTGAGGACACTCAAACAACAAATCATTAAATCGTTCAAAATAATGAAAAAAGAGTCTCTCCATGTAACTGGACAAAACAATTAATACTTTGACGAATGTTGATGGTCCTATGATATGGAAAGAACTTTCTGAAAAATATTGTTGTTAGTTGGTCCCAAGTGGTGATTAACTGTGGTCTCAGATCGTAAAACCATGATTTAGCCCTTTCTTTTAGAGAAAACGTAAACAAACGCAACTTTAGAGAGTCCTCAGACATATTTTCAAATTGCATTACCTGACAAATTTTTTCAAACTCCCTTACGTGATGATATGGGTTTTCAGATTCAAACCCTCGATATATTGGAAGCATTTGTATCATACTCACACTCAATTCAAACGGGCCATCATTCAAGGGTAACAGAATGCATGAGAACTGACTTGTTCTTGTCGGATACATGTACTCATGCAGAGACATGGGAAGAAAATTCATAGCTTCACCGATTGTTTCAAGTTGGACAGGTGAGTCAACAACAGGAAAGGGGATTTCAGATAGGCAGTGATGATGAAGCCTAGCTAGACAATCAATTCGGTCACAAAGCTCATATCAAAGCCTAGGGGATACATTATTCAACATGTTTTAGAGGCCCATAATAGAAAAATTAGGTCGGAGATGATGCATAGTAGACATAATGATTCAGAGATGCACAACCGTATAGGTTTAGCACCGCACAGGGAAACAACAATCTCAGCTGACCAACACAAAAGTCACAGGATCATGCTTATGGGAATCAACAGCTGGTTCTAGGAATTGAGCACACAAATTCAGAATGCTACCCTGCTTAGACAAGTAGCAATGCGCAGATCATGCAAGGACTTATTTGAATGGGTATCTAGATTATGCAAGCCTACACAGTTGTCAAGAGTTCAAAGATTGACCGTTGAATAGTAAAGATATGATTTCAACAAGCAAAAAGTTCAAGCAGATACCACAGAATCATGCTTATGGATACCGGGGTCTGATAATTATTAATGAGCACTTAAAGCATGGTATACCATTCATACATTCATCAAAAACAACAAGGGTTGAGAGACAATACCGCCGGTATAAAACCGATTTTAGGCACTACAACAAAATGTCCTGCTACTCTTTACCTTCTTTTCCTTGGTTTGTTTCTCAGCTTCACAAGTACCTGTTTCTTCAAAAGAGATTGTCAGGATCTTGGATTATACAGGTGAGGAAAGGATACAAAAATATTAATACTGAAAATTTCAGAAAGGGAATTCTGCAATATGTAGTGCAGGGATGCTTGGACTGGTAACAATGCTGTGGATTTGTTTCTGAAGATGCTTGTCCTGCAGATGCAGTATCGCAGGTACCTGGTCCATAATGAAGAATTTTAGTACTCCGAAATGTAAATACACAGGGAGGATGAACTGTTGGTACAGGATGTGCTTGAAATATTTTGTTGCAGGGCGACAAAAAGGGGGAAAGCACAATGAAACCAACACGCAGTACACTGATGGAAAGGGGATGGGGTGTAAGAATGCTTGCACTTGTACCAGGTGTTGACAAACTGTAAACTGTTAGCTAGCAGTACCACACTTGGTGCTAAAATTGTACCTACAGATGATTGACCTATATCCAAAGATTATATTCGAAAATAGTGCAATATCAGGTATGATGCAGCTGAAATGGAAACAAGTCAGCTCTGCAGGATTGGTTAGCACAACCAAAGGTTCAGCAAACTCAAGGTGGATGTCACAAGTCAGTAAGAACTAGTTCACCAGACAGTCATGGTATATCATCCACACATTCAGTAAATATATAAAGGTTAGAGAATGATACTTCCGGCAAAAACCGGGTTTAGGAACGACAACCACGTTCTGCTGCTCCTCTTTCGGCTTTTCCTTAGCTTGTGTTTCAGTTTCGCAGGGACCTCCAGCACGACACGGGAGAAGGCCAACAAACTGGTTTTGTAGCTCCTTTTCTTCATTTCCTTGTTTGCTGAGAGGTGTCCAGGTACCTGTGAGCTCGAAGGAGGGTTTTAGTTCTAAAAAATGTGCATGTGAAGCAAAGAATTTCATAGTTGATAGTTAACAGCTATAATTGCAGGACAAAAGATGGGAACTGTACTGATGGATTGATTGAGAACTAAACTGTGTTCAGCTGAAAACGTTGATCAGAACAGAATGGATCAAAAATACGGACAAGCTCCGAATGGAAGACGGAAATTGATGAATGCAAGATGCAGGATGCTTACTGGTATATTACAAGGTGATGATGCAAAGTAAACTAACTAACAAAAAGACTAAGAGACTGCAGACTGAGTTATAGGATATTACAAGCTATAAATAAAACTGACTGAAATTAGATTCGATCTACAGAAACAGTAAAAAACAATAATGTTGCGACTATGACAGAGATACTGAAAGAAATTTAACTCGATGCAACTAAGTGAATAACGATGGAATGGTTAGAACTACAAACTACAAAAAATGCTAACACCAAGATGCAGATTAAAACTTCAGAATACAACAGACTCAAAATGGTTTTGACTTCCAGATTCCAAATAGATACAAGATACGATTACTTACAGATGAGATTGAGTGCCTAAGTTATACTAATGACTGAAATCTAAACAAGTATGTACACATAACTTGACTATAGCGATAACTAAATGAAACTGAACATGGAATGGTTGAAATTTTAAGAACTACGGCTACTACTACTGAGCTAAGATGCTACTAAATTAAAGCTACATATTTTCTAATAGGTTGTGCTACAACAGTTTACAACAGCTAAAGTTACAGCATGAAAAGATAGAAAGCTTGAAAGGAAAAGAGGTACACTAAGTTATACTAATGATGCAGGATATATAATAGATGGTTTAACTATTAAGTTACACTATAAAACCACAGAAAAATACAACAGAAGACATATAGACTACACTAACAACATGAAAACAGGAAAATCTAAACACATATATACAAGGTTATACTAAATATCAGTAAAGTAGGCAACAAATACCACTCCACCGCTACCGATTCCCCGGCAGCGGCGCCAAAAACTTGGTAGGACTAAAAACCTACAATATTATTAAACCGCAAGTGCACAATATCAACAATGTAAACAGGGCAAATAAGGGTCGATCACCTATTTATACAATAGTTCTCCCAATTTTCAATCCCATTTTCAATAAAGTACAATCACAAATTTAGGGATTTGATGTGATTAAACTCACCACTGACCAGCCACCCCAATGTCTTCATTTGTCTGCTGTTGTACATGATGTTTTAGAGATATCAGATCTTTAATTCCACAAACCCACCGCCTGACTATGTCCTCATGTCTTCAACATCAAATCAGTCTTCATGCTGTGCTTCTAACAGTAAGGTAGATGTGAAATGTTCAAGACCTATGAAGATATTGATTTGATATGAACTGGTACTGGGTTGATAGACATGAGAGTGAAATAGGGATAGAGGGGGATGGGGATGACATAGCTAGGGTTGCTTGGTTCTCAGATGGCAGACAGGGTATTGTCGGCGAGTAAGAGAGAAGATATAGTTATTTCTGATCCAGACTTGAAGTGAAAACGAAAGATGGGTTTAGGGTCCATTTGGGTGTTATACACGGACACCAGGCTTAGGTGCATAAGAGTCTTGGTTTGCTTTACCCTTTATGACAAGCAATATGAGTTTAAACTTTGACCCACCATCACGGCTTGACTGATTTCTTTCCTTTGTTGTGCCACCGGCTCCTCTCTAATCACTTTCTTTGCATCAACCCACTGCTCTCTTGTTCATGATTTACCCAACCTCCTACATCACGATACAAAATTAGATTATTCCGACAAAATTACCCGTTAATAGACAATTGTGCAAAATACAAGAAAATAGAACAATGAAGCACTAAGAATGTGATAAATGACTATAAAATAGTCTAGAAATATGCATTATTAGGCGCCGATCACACCCCAAAACCTGAACTTTGCTCGTCCACGAGTAAACAAAAGCTAAGAAAAGTTCTAGGACAAAATATAAGCTCAGATTCCATGAAAGTGATACCTGCATTCAGTTTTAGCTCACATCAATTGGATATGTCAATCTAGCTTTCAAAGGCACAATTCTAGCACTGAAACAACTAAGGACATGTGATAAGAGTGTAAAGTGTATCTCCCTGGGACATGCATAGAGAATGATTTACTCTAGGAAGTTATGACTGCCAATCACTAAGAGATAGTTTTTAGGATAAGAACTGAATTCAAAGCCAAGCTAGCTGTCCAGCTTTACGAGAATTGTGAATGTTCACCTAAGAGTTGGTGATATTTAATTTTACCCGTGTTGTACATCGATGGATACACCCTCCTTGCATATTACAATACCATTTACAACACATAACAACAAAGAACATTTACAGCAATATTTACATTGACTACTCTCATTTTGAGGAAAGAGAGACACTTTGATATTAACGAAACATAACAAAATGTTCATCTATTTTTATTTATTTTTATATTCTTTTATTTTCTGATTTTTTATATCCTTTTTCTGAATGTTTACATCTTTTTTTTTTCTTTTTTCTTTTTTATGATAAAATACTTCAAGAGAACAAGAGCAATACAATAATAAGATAGCACTGCTGACTTGTGAACAAAAAAAAAAATTACATGACACTTGGCAAGAGGTAGCCCTTTTCGATGTACCCGGTCAAATTCAATGGTTTCTTTTCTTAATATATCCTCCAACTTCTATCCCAGCCAACCAAAGAACAATCTAGTCAAGTCTCATTCAGTATTCTAGATGATTGGAATCCTACTTAACCTATGAAACACCGACGCTATACACGCTTGGTTGATCGTGAATGTGTAAATTTCTAAATCACATGTGAGTTGTGCTAGAATCAGGGGTTCTTCATCATCTAGACTAAGAACCCTAACATATCATACATGCACATGTATCGTAATTCAAGGTAAATGAGCTCATTTTTTCATTTTTTTTATATTGCAGAGTTCAGTTTGAAAATATAGCACAGTGACAGTCACATGATATTTATTCTTCACCCACAAACCTAAACTAAACATTGTCCTCAATGGTTCTAAAGATAAACAGAATTATAACAACATACCATAAGTAACATGCTGGGTTGGAGAAAAAGAAAGAGATTACCAGATTTCAATGACCGTTCCAAGAGAGAACTCTTTTATTCAAGTCTAGAATCCAACATTTTTCAGCTGAGATCACGTTGGATTAGCACAATATATACGAAAGGAACATAAGGTTCGACTGAAACATTACCTACTGGATTATATACAATAAAACTTCACCATACACATACAACCTAAAGAGTTGAGGATCAACCCAAAAGAAGACATGCAAAGACATCAACAGCCTAACACATACATAACATGAGAGTGCAAGTAACGCTGCAGATTTAGACGAGCTACCCCAAAACCAGAACTTTTGAACAGAAGTGTTTTTGAACACAATATCTTGCAATTTTGGAGGTGTTGCGTGCACAAGATCTAATTCAAAGTGGACTTGTTCAGGGATGGGAAGTGACACATATTCCAACTGTGGCTCCTTAAAGATATTATATTTAGCCGCAAAATAGTCCAAGAGGACTTGGGAGGCACACAGTTCCAATCCTAGATTGGGAACTCTCAGAAAAGTTGGTTTTACAGTTTTGTTAGAAACCAAATCTAGATTGTGAAGAAGAGTCTCAGTTTATGACTTAGGCAGGAAATTCGGAAATTCTATTTTTCTCACAAGCATGAAATCCAAGGTACTATTATTATCAGCTACATCAACATCCCCTAAGTCATCTACAAGTGTTGTAGCATGCTTATATTCATTGAACAATTTCACAAACCCCATTTCAGAATCATGATTATCTAAAGTCTCCATCTCATGCATAAGAAAATCAGAAGACACAACATATTTTGACCTAGGAAGGGATTTAGACACATCAAAGGTACTTTCATGCATAATAACATTAGTGTCAACAGACAATTCAACTTTCCCTAAGTCAGACACAAGTTGTGTATCATGCTCATGTTCATTGAAGAAATTAACAAGACCAAAATCAGATTCATAATTATCCAAAGCACCCAAATTAAAATCAGAAGAAGCAGCATAATGTGACCTAGGCAGGGAACTGGACATATCAAAGTTATTTCAATGCATATGATTGTTGATGTCAGCAGAAAATTCCACCTTCCCTAAGTCAGATACAAGTTGTGTTTTATGCTTTCCTTCACAGAATTATTTCACTGGCCCCAAATCAGCACCAAAATCATACATATTGCGATGAATATCAACATTAGAAGAATCATTATCAATATAGGTCTTTACACTATGGTCTAGCATTTTGATTAATGATTTTTCGTGGGTTGTAGTAATGAGGTTCAAACTCTCGGACTTGTGAAGGATAATTTTTTAAACTTAATAAAAAAGATAAATATATACAATAAAAATATTAACACTGGTGCGAGAAACTGGGACTAAAGATTCGGCCATTTTTCATTTTCAAGTGGTTCAGAATTTAATTCTAGGCGATTATAGTTCAAAACAAAACAAATATTAACTTTATTCTTTGCCAAAGTAGATTCTATAAAATATTACTTGTATTTTATGAGCATGGCGCATCAAGAATCCCTAAGACTAAGCATGCTCCATCAAATAAAATCACAAATAATTAATTAAAATCTTAATTCAATTAAAATTGGTGCAAAAAGTAAATAAAGAATTAATTTAAATTACCACATGGATGAAACACGGCCTCCTCCGTCGTCCCAGTGCTTGGGGTTTAACTCGTCATATTAATCATGTTCTCAAAATACGTAATTGATGCTCAAAATTTGATTAAAAGAGTGAAAAAGTATAAAACAGTGAATCTACGACCCACAAAAGGCGTCCAGAAATCAATGATAGAAGTAACCTGCTGTAAAACAACGATACTTAGCTGCTGCTGTTGACACTGTTGAAGAACGACGGTCCTGGGACGTCTGTTCTTCGTCTTCTCCTTCTTCTTCAACAGCAGCAGGAAACTTTCCTGCAGTTCTTCTCTTCGCCTCTGCAACCTCCCTGTGGTCTCCCAATCGACCCCAAACTCTCGACACCCCCTTTCCTTCGACCCTATAACTCTATATATACCCAACAGGCGCAAGAAATCTCCCTCATTCACTCCATATAATCTTCATTACTCGGGCAGTAAATGAAAATATTTTGGGAATATTTTCTTTCCCTTCTCGTCTCCTGCACGCGTATTACAGCTGCAGAACACTCCACATTTAGCTCTGTCACGCCTCTGCCTATTGATAGAGTCATAACACATGTTCTGAACACGCTCAAATTCCACATCTTTCAACAAACACCCGTACCAGCTCTGTTATGATATACCACATCTTTCAACAAAGTTTCAGCGTTTGAATCTCACTAAAACACGTCAAAAAATTCTTTTCAAAGTTCTTCCAGTTGCATGCGTCATTTTTCCCGCCTTTTTCTGATTTCAAATTTTGGAAGAAAGGGACCTCCCCTTTATCCATTCCTGGGGTCCCTTTAGCAATTAGGGCGGAAATAGTAATTTTGGGCCTGAAACAGTAATTTTTCTGGTGTTTTTAACAACTCCTCCGGGTGCTTTTAGCGCATTTATGGGGTGCCTTTAACACTTTATCCTGGGGGTGTAAAACACCACTTTTTGAGCCCATTTTGCCGCAAGGGCTTATTTCTCTAAAATTTCCTACAAAGACATAAAATAACACAATAAATACAAAATCGAGCACTAACAATACATACAATTGAGACATATTAGACACATAAATGTGTCTATCAACACCCCCAAACTTATTATTTGCTAGTCCTCGAGCAAAACTAATATGGAAAATAAAATCCTAACTCACTAGGTGTCCCTAGTGACCGATTTAATCTCGGGAGGGTTTACCAGAGGTGTACCCACAAAACCAATACTCCAGACCCTATCTATCTACGCAGAACCTTGGAAGGCACTAAAGAATCTCCTTGGTTGGCATACTTATTGACTATAAAAGGAAGTACCCTGATGCGAAATTCCAATTGTTGTACACGAGTTTGCACTCAAGCATACTAAAATTCATATATAAGTGACAGAGCTCTACTCAGATAGTCGCACTATGGACATCAATATCCGGAGTCAAAACTAATCACATGGATAGATCAAGAAGATGGATATAGAAAAACATAGATGGTTTTGATGTTTACTAAGTGAACGGCGTTTCCCATATCTGTCTGAAGGCCTCCGCCAAAATGAACCTATCCTAATGGATTGAGATACTAGTCTGATTAATATCAACACACTGGCATATACAAGGGTACCAGTGGTCGATAACCTAACTCTAGGTCAACACAACTGGCATATACAAGGGTACCAGTGGTCGACTTTATTGAATTTATTCCTTTTGGTCAAATGGTCTGGTCTCAAATTTTTTTATTTATTTTTTTCAACTTTTTTTTCATGGTATCTCAATCACTCTAATTCACCCTAGCATTGGTAACAACTTGAATCGTGAGCCCCACCAAATCACTTAGAAACATATTTAAAAAGAAAACAACATCAAAAAAAAAAGAAGTGAAAAGGACTCAACGAGATATGGTGAAACTATCATGTTATTCCTAACAACTGAGCTTTGTGCTTTTATGAATAGACTCTTTAGATGTTTCCATCTAGTCAAATTGGTCCCTCAACTCCTAAAACCAAAATGCTTCCATCCACTTAGATTGGTTAGTGCCATCCTAAATAAGCATAAATTTTTAGGCTCTGGAGTTTATTTATTATGCAACTAAAAAGTTTCTCCCAATACCCCCAAACTTAAACCTAACATTGTCCTCAATGTTCTAAAGATAAAATTAAAAACATGAACAAGGAGAAACTGTTACCATTTGAAGTAAAAGAGTTAAGGAAGGATATTACCGGGTTGCATGAGATTGGGTTACCTCCCAAGAAGTGCTAAGTTTAAAGTCTTCAGCCAGACTTAGGAAAGGTTTAGTCAACTCGAACCGTATAACAGTAATCGGAATAACTATGGGTCTTCAAAACCAACAAAAGCTGACAAAAGGAGACTGCCACAAGCCAGAGAGTAATAGTCTTCCTTAAACAGATATGTCGACCCTAATCTCCTAAAATAATTAGGTTTAGTCTCAAAACTTAAAAATTGACACATTTTAAACTCATATGTTCCCACAATTGGTAGAATCTTGGAATCATAGCCTGGGTAAACCACATCAACCAGAGGATGGGTTTCTAACGACTGAATTTCCTTATGGACACCATTAGATTTAGGAAAACGTGTATGAAGATAATCTTTTAGAATGGTCGAGGCATTGATGTCAAGTCCCAAGTTAGGGACCTTTTTAAGAGTTAAAGATAAATATAATCTTTTAGAATGGTCGGACTTGTGAAGGATAATTTTTTAAACTTAATAAAAAAGATAAATATATACAATAAAAATATTAACACTGGTGCGAGAAACTGGGACTAAAGATTCGGCCATTTTTCATTTTCAAGTGGTTCAGAATTTAATTCTAGGCGATTATAGTTCAAAACAAAACAAATATTAACTCTATTCTTTGCCAAAGTAGATTCTATAAAATATTACTTGTATTTTATGAGCATGGCGCATCAAGAATCCCTAAGACTAAGCATGCTCCATCAAATAAAATCACAAATAATTAATTAAAATCTTAATTCAATTAAAATTAGTGCAAAAAGTAAATAAAGAATTAATTTAAATTACCACATGGATGAAACACGGCCTCCTCCGTCGTCCCAGTGCTTGGGGTTTAACTCGTCATATTAATCATGTTCTCAAAATACATAATTGATGCTCAAAATTTGATTAAAAGAGTGAAAAAGTATAAAACAGTGAATCTACGACCCACAAAAGGCGTCCAGAAATCAACGATAGAAGTGTACTGCTGTAAAACAACGATACTTAGCTGCTGCTGTTGACATTGTTGAAGAACGACGGTCCTGGGACGTCTGTTCTTCGTCTTCTCCTTCTTCTTCAACAGCAGCAGGAAACTTTCCTGCAGTTCTTCTCTTCAACTCTGCAACCTCCCTGTGGTCTCCCAATCGACCCCAAACTCTCGACACCCCCTTTCCTTCGACCCTATAACTCTATATATACCCAACAGGCGCAAGAAATCTCCCTCATTCACTCCATATAATCTTCATTACTCGGGCAGTAAATGAAAATATTTTGGGAATATTTTCTTTCCCTTCTCGTCTCCTGCACGCGTATTACAGCTGCAGAACTCTCCTCATTTATCTCTGTCACGCCTCTGCCTATTGATAGAGTCATAAGACATGTTCTGAACACGCTCAAATTCCACAAAAATCAAGAAATCCCGTGAATAGCTTCCTCCCGTACGGGTCTGCTCTGATTTCATATGTTGAATTTTCTAGCCAAATTTGATCGCAACAAACACCCATACCAGCTCTGTTATGATATACCACATCTTTCAACAAAGTTTCAGCGATTGAATCTCACTAAAACACGTCAAAAAATTCTTCCCAAAGTTCTGCCAGTTGCATGCGTCATTCTTCCCGCCTTTTTCTGATTTCAAATTTTGGAAGAAAGGGACCTCCCCTTTATCTATTCTTGGGGTCCCTTTAGCAATTGGGGTGGAAATAGTAATTTTGGGGCTAAAACAGTAATTTTTCTGGTGTTTTTAACAACTCCTCCGGTGCTTTTAGCGCATTTCTGGGGTGCCTTTAACACTTTACCCTGGGGTGTAAAACACCACTTTTTGAGCCCATTTCCCCGCAAGGGCTCATTTCTCTAAAATTTCCTACAAAGACATAAAATAACACAATAAATACAAATCGAGCACTAACAATACATACAATTGAGACATATTAGACACATAAATGTGTTTATCACATTTCAGAGTCACACGACTCCAAAATTGAATCTTCAAGAAGAACTAGCTCTTCTAACATTGTGTCATCATCAGAGTAACATGTATACTCTTCCCTATTAACATATTTGGGGTCCTCGGTCCACTCGTTTACCTCTAGATTAGGTTTATGTTCAACATCAGTTACATGCGTAGGATTAGACACATTGTTCCCAAAATTTAATTCAATATCAATAACATTATAACAGGGATTTATATTGCAAGTCTGCGAGTAGGGATGATTCTCTTGCATTCGATAGAAGCCAGCAGTATGATGTGTTTTAGACTGCCTAAAGTCATGCACAACAGAGCAGTTTTCAACAGGATGGCCTAAGCTATCACACAAGGTACAAGCATGGATTTCAGTTGGGGTGCATGAGTTAGGGACAACAACATTTTCATTTACGCATCTTTCTAGAGTTTCGACTCTCTTAATCATGCATTTAATATTTGTACCATAGTCAAAAATCAGACTCTAACTCATAGAGGTTACCTGTATCACGTGACACTGTCCTAGCTTCTCCTATAGATTCCCACTGATGGGTTTTCTCTGCAAGTTCAGCTAGAAATGACCATGCAGCGTCCACAGTTTTATCAATGAAATCACCATTACACATAGACTCAACCAATACTCGAGAATTAAAGTCTAATCCTTCATAAAGAATTGCGACCAGTCTCCACTTCTCAAAGCCACGGTGAGGACACTCAAACAATAAATCATTAAACCGTTCAAAATAATGAAAAAAGAGTCTCTCCATGTAACTGGACAAAACAATTAATACTTTGACGAATGTTGATGATCCTATGATATGGAAAGAACTTTCTGAAATTTTTTGTTTTGAGTTGGTCCCAAGTGGTGATTGACTGTGGTCTCAGATTGTAAAACCATGATTTATCCCTTTCTTTTAAATAAAACGTAAACAAACACAACTTTAGAGAGTCCTAGGACATATTTTCAAATTGCATTACCTGACAAATTTTTTCAAACTCTCTTATGTGATGATATGGGTTTTTAGATTCAACCCCTCGATATATTGGAAGCATTTGTATCATATCCGCACTTAATTCAAACGGGCCATCAGTCTGTGGTAACGCAATGCATGAGAACTGACTTGTTCTTATGGGATACATGTACTCACGGAGAGACATGGGAGGAAAATTAATAGCTTCATCCATTGTTTCAAGTTGGACAGGTGAGTCAACAACATGAAAGGGGATTTCAGATAGGCAGTGATGATCAGGCCTAACTAGACAATCAATTTGGTCACGAAGCTCATATCAAATCCTAGGGAATACACTATTCAACATGTTTTAAAGGCCCATAATAGAAAAATTAGGTCGGAGATGATGTGTAGTAGATAGAATAATTCAGAGATGCACAACCGTATAGGTTTAGCACAGCACGGGGAAACAACAATCTCAACTGACCAACACAAATGTCACATGATCATGCTTATGGGAATCAACAGCTGGTTCTCGGAATTGTGTACACAAATTCAAAATGCAATCCTGCTTAGACAAGTAGCAATGCGCAGATCATGCAAGGACTTATTTGAACGGGTATCTAGATTATGCAAGCCTACACTGTTGTCAAGAGTTGAAAGATTGACTGTTGAATAGTAAAGATATGATTTCAACAAGCAAAAATTTCAAGCAGATACCACAGAATCATGCTTATGGATACCGGGGTCTGATAATTATTAATGAGCACTTAAAGCATGGTATACCATTCATACATTCATCAAAAACAACAAAGGTTGAGAGACAATACCACCGGTATAAAACCGAGTTTAGGCACTACAACAAAATGTCTTGTTACTCTTTCCCTTCTTTTCCATGGTTTGTTTCTCAGCTTCACAAGTACCTGTTTCTTCAAAAGAGATTGTCAGGATCTTGGATTGTACAGGTGAGGCAAGGATACAAAAATATTAATACTGAAAATTTCAATATGTAGTGCAGGGATGCTTGGACTGGTAACAGTGTTGTGGATTTGTTTCTGAAGATGCTTGTCCTGCAGATGCAGTATCGCAGGTACCTGGTCCATAATGAAGAATTTTAGTACTCTGAAATGTAAATACACATGTAGGATGAACTGTTGGTACAGGATGTGCTTGAAATGTTTTGTTGCAGGGCGACAAAAAGGGGGAATGCACAATGAAACCAACAAGCATTACATTGATGGACAGGGATGGGGTGTAAGAATGCTTGCACTTGTACCAGGTGTTGACAAACTGTAAACTCTTAGCTAGCAGTACCACACTTGGTGCTAAAATTGTACCTACAGATGATTGACCTATATCCACAGATCATATTAGAAAATAGTGCAATATCAGGTATGATGCAGCTGAAATGGAAACAAGTCAGCTCTGCAGGATTGGTTAGCACAACCAAAGGTCAGAAAACTCAAGGTGGATGTCACAAGTCAGTAAGCACTAGTTCACCAGACAGTCATGGTATATCAGCCACACATTCAGTAAATATATAAAGGTTAGAGAATGATACTGACGGAAAAAACCGGATTTAGGAATGACAACCACGTGTTGCTGCTCCTCTTTCTGCTTTTCCTTAGCTTGTGTTTCAGTTTCGTAGGCACCTCCAGCACGACACGGGATAAGGCCAACAAACTGGTTATGTAGCTCATTTTCTTCATTTCCTTGTTTTGCTGAGAGGTGTCCAGGTACCTGTGAGCTCGAAGGAGGGTTTTAGTTCTAAAAAATGTGCATGTGAAGCAAAGAATTTCAGAGCTAATAGTTAACAGCTATAATTGCAGGACAAAAGATGGGAACTGTACTGATGGATTGATTGAGAACTAAACCGTGTTCAGCTGAAAGCTTTGATCACAACAGAATGGAGAATAAATACGGCAAGCTTCGAATGGAAAACGGAAATTGATGAATGCAAGATGCAGGATGCTTACGGTATATTACAGGGTGATAATGCAAAGTAAACTAACTAACAAAAAGACTAAGAGACGGCAGATTGAGTTATAGGATATTACAAGCTATAAATAAAATTGACTGAAATTAGACCCAGTCTACAGAAACAGTTAAAAAGAATGATGTTGCGACTATGACAGAGATACTGATGCAACTAAGTGAATAACGATGGAATGGTTAGAACTACAAACTACAACAAATGCTAACACCAAGATGCAGATTAAAACTACAGAATACAACAGACTCAAAATGGTTTTGACTTCCAGATTCCAAATAGCTACAAGATGTGATTAATTACAGATGAGATTGAGTACCTAAGTTATACTAATGACTGAAATCTAAACAAGTATGTACACATAACTTGACTATAGCGATAACTAAATGAAACTGAACATGGAATGGTTGAAATTTTAAGAACTACGGCTACTACTACTGAGCTAAGATGCTACTAAATTAAAGCTACATATTTTCTAATAGGTTGTGCTACAACAGTTTACAACAGCTAAAGTTACAGCATGTAAAAAAGATTGAAAGCTTGAGATGAAAAGAGGTACACTAAGTTATACTAATGATGCAGGATATATAACATATGGTTTAACTATTAAGTTACACTATAACACCACAGAAAAATACAACAGAAGACAGATAGACTACACTAACAACATGAAAACAGGAAAATCTAAACACATATATACAAGGTTATACTAAAAATCAGTAAAGTAGGCAACAAATACCACTACACCGCTACCGAGTCCCCGGCAGCGACGCCAAAAACTTGGTAGGACTAAAAACCTACAATATTATTAAACCGCAAGTGCACAATACAAACAATGTAAACAGGGCAAATACGGGTCGAACCCACAGAGACTTGGTGGGTGTAGAGTTGAAGCTAAAGTATTACCAAAACTGATTCAAATTGAAAGTAACCAAAATGGGTGTTTGTTGTGTCGATACGACAAGATGTTTGATAAAGATTAAAGTATTAATGCAGAATGTAAGTAAAAGGTGCAATAAGCTAATTGTAAACAATTAGACAAGAGAACTTGGGCAGTTGAATCCACCACATACCCTACACTTGAGAATTCAGCCAATGAAACTATTCTTGTTCCTTATAAGGGATAGCGGTGAAGATTCAAGTCTGCCGCATATCCAAGGTAATCTCAGATGGATAATTTAATCACAACTAAGGTATCAGTCCCTAGAATTAGTTGTCTTATTACAGCACAACTAATCACAGATTAACAATAATCAATTAAGCATGAGTTGATGCAACAACAAATAAGTACTCTAACAACCTAGGATGCATGACATATAAGGTGAAAGTTATGTATTGTAGCACAAAAATTAAATATATCCTCAATCAATTCAGCACACAAGAACAATAACAGTAGCATAAATCAACCAGCAGTAGATTAAGGGTTTCATCTCAACCCTAATAAGAGAGGCTTAAAACATAATAAGAACTGAAATTAAAACCTAAATATCACTACTACTTTCTTGCACCGGCTATTCCGGGATTTTCTTCCCCTTTTTACATCACAACCCCCTCCTCTATTTATACAATAGTTCTCCCAATTTTCAATCCCATTTTCAATAAAGTACAATCATAAATTTAGGGATTTGATATGTTAAACTCACCACTGACCAGCCACCCCAATGTCTTCATTTGTCTGCTGATGTACATGATGTTTTAGAGATTTCAGATCTTTAATTCCACAAACCCACCGCCTGACTATGTCCTCATGTCTTCAACATCAAATCAGTCTTCATGCCGTGCTTCTAACAATAGGGTAGATGTGAAATGGTCAAGACCTATGAAGATATTGATTTGATATGAACTGGTACTGGGTTGATAGACATGAGAATGAAATAGGGATAGAGGGGGATGGGGATGACAGAGCTAGGGTTGCTTGGTTCTCAGATGGCAGACAGGGTATTGTCGGCGAGTAAGAGAGAAGATATAGTTGTTTCTGATCCAGACTTGAAGTGAAAATGAAAGACGGGTTTAGGGTCCATTTGGGTGTTATACACGGAAACCAGGCTTAGGTGCATAAGAGTCTTGGTTTGCTTTACCCTTTATGACAAGCAATATGAGTTTGAACTTTGACCCACCATCACGGCTTGACTGATTTCTTTCCTTTGTTGTTCCACCGGCTCCTCTCTAATCACTTTCTTTGCATCAACTCACTGCTCTCTTGTTCATGATTTACCCAACCTCCTACATCACGATACAAAATTATATTATTCCGACAAAATTACCCGTTAATAGACAATTGTGCAAAATACAAGAAAATAGAACAATGAAGCACTAGGAATGTGATAAATGACTATAAAATAGTCTAGAAATATGCATTATTAGGCGCCGATCACACCCCAAAACCTGAACTTTGCTCGTCCACGAGTAAACAAAAGCAAAGAAAAGTTCTAGGACAAAATATAAGCTCAGATTCCATGAAAGTGATACCTGCATTCAGTTTTAGATCACAACAATTGGATATGTCAATCTAGCTTTCAAAGGCACAATTCTAGCACTGAAACAACTAAGGACATGTGATAAGATTGTAAAGTGTATCTCCCTGGGACATGCATAGAGAATGATTTACTCTAGGAAGTTATGACTGCCAATCACTAAGAGATAGTTTTTAGGATAAGAACTGAATTCAAAGCCAAGCTAGCCGTCCAGCTTTACGAGAATTGTGAATGTTCACCTAAGAGTTGGTGATATTTTATTCTACCCGCGTTGTACATCGATGGCTACACCCTCCTTGCATATTACAATACCATTTACAACACATAACAACAAAGAACATTTACTGTAATATTTACATTGACTACTCTCATTTTGAGGCAAGAGAGACACTTTGACATTAACAATTGAAACATAACAAAATGTTTTCATCTATTTTTATTTATTTTCATAATCTTTTCTTTTCTGATTTTTTATTTCCTTTTTCTGAAAGTTTACATCTTTTTTTTCCTTTTTTTTTTTTATAATAAATACTTCAGGAGAACAAGAACAATACAATAATAAGATAACACTGTTGACTTGTGAACAAAAAGAAAAATTACATGACACTTGGCAAGAGGTACCCTTTTCGATGTACCCGGTCAAATTCAATGGTTGCTTTTCTTAATATATCCTCCAACTTCTATCCCATCCAACCAAAGAACAAGCTAGTCAAGTCTCATTCAGTATTCTAGATGATTGGCACCCTACTTAACCTATGAAACACCGACGCTATACACGCTTGGTTGATCATGCATGTGTAAATTTCTAAATCACATGTGAATTGTGTTAGAAGCAGGGGTGCCTCATCATCTAGACTAAGAACCCTTACATATCATACATGCACAGGTATCATAATTCAAGGTAAATGAGCTCATTTTTTTCATTTTTTTTTTCATTTTTTTTTTATATTACAGAGTTTAGTTTAAAAATATAGCACAGTGACAGTCACATGATATTTACTCTTCACCCCCAAACCTAAACTAAACATTGTCCTCAATGGTTCCAAAGATAAATAGAATTATAACAACATACCATGAGTAACATGCTGAGTTGGAGAAAAGGAAAGAGATTACCAGATTTCAATGACCGTTCCAAGAGAGAACTCTTTTATTCAAGGATAGAATCCAATATTTTTCAGCTGAGATCACGTTGGATTAGCACAATATATACGGAAGGAACAAAAGATTCGACTGAAACATTACCTACTGGATTATATACAAGAAAACTTCACCATACACATACAACCTAAAGAGTTGAGGATCAACCCAAAATAAGACATGCAAAGACATCAACAGCCTAACACATACATAACATGAGAGTGCAAGTAAGGCTGCAGATTTAGACGAGCTACCCCAAAACTAGAACTTTTGAACAGAAGTGTTTTTGAACACAAGATCTTGCAATTTTAGAGGTGTTGCGTGCAAAAGATCTAATTCAAAGTGGACTTGTTCAGGGATGGGAAGTGTCACATATTCCAACTGTGGCTCCTTAAAGATATTATATTTAGCCGCAAAATAGTCCAAGAGGACTTGGGAGGCACACAGTTCCAATCCTAGATTGGGAACTCTCAGAAAAGTTGGTTTTACAGTTTTGTTAGAAACCAAATCTAGATTGTGAGGAAGAGTCTCAGTTATTGACTTAGGCAGGAAATTCGGCAAATCCATGTTGCTCACAAGGATGAAATCAAAGGTACTATTATTACCAGTCACATCAACATCCCCTAAGTCATCTACAAGTGTTGTAGCATGCTTATATTCATTGAACAATTCCACAAACCCCATTTCAGAATCATGATTATCTAAAGTCTCCATCTCATGCATAAGAAAATCAGAAGACACAACATATTTTGACCTAAGCAGGGATTTAGACACATCAAAGGTACTTTCATGCATAATAACATTAGTGTCAACAGACAATTCAACTTTCCCTAAGTCAGACACAAGTTGTGTATCATGCTCATGTTCATTGAACAAATTAACAAGATCAAAATCAGATTCATGATTATCCAAAGCACCCAAATTAAAATCAGAAGAAGCAGCATATGTGACTTAGGAAGGGAACTAGACATATCAAAGTTATTTTCATGCATATGATTGTTGATGTCAGCAGAAAATTCGACCTTCGCTAAGTCAGATACAAGTTGTGTTTTATGCTTTCCTTCACAGAACAATTTCACTAGCCCCAAATCAGCACCAAAATCATCCAGATTGCGATGAATATCAACATTAGAAGAATCATTATCAATATAGGTCTTTACACTATGGTCTAGCATTTCAGAGTCACACGACTCCAAAATTGAATCTTCAAGAAGAACTCGCTCTTCTAACATCGTATCACCATCAGAGTAACATGCATACTCTTCCCTATTAACATATTTTGGGTCCTCGGTCCACTCGTTTACCTCTAGATTAGGTTTATGTTCAATATCAGTTACATGAGTAGGACAAGACACACTGTTCTCAAAATTTAATTCATTATCAGTATCACTGTAACAGGGATATATATTGCAAGTCTACGAGTAGGGATGATTCTTTTGCATTCGATAGAAGCCAGCAGTATGATGTGTTCTAGACTGCCTAAAGTCATGCAAAACAGAGCAGTTTTCAACAGGATGGCCTAAGCTATCACACAAGGTACAAGCATGGATTTCAGTTGGGGTGCATGAGTTAGAGACAACAACATTTTCATTTACGCTTCTTCCTAGAGTTTCGACTCTCTTAATCATACATTTAATGTTTGTATCAGAGTCAAAATCAGACTCTAACTCATAGAGGTTACCTGTATCACGTGACACTGTCCTAGCTTCTCCTATAGATTCCCACTGATGGGTTTTCTCTGCAAGTTCAGCTAGAAATGACCATGCATCGTCCATAATTTTATCAATGAACTCACCATTACACATAGACTCAACCAAGACTCGAGAATTAAAGTATAATCCTTCATAAAGAATTGCGACCAGTCTCCACTTCTCAAAGCCATGGTGAGGACACTCAAACAACAAATCATTAAACCGTTCAAAATAATGAAAAAAAAGTCTCTCCATGTAACTGGACAAAATAATTAATACTTTGACGAATGTTGATGGTCCTATGATATGGAAAGAACTTTCTGAAAAATATTGTTGTGAGTTGGTCCCCAAGTGGTGATTGACTGTGGTCTCAGATTGTAAAACCATGATTTAGCCCTTTCTTTTAAAGAAAACGTAAACAAACGCAACTTTAGAGATTCCTCGGACATATTTTCAAATTGCATTACCTGACAAATTTATTCAAACTCCCTTACGTGATGATATGGGTTTTCAGATTCAACCCGTCGATATATTGGAAGCATTTGTATCATATTTGCACTCAATTCAAATGGTCCGTCAGTCAGGGGTAACACAATGCATGAGAACTGACTTGTTCTTGTCGGATACATGTACTCATGGAGAGACATGGGAGGAAAATTCATAGCTTCACCCATTGTTTCAAGTTGGACAGGTGAGTCAACAACAGGAAAGGGGATTTCAGATAGGCAGTGATGATGAGGCCTAGCTAGACAATCAATTTGGTCACAAAGCTCATATCAAAGCCTAGGGCAAGGCCCATAATCGAAAAATTAGGTCGGAGATGATGCGTAGTAGACAGAATGATTCAGAGATGCACAACCGTATAGGTTTAGAACAACACAGGGTAACAAAAATCTCAGCTGACCAACACAAATGTCACAGGATCATGCTTATGGGAATCAACAGCTGGTTCTCGGAATTGTGCACACAAATTCAAAATGCTATACTGCTTAGACAAGTAGCAATTCGCAGATCATGCAATGACTTATTTGAACGGGTATCTAGATTATGCAAGCCTACAGAGTTGTCAAGAGTTCAAAGATTGACTATTGAATAGTAAAGATATAATTTCAACAATTAAAAAGTTCAAGCAGATACCACAGAATCATGCTTATGGATACCGGGGTCTGATAATTATTAATGAGCACTTAAAGCATGGTATACCATTCATACATTCATCAAAAACAACAAGGGTTGAGAGACAATACCGTCGATATAAAACCGGGTTTAGGCACTACAACAAAATGTCCTGCTACTCTTTTCCTTCTTTTCCTTGGTTTGTTTCTCAGCTTGACAAGTACGTGTTTCTAAGTTAATATTGAGGCCTTAGGAGAGTCACTGGAATCAGTTGGCATGGAAACTTTTAGATAAATTAGGGTTTGCGCATCGCAACTCTATTTAGCACGTGCGTCCTGACTGCGGCATAGCGTCGTGGCCAAAGTTAGGACTTGGCAACGTGGCCAACGATAGGATTTGGCGTCGTGGCCAAAGTTAGGGATTGGCGGCGTGGCCAAGGCTAGGATTTGGCTCCCTGGCCAAAGTTAGGGCTTGGCGGCGTGGTCAAGGCTAGGAGTTGGCGTCGTGGCCAAAGTTAGGGCTTGGAGGCGTGGCCAAGGCTAGGATTTGGCGTCGTGGCCAAAGTTAGGGCTTGGCGGCGTGGCCAAGGATAGAATTTGGCATCGTGGCCAAAGTTAGGGCTTGGCGGCGTGGCCAAGGCTAGGACTTGGCATCGTGGCCAAAGTTAAGGCTTAGCGGCATGGCCAAGGCTAGGATTTGGTGTCGTGGCCAAAGTTAGGGCTTGGAGGCGTGTCCAAGGCTACGATTTGGCGTCGTGGCCAAAGTTAGGGCTTGACAGCGTGGCCAAGGCTAAATTGTCTCGTGGCATGTTGTGGACTATGACCAAAATTAGGGTTTCGGCACTGAAGCAAAAGTCTTGTTTTGATCATGAAATCCTAATTGAAGTCTGTTATGGCATTGGCCACGAACAGAAAGTGGATTAGCACGTATCGGCGTCATTTGTGGAACATTGGCATGTTACTGCGGCAGAGTGGCATATTGTCATGTTACTGCGGCAAGGTGGCATGTTGGCATGCCAATGTTGTTGTGGCAGAGCGTGTTTGGGTTGCCAGTTAGTATGGTGGCGCGGCAGGGCGCGTTTGGCCTTTAATGTATAGTGGAGAGTTTAGAGCGACTTGATTGGTCAAGAAAAGGGGCCGGCCAAACATAAGGCACAACTACACCTCTAGTGCTCGTGGCGCATTTTAAAGTGACCTGATTGGTCAGTAGGAAGGAGAGGGGACGGCCAATCATGGGCGTGGCCACACTTCTGGTGTGAGTGTGGCGGCTTTGGAGCAACCTGATTGGTCGATGGGAAGTGGGGCCGGCAAGTAAGGGCCCAGCCACAACTTATGTACGCGTGGCTAGTTTGAGGCGACCTGATTGGTCAAGGGAAATAAGTACGGTTTAGGATGGGGCGTGGCCAATGGCAAGTGGCGCCAGTTGGCCCAAGGCATGGCCACGCCTCACTTTGATGTTGCGGCTCCCTGTTTTCTGATTCTGGGCAAGATTTTGCACCTAGCGGATTAATTACCTAGTTTGCCTATGCTTAGTTTCGACAAGCAAGGTCTGGTATATTGCCGCAGGGCGCAAAAGCAATTGATTGAATTCCATTTGTTGACACGGAGTTCTTTAAGTTCATTGACAGAGAGCAACATGCTTTCTGATTGAATACTTTATGCAAAGACCTTATCCTTGATATTTGGAAATTCGTGCTACTTTGCTGTGAGTGAACACAAATTGTCATGTCATATCAATATTAAGGGTTCAACCGAGGAACATAGCATAGAAAGCATTCAAAGAAACTTATATTAAGTGAATATAGGCAAGGCGCCGAAATTTACAGAACATCTGGGATGGTTGCTACATGCACCAGTCTAGATAAATTTCATGTAAGTATATTGAACGGATCAATAAGTATTCCAATGGAGAAGTTGACACTCATGGATCTGTTTCCTTACAGAGTGACGTCACATCATATGTAAGGTTTTACAGTTTTAACCCTAAGCTAAAAACCACCATCAACATTAAGTCCCCTGCTTAGCTCAGAACAGTGGCATCGTTGCGGGGTAAGCATGAGATAGTGACAGACAAGGATAAAATTGAAACGGAAAGTCATGAAGAGATTGTCAGGAAGATTTGGCTAACCTTTGTCAGGAGGCCTGAAGAATCTGTGACCCTTGCATTAATGGCTTTGCATAAATTCGGCTTGGCCATGGGGTGTTGGCATCAGCGCTGCAACTTTTTCTACTGATAGACAGAGGTGGCATTGTAACTTGGTCCGTGGAAAGGTGAATGGCGCCGTCTAGTTAGGTTACTGAAGTGCAGATATGGCGCTGCTTTGAACGGATAAGATGGCGCTGCTTTGGCTGGCTAGGTCAATGGCGCCGGAAGGGTGGATGGCGTTGCTTTGGCTGGCTGTGGAGCGGAAAAGATGGCGCTGGCTGGTTAGGTCACGGAACATGCGGATATGGCACTTGGCTTCAGTCCGTGGAATGGTGGAAACTGGCTTCAGTCCGCGGAATGGTGGAAACTGGCTTCAGTCCACGGAATGGTGGAAATTGGCTTCAGTCCCCGGAATGGTGAAAATGGCACTTAGAAGGCTTGCTAGCTGGATCAAGGAATGCTGGAGCGTTGGCGCTAACTTAACCACAGAGTGCTGGAGCCATGGAGAGTTTTTTTGACCACGGAGTGCTGAAGCCATGGAGAGTTGGGTTGACCACGGAGTGCTGGAGGCATGGAGCGTTGCAGGTTGAGTGACTGGTGTTCCTCGTTGTGGCGCACTGCTGGTTCGGTCATGGAGCGAAGGTATTGGCACACTACTTGTTCGGCTATGGAGCATGAGTGTGCTGCGCCCAGTCATCTATTCCCGTTCATGGAGCAATAAAGAATCCTTATTCTATTCAAACTCTAGAAACTGCGTTCGTATGAAAAGGGGTATTGACCCTCTTCTATCTTTTGTTGTTCATCCGGCTCCGTGCTTTGATCTGCAGTATCTGGATCCTCTTCGTTATTTATTAGCGGTGGTAGAACGAGCATTAATGGCAACAAATCAACCTCCAATACTTATAATCAGTAGCAAGGAGATCCAGGAGAACTCAAAGTAGGTGCTCTCGCATGTATCCACCCAACAGTACCATCGATCTTCTCCAGAATGTGTAATAAGGTTATGACTCCAGAAGAATGAGTATCTGACCTCTCCAATGGATTTCAAATTTACCAAACCCCATTGCACTCTTGGGATGGATGGATGAAATAATGTCAGGTCTAATCTTGGAGATTGTGGTTTTGCGTTGTTGGTTCATCCTTGACTTTAGGCTATTTGGTACCTAGACTTTCTGATTGCGATGATGATATGTTGTGGATGCTTGTATGGTCGAAATCTTCCGGAGCCATTGGGTGAAATAGATGAGTTAAGAGACGCTCTGTTGTCGATGTGTTGCTATCAAGACTTCAAGAACTTCGTTCCAAACAACATCCTTTGAACCATCGTTTGAATCTTGGGCTATTGCATGGAATGGGATGTGGTGAGCAGTCCCCAGTTATACTTCTGTTAGATCCGATGGCGTGGCCGGGTATGTGAATGTATCTCTGTGGCGTGCTTTCGAAGTCTTTGATGCACGTGTACGGATTCATGTTGAGAAATTCTTGCGGCTCGTAAAACATCGACAGTGATGATGTTGAAATCGGGAATAACCTGGTTGAGGGAAGTGAAGGCATCCCATTCTGGTAGTCCCCATGTGTAATTATCCTGAGCCTATTTTCTCGTGGAAGCTGTGCTTCTGCTGCATTCACTGGTAAGGTGGTGACTGCATTTAAGCTTCTAAACATGAAGGAGGCTTCAGTCCCCAAGTGTAGCCTACTTTAATTGCATTGACTTGAATCCACTCCTACGGTATTTGGTACAATCTTATCATACTCTCCTGGATGTGATTTTGGGATGCTTGGAATATCACATGGACGAAATATTCTGGATAACGAAGAGGTAGAAGTGAGAGAGTTATGTCGTTAATCGTGGCTCGCTCTGTCTCTTCAAGAAAAATGTTTCCGCCGCGTCTCTGGAGTTGACTCATGAATGCTTGATTGTTGTTGGGGATGGACCGTGATGAGCAGTCCCCAGTCACACTTCTCTTTGGTTACTGAAGTTGTTTTCTCTGAGTAGGCTTGGGATCCATCGCGGCCTCGTAAAGTGCTGCAGGCGCCTTCTAGACAGAGAGGTGATGATATTCTTACGCTACACCTTTGAAGGGTTGATGACCTTGTCGTGGCTATGACTTTTTGGTTGACCGTGTCTTCTGAGCTTTGACAGTGAAGGGATCCCGTGTAGAGCCTCGGTCCCCAAGTGTGGTTTACATGTTTCTAACTTGTATGGTCGGTGAATTGACCACGATAAAGACATCATCTTGCATCCGTACTAGTGACTCTATTACTTCTTCCACGTGAAACTTTGTAGTGGTTGTTGCTATGGTAAATCTCTGGCTGGTATCGACAAACGAGCAGCAGCAGTTCTTGGCAGCAGATGTGATCAAAAGAGATTACATCCTCGTAGGAACCAAAATAGGTTGGCTGGAATTGCATGGGCGTCCATGGAAGCAAATGGATCGACTGGATGCGTAAGCGAGTAAATTATCCACGACCACGAGGTTTGGAAAGATGGATCAAAAGTGGCCACAACCGCGATCCTTGGCTGGGTGTTATTACGATCCTTTACAGGGAGGAGTTTGGTGGCTAAGGGCACGAACCTTGGAAGGAAGGAGTGGCGGCTACGGCATGATACTTGGCAGGAAGGAGGCATTGAAACGACTTCGGCTCTTGGAGAGGACGTTGAAGCTTATGGAGCAAAACGCTAAAGCTTCGGCTTCGGATCCTGGAGCAGCTTATGGAGAGAATACTGAAGCGGAGAGACTGCTGGAGCGAACATTAAAACGGAGCCGCTGCTGGAATATGGGAAGACGTCACAAATAGTGTTGGTCGGCAAGTCGTGTTTTTCTCCTCATGGGAAAGAATACGCTTCTTCTATTTGATTTTCCCTTGCAACCCTCAGAGCCTTGATGGTTACAATGTTGAAGTCGGAGGCAGCGTCAATCAGCGTGCGACATCCTTCAAGTAAGAAGTGGTTATGAGTTACCAGTTCCATCTATCAATCGTTCTTTCCAGGAGAGGTTGGGGTTTGAGAACGGCTTCCCTGGCTGGAAACAACTGCTTTCCTGATGCAGTGCGGTTGAGGGCTACAAATATGTCTTGACGCTGCGCCTTGGAGAAATACAGAATCTCACATAAATGTTTCATCATAGACTGCATGGTTTTGTGGGCGAAGTCCCTAGAAATCATGCAGCTCCTGACGGGAAGAGGGTCTCTGTGAACTCAGGAGGGTTGCTGATTTTCTCTGCCTCGATTTTGGAGAAGTCGTTCCTGATCTTCACATGTGATGAAATTGGATTGTTGATTCCTTTATATTGTGATGAAGCAAAAGTCTTGTTTTGATCATGAAATCCTAATTGGAGTTCGTTATGGCATTGGCCACGAACAGAAAGTAGAATAGCACGTCGCGGCGTCATTTGTGGCACATTGGCATGTTACTGCGATAGAGTGGCATGTTATCATGTTACTGCGGCAAGGTGGCATGTTGTCATGTTACTGCGGCAGGGTGGCATGTTGGCATGCCAATGTTATTGTGGCAGAGCGCGTTTGGGTTGCCAGTTAGTATGGTAGAACGGCAGGGCGCGTTTGGCCTTTAATGTATAGTGGCGAGTTTAGAGCGACTTGATTGGTCAAGAAAAGGATCCGGCCAAACATAAGGCGCGGCTACACTTCTAGTGCTCGTGGCGCATTTTAAAGTGACCTGATTGGTCAGTAGGAAGGAGAGGGGCCGGCCAAGCATGGGCGTGGCCACACTTATGGTGTGAGTGTGGCGTGTTTAGAGCAACCTGATTGGTCGATGGAAAGTGGGGCCGGCAAGTAAGGGCCCCGCCACAACTTATGTGCGCGTGGCTAGTTTGAGGAGAACTGATGGGTCGAGGGAAATAGGGCCGGTTTAGGATGGGGAATGGCCAATGGAAAGTGGCGCCAGTTTGCCTAAAGCATGGCCACGCCTCCCTTTGGTGCTGCGGTTTCCTGTTTTATGATTCTGGGCAAGATTTTGCACCTACTAATACATGGCGGATTAATTACCTAGTTTTCCTAGGCTTACTTTCGACAAGCAAGGTCTGGTATACTACAAAAGGCGCAAAAGCAATTGATTGAATTCCATTTGTTGACACAGAGTTCTTTAAGTTCATTTCCAGAGAGAAGCATGCTTTCTGATTGAATACTTTATGCAAAGACCTTATCCTTGATATTTGAAAATTCATGCTACTCTGCTGCGAGTGAACACAAATTGTCATGCCATATCAACATTAAGGGTTCAGCCGAGGAACATAGAATAAAAAGCATTCAAAGAAACTTATATTAAGTGAACATAGGCAAGGCGGAGAAATTTACAAAGCATCTGGGATGGTTGCTACATGCGCCAGTCTGGATAAATTTCATGTAAGTATATTGAACGGCTCAATAAGTATGCCAGTGGAGAGGTTGACACTCATGGCTCTGTTTTCTTACAGAGTGACGTCACATCAGATGCAAGGTTTTACAGTTTTAACCCTAAGCTAAAAACCACCATAAACAACCATGTTGGTTCACAAATAGTTAACCGAGGTTAGCCATATGATTACTCTCATATCAACCTTATTCATCTTAGCCATAACTAGTTCAAATGACTCAAATGAAACTAGTTAAAGAGATGTTCATTTGCTATATTCTCATAGAATTATACAAGAACACAATTGAAGCAAAATTGGTTTGATTCACTCGAATCAATCATGAACGTTATAGCCACGGCTTGCAAAGATTGCATCTCCTTATTATATAAATGTTTATGTTCATGTTCATAACCGATTTTAGAATTTTAACCTTCAAGTATGCAAACGGGTACTCATACTTGAAAACCCGGACTAAGATTGGGTTTCGCCAGTACGCAAACGGGTACGCGAACTTTCAATCCTAGTAGAAATTCTCGGACATGAATCCGTACGCCAGTACGCAAACGTGGATGCATACTGAGGTAACCGGACATGGATTACATATCACTACACCAAATCAGGAATTTTGTCACAGGCTATAAGTGTTACTTATTAAATTTGTAATGGTTATAGCCGTAGCAAATAGGCCGTTATTGATAATTGTGATGGCATTTTAACGGTTTTATCTGTGACAATAGCCAGATACATCACACATAAAAAACGTTACAATTATTACTAGCCACAGTTGACCTAATTTTATGATTGTGACGCGTGTCATATTTATCACATTTAACGGTTTTAACTGTTACTCCTTATTTATAACAATTCAGAATGTGACACGTGTCTGAAAGAGCCACACATGCAACAACGCTATAACTTTTACTGAATCCTTGCAACGACTGCTTCGTCGACACTTGTCTTTTTTGTCACTAGAAAAGTAACATATATCAACGTTGCCATAGTTTTATAACAATACTCATAGGACACATGTCATCTTCTTGTCATGGATTTTGTAACGATTAAACTGTTACTCTCATTTGTAACAACAGTAAGATGATGACGTCTTGCTTTTTACTTCACAATTCTTGTCACAGTTTTCTCCGTGACAATTCTTTCAGTTACAATAAAAAGAAATGGGTAGCCCAGATCATTTTCATGGACCTGGGATTCCAGTTTACAGGCCTGTAATACTACTAAATTATAGGCTGAGAAAAAGAACCTCCCCTATCACCGACGACTCCTGGTCTCAAGGGCTGACGGATCTGCTGTTAGGAAAAACAGACAAAAAAATGCTTCAGAATAAGGACAACTATACTGAAAAAGACATGGTTTGGAAGTTTATAAGAGAACATTGACCAAGTTGAAACTAAAGAAACATATATATATATATATATATATATATATATAAAGACACTGGTTATACAGCAGTATTTAAAGACAGCTTAGAACCACAGCCACGTAAGTAGTGAAGAATAACCAGGCCGACAGATTTTGGTATTGGACATACAAATCAACAGGAAAAAACTAAAGCAACAAAAGTCGTCGTTGTCTTTTAATAAATGGACCTACATCAACATGTCATGGAGACGCACAAAGAAGCCCTTATATACTTGCATGACCCAAACAAGTCTACAAGGATATTTAGTTTCGGCACTTACTGTACAATAGAGAACCAAACATAGGGTTTACACAGAGGATGTGGACTCTTTTCACACATTTTCATCAACCACAAACATACATGCGCATGTCCAAAAAATTGTCAATGCCGTGTATTAAATTATTATCACTCATTATATGTAGCATTCATAAGTCTAGTAGTATACACACAAATAGGATGTGGGCTCAAAGTTCTTCCAACATTTTACCTCCTTTGTATACCATTTTTATAAACCATAAACATGCATTTTAAATAAACTGTCTGTGCTACGTATTAGGTTAATATCATTCAGTACGACATGCAGTATTTAGCGATAGTTATAGAAGATATGGGATTTACAAGTATCTTAAATGCAAGTAGGTCAATCACTTGTGAGTGGTCGAGACAAGTGTTTCCACACCAACCTTAAATCCCATCCTAAGGTGATCGACATACTCTCAATTTGAAGCTCATATGGATTATCGGCCATAGGAATTGCCTCAAGTAAACCTACTGTTTAATAAAGAAAATACTTTTACAGATTGTAGGATAGGCGGTAGATGAAATGCTTACACTACTGGATTATGCAAGTAAAATTTTATCACATTTTCCAGAACTGGCATGACTTCAGAAAACTAACCTTCAAAAAAGTATTTGCAAGGTCATCAACGTCCGACAAAGATCCTAGACTTTCACCCTGCAAATGCAAACTAAATGTCAAATTTTAACAAGGAAATACACTCCTCTATAGAAAATAGTTATGTAAATAATAGGTAGACCAGCATGCTGTCACATTTGATCATCTTGCAAATTGACAGAGTTCATTAGCTACAAAACTTACACTTCTTGCAACTTATACAAATATGACAGCTGAAAAAAAAAAATTACTAGGTCACATAAATGTAAAACTTAGATTGAGGATTAGACATTGCAGTTTTTTGTCTAAAATTGCTAAATGACAAATGAAGTCTATGGCCATAGCTTCTAGTTAAGTCACTATCTTGAACATCATTATCAAACCATACCAGTTCAGCCATTGTATTTCTGGCAAGCAGGATTACTATTGTTCAAAGATTATAAGCATATTGTGTAACTTTTTGAGCCGTTAAAAGAAGATTAGCAAAACAGAAGAGATTAAAAGTGAATAATGCACAATACCTCATATCCTCCATTGTTTAGGTTTAGTGGAAATGGATTGCTTGACATCTACAAGACGATTAAAATCGAATCAGATTCGGTTGGTACATTTGAAATTTACATACATCAGCTTTGAGATGATTAAAAATTAAGTAATTTTATTTCCACCAAAACCATGGGAATATGGGAAACATTCATAATATTCTTGACCTGAAAATACAGATAGGTATGTGAATCTAATCATAACAAACAATATCTAAGAGCTAGCAAGTGATAAGATTTTCTTTAGTTATTTCGCCTACAAATAATACCCAGCACAACGCCTTCTATTCGGAAATGCAGCCACTAACACAAACTAGTTGTAACTCAGTGCCAGCGAGGCGCTGTCTATCGGTTTATTACAGCGGTCAAAGATATTTAGACAAAATTGTTGAACTCAACCTACACATACGTCTCATGAAAATATATGGTTCAGCAAGAATTAACATGCCAATCTCCAAGGACATTATAACCATTACTAGGAACAGTTCAAAACCAACTGTCTCAGGTAAAAATTTCTGGGGACGGTGTTTAGAATTAGACCGTCCCTAAAAGCCATCTGTTTTGTAGTGACAGAGAGTCCCATAAAAGATAGAGACAATAAAGAACACACCTTTTTCCCTCCTAGTGTTAGCATGAAGAACAGATAGTCCATGTTTACTAACCCCTAAAGACAAGCTTAAATTTACATATGCAGTAACAAATGTACCTGGCATTAGGCATGACAAAAGACTTGAAAAAAAAAACAAAAAGGATAACATGTTCCAGAATGTTGAGCACCATACCTTAATGTTGAGAACTACCTTAATGACGAAATGATATCTACATAAATCTGCACTGTAACAAAAAAGAAGAAAAGGAGAAGCAATGTATCATAAATGTGAGATTAATTAATTAGCTACATAGCTAATCAATTTACCTAGAATATCATTGGCATTAAGTATCTTTATAGTTCTTAGATTTATTGTACAAATGAGAAATAGAACTGATACATTGCATAGATATGAATACAAGTTAATTACACCACTAACAATCCCTATACATTTTATGCATGTTTATTAATTGCACATCAATTAGTAATTAGAGATGGTCCCTTCTTGAATCATTGCAATTGCCTATATAAACAAGTGTTAAACAAGCCAAAACTCAT
This sequence comes from Papaver somniferum, assembly GCF_003573695.1. NCBI lineage: Eukaryota > Viridiplantae > Streptophyta > Magnoliopsida > Ranunculales > Papaveraceae > Papaver > Papaver somniferum. The sequence goes on along the minus strand of NW_020622492.1, from coordinate 12,892,184 downwards.
CATCCCACAACAAATTATGTCCATCTTTTTTTTTGTCTAACCTAAACTAAATAACCATGGGTTCCTCGTAACTATTTCTATCTGTCTTATATCTGATCATCATAGCATTTTCCTCGACCAACATTGCAGTAAGCGCAATCTTATTTTGGGCCAGTCATATAAGCACTGAAAACTACAATCCAAATATCAGTCAAATACGAATCCAAATTCAAAAAATTTACCTTCTCAAAACCTTGTAGTCCACCATACTAAGGATCTGGTACTTCTTTCTCATTATGCTTCTTGTGGTATGAGCACATTAACTTAACCTTCAACACCAACAACATGAACGAATACACATTTTTCTAGTCAGTGACATTCAAGCCTAAAACTAAAAATTGAATTCAGATACAAAATTTATAGGAGTTCCAAATATAACCTTCTTATGAGCATCATCGGGAAGAGTCTCTTTAAATTTCCACCTCTCAATTGCACCCATTATATCATCTAGTAATTGAAATCATCAAGACATAACCAGATAAGACAAAAGCTAAAATTAACTACTAATTTATAATAATCTACTCAGTAATAGTCATCTCTACTATTAATTTACCTTTGTTTTGCATATCCATTGCAAGGATAAGATCAAAATCTCTGAAATCAGATGGTCTAATTGAAAACACAAATATTATCCAGCCCTACCATTAAGAGCAAGTCTTATGGTGGAATCCATCCATCTTCCACGCCACCTCAGCACTTGAAATTGTGGATGGAAGCGCAAGTGTAATGGTGGAATAGTAGAAACGCTATTCTTAATGGAGCTAGAAAAACGCAATTAAGAATGGAGTTTTTTTTCAGCCGTTAGATTTCAACAACTCATTTTAAATCTACCGATAAAAAAAAACGTAATTAAGAATGGAGCTTTTTTTCAGCCGTTCTCATTTTAAATCTACGGATAAAAAAAACGCAATTCTTAATTGCGTTTTTTTAGCTCCATTCTTAATTGCGTTTAGCGCTATTCTTATTGGCGTTTAGATGGATTTCACGGACCCTTCCACCAAACCATGGAACCTTGCTTGGATTTTCTGTGGAAAACCCCAACTTGGAAGCCACTAGACTTGACATTCCATGAATTTTTCACACTTGGAATAGGTTGGATTCCACCATAAGACTTGCTCTAATGAAGAAAGTAAATAATGGAATACAAATTTTTAACCCTTTTATACTCTTTCAGGCTTCTTCTCTAACACCTCATGGGCAGTTTTGTTGGTATTTTGTTCAAGATTGTCTCTTGTTTCCACACCTCGATTGCCTTAACCACCAAAGCCAAACTGCAGAAGAAAAATTAGACCAATTAGACCAATAATTAACCATCTACAATCAACAGAAAAACCAAATTTTCAATTGGAAACTAAAACCTATAAAGAAAAACCGAGGCAAACTAAAGATTAATCCCTAGATTCATATGTTGCGTTTACAGCCGCCATGACTTGAATCACCCAAAACAATAGCAAAGATAAAAAGAATCTCCAATACTCCAAAACTTCAAATGAATCTCGAAATATACTTGAAAATAACATAGATAAAAAAAATCAATACAAAGACGAGTATTGATTGCTGAGAATGCAGAGAGAGATTTTTGGTTTCATACCCATCCACAAAAAACCAAACGTCGTAGATGCACAAAATGGATCTGAAACCCCAGCAACTTCTTTGAGTCTCAAAACCATCATCAACAACAGATTTAGGTTTTTTTTACAGAGATCTAACCGATCTACTAGTTTTTGCACAGAGATAGTGAAAGAGAAAATCGTTTTTGCACCGATCTACTGGTTGAGAGAGAGGGGTAGGCGGGGGCGGAGTAGGAGAAAGAAATAGAGATTAGGTTTTGAAGGATTTCTCTCACTTCTCCGGCTATATAGGACCCTTCTGTTATGGTGCATCTGAGATGGATGATTATGGTATACCACACGAATGAGATGGATGATTATGGTATACCACACGAATTTGATTGGTTCCTAGAGATTCAAGAAGTAATCGCTAACCACGTGTCCAAACCAAGAATCATTAAACGGTTGTTCTTGTTTTACAAATGTGTGTCATTTTATAACTTAGTGAAACCATGTGACTTCATTTCTTAGGGGTCCAAAAGTTTCGAATGAAAAATCTAATAGATTTACGTTTATTCCGACGCGTATACCACACTAAATTAAAAAAAGTATATATGAACGAGAATGAAAATGAATCACAATAATGAGAAATTCCGAATGAAAAATCTAATAGATTTACGTTTATTCGGAAGTTGACTTTCGCTTAGATACAAATCCGAAAAATGTATACGAATATGAACTGTAAAATGAGAAATGAATCTCAGAGAATCGAAAGTTGACCAGATTAATAGAGTTAGACCTGAGTTTCTCATTCAGAAGAACATAAGATGGATTTTTTCAGATTTGAATATCCCATGTTCGAAGATTACTAGAGTTAGACCTGAGTTTGTCATTTGGATGAACTAGAGATGAAATTTATCAGATTTGAACATACCGGGTTCGAAGATTACTAGAGTTAGACCTGAGTTTCTCATTCGGATGAACTAGAGATGAAATTTATCAGATTTGAACATCCCATGTTCGAAGATTACTAGAGTCCGGTCTGAGTTTCTCATTCGGATGAACTGAAGATGAAATTTATCAGATTTGAACATACCAGGTTTCGAAGATTACTAGGGTTAGACCTGAGTTTCTCATTCGGATGAACATAAGATGAAATTTATCAGATTTGAACATCCCACATTCGAAGATTACTAGTGTTAGACCTGAGTTAGACGAAATATATCAGAATTGAACATCACAGGTTCAAATATTACTAGAGTTAGACCTAAGTTTCTCGTACGAATGAACTACAGACGAAATATATCAGAATTGAACATCACATGTTTAAAGATTACTAGAGTTAGACTTAAGTTTCTCATTCGGATGAACTGAAGACGAAATATATCAGAATTAAACATCACAAGTTCAAAGATTACTAGAGTTAGACCTAAGTTTCTCGTTCGGATGAACTGAAGACGGAATATATTAGAATTGAACATCACATGTTTAAAGATTACTAGAGTTAGACTTAAGTTTCTCGTTCGGATGAAATGAAGACGAAATATATCAGAATTGAAAATCGCATGTCCGAAGATTACTAGAGTTGGACTTAAGTTTCTCGTTCGGTTGAACTGAAGACGAAATATATCAGAATCGAACATCACATGCTCAAAGATTACTAGAGTTAGACCTAAGTTTCACATTCAGATGAACTGGAGACAACATATATCCGAATCGAACATCAGAGGTTCAAAGATTACTAGAGTTAGACCTAAGTTTCTCGTTCGGATGAACTGAAGACGAAATATATCATAATTGAACATCACAGGTTCAAGATTACTAGAGTTAGACCTAAGTTTCTCGTTCGGATGAACTGAAGACAAAATATATCAGAATCGAACATCACAAGTTCAAAGATTACTAGAGTTAGACCTAAGTTTCTCGTTCGGATGAACTGAAGACGAAATATATCAGAATCGAACATCAGAGGTTCAAAGATTACTGGAGTTAGACCTGAGTTTCTCGTTCAGATGAACTGGAGACAAAATATATCAGAATTGAACATCACAGGTTCAAAGATTACTAGAGTTATACTTGGGTTTCTCATTCGGGTGAACTGAAGAAGAAATATATCAGATTCGAAAGCATCCCAGGTTAAGATTACTAAAGTTATACCTGAGTTTCTAATTAAGGTGAACTGGAGAAGAAATATATCAGATTCGAAAACTTCACAGGTTCAAAGATTCCTAGAGTTAGACCTGAGTTTCTCATTCAGATGAACTGAAGACGAAATATATCAGAATTGATCAATACAAGTTCACAAACTACTAGAGTTAGACTTGAGTTTTTCGTTCGGATGAACTGAAGACGAAATATATCAGAATTGATCAACACAGGTTCAGATACTACTAGAGTTAGACTTGAGATTCTCGTTCGGATGAACCGAAGACGAAATATATCAGATTCGAACATCAGAGGTTCAAAGATTGCTAGAGTTAGATCTGAGTTTCTCGTTCGGATAAACTGCAGACGAAATATATCAGATTCGTTAGTGCAATAAATATCATGGAGATAGTGCAAACGACCATACACCCTTGTCGGAAATAAGTGAAATAAATATTACAGATTGTGAAAATGACCATATTACCCTTACCAGGAATTAGTGCAATAAATATCATGGGGATAACGAAAATGACCATACTACCCTTATCGAAAATAAGTGAAATAAATATCACAGATTGTGAAAATGACCATATTACCCTTACAAGAAATAAGTGCAAAAAATATCACACAGACTGTGAAAATGACCACATCACCCGTACTAGGAATTAATGCAATAAATATCATGGAGACAGTTAAAATGACCATACTTCCCTTATCGGAAATAAGTAAAGTAAATATTACAGATTGTGAAAATTACCATATTACCCTTACTAGAAATAAGTCAATAAATATCACAGAGACGGTGAAAATGACCAAACTACCCTTATCAAAAATAATTAAAGTAAATATTACATACTGTGAAAATGACTATTACCCTTACTGGAAGTAACTGCAATAAATATTATGGGGACTGTCAAAATGACCAAACTACCCTTATTGGAAATAAGTGCAGTAAATATCACACAGACGGCGAAAATGACAATACTACCCTTATTGGAAATTAGTGAAATAATATTATGCAGACTGTGAAAATGACCAGACTACCCTTATTAAAAATAAGTAAAGTAAATATTATATACTGTGAAAATGACTATTTTACCCTTGCTGGAAATAAGTGCAATAAATATTATGGAGACTGTCAAAATGACCAGACTATCCTTATCGGAAATAAGTAAAGTGAATATTACAGACAATGAAAATGACCATATTACCCTTACTGGAAATAAGTGCAATAAATTTTATGGAGATTGTGAAAATGACCAGACCATCCTTATCGGATACGAGTAAAGTAAATATTACAATCTGCTAAAATGACCATTTTACCCTTAGGGGAAATAAGTGCAATAAATGTTATGGAGACTGTCAAAATAACCAAACTACCCTTATTGGAAATAAGTGCAATAAATATCACACAGACGGTGAAATGACCATAGTACCCTTTCTGGAAATTAGTGAAATAAATATTACGGAGGCTATGAAAATGACCTGACTACCCTTATCAAAAATAACTAAAGTAAATATTACAGACTGTGAAAATGACTATTTTAACTTTACGGGAAATAAGCGCAATAAATATTATGGAGACTTTCAAAATGACCAGACTATCCTTATCGGAAATAAGTAAAGGGAATATTACAGACAGTGAAAATGACCATACTACCCTTACTGAAAATAAGTGCAATAAATAATATGGAGACCGTGAAAATGACCAGACCACCCTTTTCGGATATGAGTAAAGTAAATATTATAGTATGTGAAAATGACCATTTTACCCTTAGGGGAAATAAGTGCAATAAATGTTGTGAAGACTGTGAAAATGACCAGACTACACTTATTGAAAATAAGTAAAGTAAATATCATTGACAGTGAAATGACCAAATTACCCTTACTAGAAATTAGTGCAATAAATACATGGTGACAAAGAAAAAGACTAGAATACCCTTATCGGAAATAAGTTAAGTAAACATTATAGATTGTGAAAATGACCATTTTACCCTTATCACAGTCTCCATTACATTTATTAACCTTATTTCCAGTAAGTGTAAAATGGTCATTTTCACAGACTATAATATTTACTTGACATATTTTTGTAAGGGCAGTTTGGTCATTTTATAGTCTCCATGATGTTTATTGCATTAATTTCTAGTAAGGGTGATATGGTCATTTTCACAGTCTGTAATATTTACTTAACTCATATCCGAAAAGGGTGGTCTGGTCATTTTCATAGTCTCCATGATATTTCTTGCACTTATATCTTGTAAGGGTAATATAGTCATTTTCATAGTCTCCATGATATTTATTGCACTTATTTCTAGTAAGGGTGACATGGTCATTTTCACAGTAAGGGTAATATTGTTGTTTTCAAAATTATAATATTTCCTTTACTTATTTCAGATAAGGGTAGTTTGGTCATTTTCACAGTCTCCATAATATTTATTGCACTTATTTCTAATAAGGGTAAAATGGTCATTTTCACAGTCTGTAATATTTTCTTTACTTATTTCTTATAAGGGTTGTATGGTTATTTTTACAATCTGTAATATTTACTTTACTTATTTCCGATAAGGGTAGTCTGGTTATTTTCACAGTTTCCATAATATTTATTGCACTAATTTCCATTAAGGGTAATATGGTCATTTCCACAGTTTGTAATATTTACTTCACTTATTTCTGATAAGGGCAATTTGGTCATTTTCACAGTCTGCATAATATTTTGTTGAACTTTTTTCCATTAAGGGTAATATGGTCATTTTAACAGTATGTAATATTTACTTTACTTATTTCCGATAAGGGTAGTCTGGTCATAATCACAATCTTCAGAATTTTTATTGCACTTATTCCGATAAGGGTAGTCTGGTAATTTCACTGTCTTCGGAAGAAGCAGATATGTCAAAGTCAAATTTTTATAAAGTCATGTTTTGTTGACTTGGTCTTGATCCTGTTTTCTAATATTAAGAAAATTAAAAAAAAAAATGTATTTTGATTTATAGAAATGAAATATAATCGTTAGATTGTACAAATGTGGGAAAATTAGTGACAAGTAAAATTCAAAGTGTTATAATTCTGGAGTTGTTTTAGATGTGTTGAAATATTTGGGTGGAATCATCACTTTGAATTATAATTGTGATTGTCTGAAAAATTGTCAACAAATATTATTGTGACTAATAAAAGAATTTAATATTCCTAATTATTATCACGAATACGAAATTTAGTAACAGTTATAACTGTTGCAGGATTTATCACAGGTGTATCTGTGACTGGAAAATAAACTGTGACAGGTTGCACTGTTACAAAATCCTGGTTTTGGTGTAGTGTATGTGCAAGAGTGCACAAAATGACATATCCAATAATTGTTAAGTGTTCTAAACTCTTATTTCATTGAAACTTTCTTAGAGGATGACAATAGTCGTTTTCACATACTATTAGCATCAAAGCGATTTTCAAATTATTGAAATAATCATCATAAAACATTCCAAGACAACACCAAATGATTGTATCACACAAACCATGTAAGATGTTAGTCAGCAATTTTCACATGATATAAGATGAACTTGGTCGAAGCGACAGCTTGCCAACACATATTTCGAGAAATGTGTAAGCCAGATAAACTCAGCTCGAAATCTCAAATGTGTATATAGAAAACTATATCGTAATACGACTTATGTCTCAATATAGGATATAGATTAGAAATAAACTTTCCAAGTGATAGATGAGTTTAAGTCTCCACATACCTTTTGTCGATGAAGTTCCACAAGATCCCCTTAGTAGTTCTTCGTCTTCAAATGATGAATACCGTGAAGTCTAAGCTCAACTACACAATCTATGTCCTACTCCGAGACATCTATAAATAGGCTAGAAATCAAGACTTATAGTTTTGATCACTAACATTGACAAACATGCTTGAGATAGCAACGCATGCGAGTTCGACCGAGCAGTGCTCTAACAGTGTGCACCTTGTCCAAAAAGTCGATAAGCCTTATGCCGGGCTTTAGGCGCCTATTTGAGTATTCTAGCACCTCCATATGTACTGGAGAATGCGGCACTGGGAGTAGGAGCATAATCAATGAAATGCTCTCATAAGCATGCTTGGAGGAATGCGATGTGAACATACGATTCTATCTTCAAATACCCGTCGAAGACATACATATTTGATGCTAAAGAATCAAGGTGAGAGTACAGAGAACCAAGGAATATGCTACTTATAGGCAAGAAGACGCCTTGTGCCAACTTGATGGCGATAAAATCCAACTTCGGTCTTATTATCTTTGTACCAGAACCGTCATCTAAGTATCTCTAGACAACCAAAGACACAAAAATGTAGCAATACTGAGCGTGTCATTTATTACTTGACCGGTTTTGGTATCATATGCCACCAATGAGATGCCCACCTGGCATAGAAGCACTTCCCGGGGTAATCCTTTATATTATACTTCGCTATCTTCTCGACCAGGGCCATGTGCCATACATCTTCTTCATCAGAACAATCAAAGTCAAAGTCTCCCACAATTGGAAGGTTCAACAAAGCAGCTATGCTCTCCAAAGTGATAGTCATCTCACCCCGCCTACATATAGCCGTGTGAGTAGGAGTACACCATCGAGAAACGAAAGTGATCAAACCTGTTACATCCTTTCTGATGTGGAGTTTTGCAGACGCCTTAACAGCTTCAGCGACTTGCGCCTTATCCAGATTAGCCCTGATGTGGTTATTACTAAACATATATCTCATCTATGTATCCCAAGAGCGCAGTAGAGTTTGGAAAATCCTGAAGTCCACTGGAGAGGATGGATATTCATTCTTCTGGAGGTATAACCTTATTATACGTTCAGGGGAAATTGATTGTACAACTGCTACATATTCCGAGTCAGTAAGAAGAGTCATCACATGACTGGGATGAGTCCTGGTAGTTGTATAAGATACTTCGAAGAAATCATCGTCTATATTCGACATATATTTGGATTCAGAACCATGGATTTATCTCATTAGCCATTATTATCGAAACTGCATAATACAACTATGGAGGGGCATGGAGATGGACAAGATAAGCAGTACTCGCTCGTCAAAATTGTGAACAACGGATTTACAAAGTTTTTTTTTTAAAAAAAAAAAGAAAAAAAAAAGAGGATAGTTGCCATGGGTATTACACCCACGGCCATGACCAAGCCAAACTAGGGTTTTACACCCGTTAAAAAAATGAGGGGGCTTAACCGACCAATCAAATCGCTCGTAGCCTACATGCTTCGCTCCCAATAGCCGTACAAAAAAGTCTAGTCGAGATGCTTATGTTTAATTCAAATTAAATATTGTCCGCCCAAGTCGGTCGCAAAACGATCACGACCATTCAACTTGTCCGGTCAAATTAGCAATCCTAGCTCATCTTATACTTGGCCAATTAAGTGTCATAGTGATTACCTGTCACTCACCTATTGTCTTGGATAATCAGATCTCTCGTAGCCTACATGCTCCGCTCCCAATGGTCGGCTAAATTAGGATAGTTGAGCTCTTTAATTCTGTTAAGGGTTAGATCCTGACCACCCAAGTCAGTCGCAAAGTGATCACGACCATCTAACTTGGACGGTCAGTTTAACCAGCTTAACTCCTCCCATGCTTGACCGACATGTTACATGGCGACCACCTCCCGCCCTTCTATTTTTTCAGCCAATCAGATTGCTCGCAGCCTACATGCTCCGCTCCTAATAGCTTGCCAAAGTAGGCTAGTCGAGTTTCTTCAAAAACCTTAGGTATATGTCGTCCATGAAAGTCGCGGATTGATCTCAATCGCTCGACTTGGTTAGCCGATTTGACATGTCTAAATTTAATCCTGGTTGACCAATGAGGTGTTGTGACAGCTACCTATCGTCCCTCTCCTCAGTGAACCAATCACGTCGTCCATAGATCACATGATCAGCAACCAATGGTCTACCAAAGAGGGATGGTCATGCGCCTTAAAATTATATAGAAAACATTTGCAACTGACCGCGTACGTCACATGTGCCAAATGTTTTAAACATTAATTTTAAAGGATTTGCGGTAGATCCGGACCGCCTATTATAAACGATATGTCACACGTATCAGTTTATCTAAACCCTAATAACATGATGATCATGTATACCGGTGTTGATGGTGGTTTCTAGCTTAGGATTAAAATCGTAAAATCTTACATCTGACATGACGTCACTTCAATCACTAGCATATTTATTGAACCATTCAACATACCTACGTAAGAATTACCAGGGTACCTTTTTTTTATACATGTGTCATGTTCCACGGCAGAACCCTTAGTATTGACCGACATCATCTTCATACATATCAAACCCTAATTCTCATGCTACCGCGCCAAGGCATGCCAACCATGCCAGCCATATCTCCGCGCCAAGGCATGCCAACCATGCCAGCCGCATCACTGTGCCAATGGAAAACCATGCCAGCCACATCTCCGCGCCAAGGCATGCCAACCATGCCAGCCGCACCACTGTGCCAATGGCAAACCATGCCATCCACATCTCCGCGCCAAGGCATACCAACCATGCCAGCCGCACCACTGTGCCAATGGCAAACCATGCCAGCCACATCTCTGCGCCAAGGCATGCCAACCATGCTATCCGAACCATGCGCCAATGACATGCCAAACCCTTGGCCCCATCATGCCAAGCCAACCATACCTTTCCTTGGCCCCAACCATGCTAGCCGCACCATGCGCCAATGGCATACCAAACCCTTGACCCCACCATGCCGAGCCAACCGCACCTTGCCACGCCATACCATGCCGGTCTTCCCCATGCGGCTACCAAAACGAAGACGTGTGACGATCAACGGCCACCCTTCCATCCTGGATGCAAATCCTAGCCGTCCAAGATCGCCAAACAACGCATGGTAACCTTTTTCCCAAAACCCTAGTTTTGGCCACGCCAAACCGCGCCAAGGCATGATGCCACATGTGCCAATGGCATGCCAACCACCTTGTTGCGCCACACCATGACGGCCTTCTCCATGCGGCTACCAAAACGAAGGCGTGCGACGATCAACGGCCAGCCTTCCATCCTAGATGCAAATCCTAGCCGTCTAAGGTCGCCAAATAACGCATGGTAACCTTTGGCCCAAAACCCTAGTTTTGGCCACGCCAAACCGCACCAAGGCATGCCATGCCACATGTGCAAATGGCATGCCAACCACCTTGCCGCGCCACACCATGCCGGCCTTCCCACTGCGGCTACCAAAACGAAGGCGTGCGACGATCAACGACCACCCTTCCATCCTGGATGCAAATCCTAGCCGTCCAAGGTCGCCAAACAACGCATGGTAACCTTTGGCCCAAAACCCTATTTTTGGCCACGCCAAGGCATGCCATGCCACATGTGCCAATGGCATGCCAACCACCTTGCCGCGCCATACCATGCTGGCCTTCCCCATGTCGCTACTAAAACGAAGGCGTGCGACGATCAACGACCACTTTTTCATCTAAGATGCAGCTTAGCCGTCCAAGGTTACCAGCTAACGCATGGCAACCTTTGGCCCTAGTTTGGTTGCGCCTAAACAAAGCCAAAACCCTAACTTTTGGCCGCGCCTAAACTGGGCCACATTAAAGCCATACTGATCATACTTTCATGCCACTGGCTACCAAACGAAAGGCTGCAATAATCAACGGCTACCTTCCTCTTAAGATGCAAAATCTTGATCGTTGAAGGTCACCACCGAGCCGGCAAGTCTCCCAAGATCAACTTTCCAGACAACAACAACATGCTACATGTTTTCCACGAAAACACTCGAGACATCAACACATGTCACAAACTGGGGGATGCTCATTGGGGATGCGGCGTACACTACACTCGTTATAATAAAGTGTCATAAGGATGAGGCGGTTAGTAAATACAGGAAGCAATGGTGAAACGCTTTATTTTATGGAACATCAATTCCAAGCGTTACCGGTTACCACCTCCTCCCATTTACTCACATGTTTTTCATTTCTTAATGAGACTAGAGTACGTTTCACTTCGACTTGTATAAATAGGCATTACCTATTTCCACCGAACAACAAGTTCAGGTCAGGAGGATACAACACTCAGTAAACATTTTCTATCTTTCCATATGTTAGCTTCCCACTTTCTGATACAAGTCGTGAAACAACTACTCTTCCAGAATCAACTATTCTAGTCTCAACACTTTCTTCGCTTCCTTCCCCAAAACCAACCCTTCTCATTCACTTTGTGAACGAAGCAAGTCTGGAACGGCCATTTCTTGGTTTAGGCCGGATTTGTACAGATTGATCTCTCGAATCTAACTTACTGCCTTGTAGTACATTGTTTAGGGTTTAAATTCGTTTCTCACCCACACACCCGAAATTACCAAAATCAGCAGAAATCGTTTTCACCCTCAAATAATTGGTGACCACAGTGGGAGATTGGTCTTTCGGTTACAATGTCAATTTTCAATCCTCGATCTCATACTTCGACCCAGACGTCAGGACGGTAGAGGCAAATGATCCGCTCAGGGATCGACGACTCAGCTACCAGACGTCCCGATACAATCCGCTAAGGGAATGACGACTCAGTTACCAGACGACCCGATTACCAGTCATGACACGGCAAGGGGCGACTGGGTACATCCCAGAGGTTAAAAGCAAGCGATCCGCCCAGGGATTGACCACTCGATTATCAAGTGACTCAGGGACGACTGGGGACTTTCCACAATTGCGGTGCTTCTCACAAAACTCGGACGTTCACCTGACTCATTTTTCGTTAGCAGATTCAAAAAACCGAGTAAGTCTTGCCTAGACAAAATACATGGTTTACTATTTCAAGTTTTCACGGGAATGATAAAACCGATAGCCATCTTATGTTTTATACCATGTCATCTACCGATACACAACGTTCATGGTTCCATATCTTCCCTGGGATGTTTGTGCAATCATAACCAAAATTGGCATCATCCTAAAACAGTTCATCCCGAATAATAATCCAAAACCCTCATAGGTAACACTTGTCTATCAACCCAAAAATCCAGAAAATCAAAACCATAAAGCCAGGTGTTTCATTCGCCTTTAAAAAAACGAAATAGAAGAATTTCAGAAGACAAAAGTGCATTCAAATGAATCCATTCAATGGTGTTTTTCTCTTCTCGAAGAAGGCGTCCTTCGTCATTTGGAGGACCGCATGTTTCAGCTCCAACTCTTTGGACAGCCTTTCGACCTCCGCTTCTTGTTGTTTGGCCACGTCCGTAGAAGGACCTTTGGTCACCTTCCCTGCAACTTTTGGATCTCATAGAAACCCTAACACCCAGTTCCTCGTGGAACCAGTCACCTACCCTTACGTACCTAATTTGCATAATAATGATTACCAGTCACTATTCATGAGGTATCTGACGCTACTACAATGATATTCGAAGAGAAGAACCATATTTATACAAATTCATGGAAGGCATACCTATGAATAGGATTTGCCCCAAAACAAGAAAACAAATTGAAAGAGAAATGTTGGAGTACATAGCTGGAATACGCTTGACCACTTTATTGCTACCGCACTACCGCTAACACCAGGACGTGAGAACAAAGATACGAGATAAAAAGGAGAGCCAACCACTTTCATATGCATAACACTTTTGGAATTTGAATAAGGAAATGATTTCCTATTTGATCTACGTATGGAAAGAGGCAACTGGGCCCGCAAGAAAAAGTCCGCGCCATGCCAAGCCAACGTCGTGCCAAGCCAACAGTCCGCGCCATGCCCAGCCAACAGTCCGCACCATACCAAAATCCAAGCCAGCGCCCACGCCAAGCCAGCACCCATTCCAAGCCGATCCAGCGCTAACAGCTTGCATCTTTCCAGCGCCAGCAGCTTGCATCTTTCCAGCGCCAGCAGCTTGCATCCTTCCAACGCTAACAACTTGCATATTTCCAGCGCCAGCAGCTTGCATCCTTTCCATCTAACAGCTTGCATCTTTACATCAGCTTGCATCTTTCCAGCGCTAACATCTTATATCTTCCTAGCGCCAGTAGCTCGCATCCTTCCAGCGTCGCTTTTTGAACGCCCAGTAGAAGGGAATCAGCAATCTAATTTCATCACACGTAAAGATCGGGAACGACTTCTCCAAAATAGAAGCAAAGAAAATCAGCAACCCCCCTGAGTTCACAAAGACTCTCTTCCTATAAGGAGCTGCATGATTTCCGGGGACTTCGCCTACAAAATCGTGCAGTCTATGATGAAACACTTATGTGAGATTCTGTAGGGTCAAGACATATTCGCAGCCCTCAACCGCACTGCATCAGGGAAGCATCTGTTTCCATCCAGAGAAGTCGTTCCAAAACCCCAACCTCTCCTGGAAAGCACGATTGATAGATGAAACTGGGGACTCCTAACCATTGTTCGCCTGAAGGGTGTCCAGTTTTACAGCACACTGATTAACGTAGCCGCTCCCTTAAACGTTCGCTCCAACAACCGCTTCACTTCAACGTCCTCCAGCAGCGGCTCCGCTTCAACGTTCGCTCCGACAGCCGCTCCGCTTCAGCGTTCTCTCCATAAGCTGCTCCAGAATCCGAAGCCGAAGCTTCAGCGTTTGGATCCTTAAGTTTCAACATCCTTTCCAAGAGCCGAAGCTGCTTCAACGCCGTTTCTTCCTGCAAAGGGTCGTACCACCACGCTCCCCATATCAAGGATCATGATCACATCCAACCAACCTTCGTAGTCATGACCGCCTTTTGATCCATCTCGCCAAAACTCGTGAACATGGATAGTTTGCTCGCTTACGCATCCATCCAATCCTTTTACTTCCATGGATGCCCATACAATTCCAGCCAACCTACTTTGTTACCACGACAATGTAGTCTCTTCTGATTATATCTTCTACCAAGAATTGTTGTCGCTCATTTGTTGATACCAGCCAGAGATTCACCACAGCAGTAATCACTACAAAAGTAACCTGTACTCCTCCATATTTTAAGTTCCACGTGGAAGAAGTAAAAAAATCACCAGTACGAACGCACAATGGTGATGTCTTTATCATGGTCAACCTACTGACCATACAAGATGGAAACATGTAAACCATACTTGGGGACTGAGGATATACACGGAATCCCTTCACTGTCAAAGCTCAGAAGACACGTTCAACCAAAAGGTCATGGCCACAACAAGGTCATCTACTCTTCAAGGGTGCAGCGCCAAGAAAATCATCACCTATCTGTCCAGATGACGCCTTCAACACTTTACAAGGCCGTGGAGGATCCCAAGCCTGCTCAGAGGAAAACAACTTCAGAAACTGAAGAAAAATGCGACTGGGGACTGCTCATCGCAGTCCATCCCGACGACCATCAAAGACTCATGAGATAAATCCAAAGACGCTGCTGAAACATTTTCTTGAAGAAAAAGAGGGAGACATGATAAACAACATAACTCTCTCATTCCTACCACTTCATTATCCAGGATATTTCATCATGTGATATTCTGATCATCCCAACGTCACATACAGAAGAGTACGATAAGCTTATATCAAATCCCGTGGACGTGGATTCAAGGCGATGCAATGAAAGTAGGCTACACATGGGAACTACCAACATGGGACGCTTTCACTCCCCTCAACCAGGTCATTTCTGATTTCAACATCATCACTGTCGAATTTTTATGAGCCGCAGGAATTTCTCAACATGAAGCCGTACATGTGCACCGAAGACTCCAAATGCACGCCACAAAGATACATTCACATATTCGGCCAAGACATCGGATCTAACAGAAGCATAACTGGGGACTGCTCACCACATCCCATTCCACACGATAGTCCAAGATTCGGAAGATGATTCGAAGGATTCCACTTGGAACCAAGTCCTTGAAGACTTGATAGTAGCACATCGCCAACGAAACGTCTCCCAACTCATCTGTTTCATTCAGTGTCTCCGGAAGATTTCGACCAACACAAGCATCCATAACATATTGTCATCGCAATCAGAGGGTCCAGGCACTGAACAACCTAAAATCAAGGATGGACCGAAAACGCAACCACATCCATCCGTTCCAAGAATGCAATGGAGTTTGATAAATTTTGGAATCCACTGGAGAGACACTGCAGACGAAAGCACGGATCCGGACGAGCAACAGAAAACAGAAGAAGGTCAATATCTCTTTTCATGCGGATGGAGTTTCTAGAGTTTGAACAAAATAAAGATTCCTTCTTGCTCCATGAAACGGATGACTGGGCGCGACTATGCCACCTCGGGCCCGCAACACCCCTCCTGAGTTCTTCCTAAATTTTACTGTCGAGCTTTTTTCACCTCTTGAACGAGCTCAAAACCTAAATATTCCAGCGTAGGTGATAGGAAATTCTTTTCTGTTCAGAATGGAGGGGTGGACCGTCAAAATCCGAGTTCGTACGAGAGTTCTACAACGATTCTAGTAAGGGGCGCTAATTAGGGTTGCAGCATGCTAAAATCTGAAGCAAGTTGTTACCTTCCCGAAGCCAGTCGTCATTTTCTTAGGGAACTGAAGCAAGTTGTTATGTTCCTGAAGCCAGTCGTCACCTTCCCAGGGAACTGAAACAAGTTGTTACTTTCCCGAAGCTTGTCGTCACCTTCCCAGGAAACTGAAGCAAGTTGTTATCTTCCCGAAGCCAGTCTTCACCTTCCCGGGGAACTGAAGCAAGTTGTTATCTTCCCAAAGCAATTCAACATGTTCCCACGGAACTAAAGAAAGCCGTCATCATTCCACGGGCCCGCAATTCTTCCTGAATTTTACTGTCGAGCTTTTTTCACCTCCCGAACGAGCTCAAAACCTAAATATTCTCGCGAGGGGAAATAGGAAATTATTTTCCGTTCATAATGGAGGAGTGGACCGTTAAAATCCGAGTTCGTACGATAATTCTACATCGATTTTAGTAAAGGGCGCTAATTAAGGTTTCGGCATGCCAAACCCTAATTCAGACAAAGTTGCCATCATCCCATGAAACTGAAGCCGGTTATCATCCTTCCACGGAACTGAAGCCAGTCGTCATCCTTCCAAGGAACTCAAGCTAGCTCCACTCCAAGCCGAGCAACACAAGAAGCTCCATTTTAAGACGACCAATGCTGACGGCTCCCATTCCAAGCCGACCAACGCCTGCGACTCCCATTCCAAGCCGACCAACTCCTGCGGCTCCCATTACAAGCCGACCAACGCCTGCGGCTCCCATTCCAAGCCGACCAATGCATGCGGCTCCCATTCCAAGCCGACCAACGCCGGCGGCTCCGCTCAAGCCGCACCAACACCGACAACTCGCTAATCCAGCACCCCCACGTTCCCTATCCCAGCCAAGATGACGCGTGACCAAGCCAAGGCGACAGTCTGCATCTCAACTAGCAACCTCCTCTACCATTTCAAGGTCTAGCCAGCAACACCACGAGTAGAATTTATGGAAGGCCGCCAACACAAGAATCACGAATTCTCCTTACCTCTCGAAAAAGGTTAGTCGGGTCTTCCTGACCATCTTTTCATGACTTGCCATTTCGATTTTGTCCTGGCCTGTCACCATCTTATGCTTACCTCGCGACAATGCTCATGTTCCGAGCTAAGCAGGGGACTTAATGTTGATGGTGGTTTTTAGCTTAAGGTTAAAATCGTAAAACCTTACATCTGAAATGACGTCACTACAACTACTACCGCATTTATTGAATCATTCAACATACCTACGTAAGAATTACCAGGGTACCTTTTTTTTATACATGTGTCATGTTCCACGGCAGAACCCTTAGTATTGACCGACATCATCTTCGTACATACCAAACCCTAATTCTCATGCTATCGCGCCAAGGCATGCCAAACATGCCAGCCGCACAACTGGGCCAATGGAAAACCATGCCATCCACATCTCCATGCCAGCCACATCTCCGCGCCAAGGCATACCAACCATGCCATCCGTACCACTGTGCCAATGGCAAACCATGTCAGCCACATCTCCGCGCCAAGGCATGACAACCATGCTAGCCGCACCATGCGCCAATGGCATGCCAAACCCTTGGCCCCACCATGCCAAGCCAACCGCACCTTTCCTTGTCCCCAACCATGCTAGCCGCACCATGCGCCAATGACATGCCAAACCCTTGGCCCCACCATGCCAAGCTAACCGCACCTTACCGCGTCATACCATGCCATCCTTCCCCATGAGGCTACCAAAACGAAGGCGTGCGACGATCAACAGCCACCCTTCCATCCTGGATGCAAATCCTAGCCGTACAAGGTCTCCAAACAACGCATGGTAACCTTTGGCCCAAAACCCTAGTTTTGGCCACGCCAAATCGCGCCAAGGCATTCTATGCCAATGTGCCAATGGCATGCCAACCACCTTGCCGGGCCACACCATGCGGCTACCAAAACGAACGCGTGTGACGATCAATGGTCACCCTTCCATCTTGGATGCAAATCCTAGCCGTCCAAGGTCTCCAAACAACACATGATAACCTTTGGCCCAAAACCCTAGTTTTTGCCACGCCAAACCGCGCCAAGGCATGCCATGCCACATGTGCCAATGGCATGCCAACCACCTTGCCGCGCCACACCATTCCGGCCTTCCCCATGCGTCTACCAAAACGAAGGCGCGCGATGATCAACGGCCACCCTTCCATCCTGGATGCAAATCCTAGCCGTCCAAGGTCTCCAAACAACGCATGGTAACCTTTGTCCCAAAACCCTAGTTTTGGCCACGCCAAAACGCGCCAAGGCATGCCATGCCACATGTGCCAATGTCATGCCAACCACATTGTCGCGTCACACCATGCCGGCCTTCCCCATGTGGCTACCAAAACGAAGGCGTGCGATGACCAACAACCACCCTTCCATCCTGGATGCAAATCCTAGCCGTCCAAGGTCGCCAAACAACGCATGGTAACATTTGTCCCAAAACCCTAGTTTTATCCACGCCAAACCGCGCCAAGGCATGCCATGCCACATGTGCCAATGGCATACCAACCACCTTTCCGCACCATACCATGCCGACCTTTCCCATGCGACTACCAAAACGAAGGCGTGCGACGATCAACGACCACCCTTCCATCCTAGATGCAAATCCTAGCCGTCCAAGGTCGCCAAAAAACGCATCTTTGGCCCAAAACCCTAGTTTTGGCCACGCCAAACCGCGCCAAGGCATGCCATGCCACATTTGTCAATGGCATGCCAACCACCTTGCCGCGCCATACCATGTCGTCCTTCCCTATGCGGCTACCAAAACGAAGGCCTGTAACAATCAACGGCCACTTTTTCATCTAAGATGCAGATCTTAGCCGTCCAAGGTTACCAGCTAACGCATGGAAACCTTTAACCCTAGTTTGGTCGCGCCTAAACAATGCCAAAACCCTAACTTTTGGCCGCGCCTAAACTGGGCCACATTAAATCCATACTGATCATACTTTCATGCCACTGGCTACCAAACGAAAGGTTGCAATAATCAACGGCTGCCTTCCTCTTAAGATGCAAAATCTTGACCGTTGAAGGTCACCACCGAGCTGGCAAGTCTTCCAAGCTCAACTTTCCAGACAACAATAACATGCTACATGTTTTCCATGAAAACACTCGAGACATCAACACGTGTCACAAACTGGGGGATGCTCATTGGGTATTGGTTTGGCGGTTTGCAGCGTACGGCGTACACTACGCTCGTTATAAGAAAGTTTCATAAGGATGAGGCGGTTAGTAAATACAGGGAGTGATGGTGAAACGCTTTATTTTATGGAACATCAATTCCAAGCGTTACCGGTTACCACCTCCTCCCATTTACTCACCCGTTTTCCATTTCTTAATGAGACCAGAGTATGTTTCACTTCGACTTGTATTAATAGGCATTACCTATTTACACCGAACAACAAGTTCAGGTCAGGAGGATACAACACTCAGAAAACATTTGATAGCTTTCCATCTGTTAGCCTTCCACTTTCTGATACAAGTCGTGAACAATCACTCTTCCAGAATCAACTATTCTGGTCTCGACACTTTCTTCGCTTCCCTTCCCAAAACCAACCCTTCTCCTTCACTTTGTGACCGAAGCAAGTCTGGAACGGCCATTTCTTGGTTTAGGCCGGATTTGTACAGATTTATCTCTCGAATTTAAAGTACTCCCTTGCAGTACATTGTTTAGGGTTTAAATTCGTTTCTCACCCACACACCCGAAATTACCAAAATCAGCAGAAACCGTTTTCACCCTCAAACAATCGGTTTTGTTTAAAAAAAACTTAATAACATTTAATCAAGAGCACCACGCCTTTGATTGCTTCGTCTGAGAGACTTGACTTGCCCCCACCTATATGTAACATAACTCGCATATAATTGGTCGAGACCTGCATGTCTTACATGCACGTTCAACACCATGTATTTAGTTGATTAAATAATCGTCTTCTTATCTAACTCCCATAATTATTCTTCAGTCAAGGAGAGGTGTTGGAATAATCACATTCCACAACACAACCTGTTGACCAAGTCAAGTCGATCTAGTCTGCAGGTCAGGTTAGTCGAGCAAGTCAACTTTTTTTCATAATTTTCACTCGAGACATCAACAATATCAAAAATGGGGGATGTTCATCATGGTATTGGTCTGGCGGCCTACATCGTGCAGTGTACAACACACCCGTTATAAGGAGTAGTGGATGCAGATCTGGCCGATCCTCTCTTGAAAATAGGGACACGGTTCTCATCATTTTCACACTATCTCCACAACCTCCACTTTATATGAGATCAGGGTGTTCGATAATGACTTGCTATAAAATAGATTTTCAATCTATTGAAGGGGCAATCAACACAAGTATCCAGTAAACACAGAGAACATACAACTTACATCTTACAAGCAAGTTCTGCCTTCTGATACATAGTCGTGAACAACCACACCTTATAGAGTTCATCATTATTATCTCAACAACTTCTCTGCTTCCCTCTCTAAGATAAACCCTTCTCCTTCCTTTGTGACCGAAGCAAGACTAGAACGACCATTTCTTGGTTTAGGACAGAATTGTACATATTGATCTCTCGAATCTAGAATACTCATGTGTAGTACATTTGTTTAGGGTTTAGACTCGTTTCTTATTCACCTACCCACTTTTACTTTTTTTCTCTAGAATCAGTTTTACCCTACTACGGTAGTATTACATCATACAAAAGGGGATTAACAAATATGTTCAGATTGAACATATATATAGCTTTCCTTTAGAGGGAGTATAGCTTTTGTTATTTAAATACATCAAGAGCGGAATTTATTTTTGAATATGTGAAAGTTATTATGCCGTTGAAACTTGGAATCAAGCGTATGAAGAATGAGTTAAGAGACCATTATATAATATAATATCTTTATCTTAGAACTCATGTATTCTTCATATGTAATAGAGTTTTTGTCACTAAAATTAACAAAGGGAGAGATTGTTAGAGAATTTCTCGATCGAACCGCCAAGTGTTGGTATGTCAAGGTTAGTTGTCATATTTTAGTATCAAAACTCATAAGTCTGTTAATTACATTACTAATGTCAACTTCGTTAGTTTAGACTAGGAAGTCTAGAAATGTTGAGACATACAAATATTACTTTGAAGACCTGAAGAATCCGAAGACGTATTGACATCTACTAAGATATCATCCTTCCACTTGAGGTTAGTAATATATGACTTGACATGTTTCCATTTCTATATCGTAGCTTTCAAGTCATTCAAATTGAAAACATAACATCGAAGTTATATACACGAAACTCTAGTATTAGAGACATGATCATCTTATTATGATTAAAGTGTTAGGGAAGAATATACAAGTTGTTTTTGCAATATTAGTATATTATATTACGAAGCATAATTTTTATCTTTTGAACTTCGTAATTGCGACATCAACATAATCTTTGTAACTTGTTACTAGATTGTTTAGTGAACCTAGGTTTGATTTCATGCCTGAAAAACTATGTTTGATTACATTTAAGAAAGTAGACTATTCAATTTGTTTCATAATTGAAAGAAATCAATAGGAATGATGGTCCGGTTTTCATTGAAGATGTAAGGTTGGGCCGATCCTTACCTATATAGGGAATCAAGGTAGAACCGATCCTTACTTATGTTGGGAGTCAAGGTAGAACCGAACCCTACCTAATTGGGAGTCAAGGTAGAACCGATCCCTACCTACATCGGGAGTCATGGTAGAACCGATCCTCATATGAAAATCCGATTTATATTATCACGTGTGCTTTAGGGTTGTGTGATTTTGGAAATTGGGTTTGCAAAATAAGAAAGTTCAAGATATCGACATAATGAGTAATATGAACATGTGCACAAATCTTATATTTTATTTTTCAAAGATATTCCTTGATACTTAAGGTAAGATCCCAAACCGAAACGTTTGAGAATCTTTTTGAGATTTTCAAATGTATATGTTTTGTTTTTCCAGCAAGCAAAACATATCTCTGGAAAGATATACTAGTTAAGTGCTAGCAAATATTGAGTTGTTCATAAGGGATTTGGTTATACGGTTGGATATTGGTTGAAATTAGACAAAACCTAATTTAGCTACTTATTTCATATCTTGAGAATATTTTAGGTTATGGAAATTCCTTACTGTCCAATTTACCTTGGTTTGTAAATAGTGAAGTTTGTTCTTATTATAAACTTATCCAGAGGCGGGCACTTCATTTTCTAGTCATTGTTGTATCCGATTAATAGTATTGCTTGTTATACTATATTGAAGAGGAAAGTAACCTAATTAGGTGAAATATCTTTCGTCTTCTATTTTAAAGACTTCTTTGGGATCAAGAAACGTACAAATAGTATTGTTGATGGGAAACTAGAATTGCATTGTTATTTTAGTTTTCAATTATTGATTTAATTGACTAACGGTTGTTAAACCTTAATTTCACCTAGTTTGATTATTCTTGAGAGTCTTATCTTATGACATAAGGTCACTCGAACTAGATCAAGGGATTAGCGATATTTCAAATCTGGATTTAGATCTGATGTTGACTTGTGATCATCCATCGTTAACAGACCCCATTCTATATGTGATCGGTAATAAGTTGGAATCAAGTTCGTTATTGTACAGGTACTGAAGAATACATTAAAGATTTGAAGACAAGAAGATTTCTTATTGGTTTCGTATCTTTATGATTTTGCTTCATGTACAAACTTGATCGTCTGGGATCCGACTAAGCTTGTTTATCTTTGATAGACTATATTGATTAGTCGTAATAGATCAGCATCACTATTGTTCTCTTTGAGATCTGTTAGTTTGGTTACAAGTCCGGATCTGATTATTTCGGTAATCTAGATCTTGATTGATCTAACCGGACAAAATATTTTATGAGTTTAAACGACAGAACCTTTGTTGCAATCAACATAAATCTCCGATTAACTTCTTGATATTGAAGAGCGGTTACCAAACATATTAGCCGTTTACTGTTTGTAAGACGATCCCACAGAGTTGATTGCTTGAAGTTTTCACAGCGGCTGAAGCAACAATATTGGACTTTATCTTAGGATTCGCGTGCGTTGGACAGATTGGTTATAGGCATAGGGATACTGAGGAAACTAGGTAACTGGAGTTAGTTTACTTGGTCTCTCAACTATATGAAGCTAGTAATGGTCTTTGTGTAACAGCTTAATATGAGAGTGTTCAAAATTGGACTAGGTCCCGGGGTTTTTCTGCATTTGCGGTTTCCCCATTAACAAACTTGTCATGTGCTTTTACTTTACTTTCTGCATTATAATTTGTTTAAGTTATAATCCCAAATACTTGGGTTGTTCCCTATAGTTAGGTTCGGTTTCAAATATACCAAGTGCATAACTTGTGGTTTGTTATCTTCTTGACAGTCTCTGTTTATATTAGATCACGCAAGGTATCGGACTTATAGGTTGATTTCGAAAATATTGTGGTGTACTTGGTACCCTCGTCATTTCAGATCCTCCTAATTCTGATACAACTATATTAATACTGGTTATTGATTTTTTAGATCGTCCAAGAACTCTTTACACAATCAGGTTCACGGATCTTTGGTCTATCATGTTGATTTTGGAAGAGTGATGAGGTGTCAAACTCACAAAAAATATATTCCTTACTCTTCTTACACTAACAAGTAGCACAAGGATAAGCAAGTTCTTTCCTAAGGGAGAGTTGAGCTAAAGTTGTCGATTTAATCTCTGAAAATATGAATAATACAAAAACTATGAAACAAATATTAATGCAAACAATGAGGATGAGAATGATTAGGGGGTTTTTCTCCACTAGTGAACATGAATCTTCTTCAAAATACGTTTACTAACAATCCTAGACAAGTTATAAGTTCAACAAGTCCATTAAATTCCAAAGTCACTTCGTAGAATAAGTTCTCTACTCGTGTCTAGTCAATCAAGCTACTTTGAATAAGCTCTATAGTGTAACTTAACTAACCTGTATGTTCTATGAGTCGGATTGATCCTAACATGCTCATAAGTTCGACATGTTAACTTAGGGTTGTCAAATACACATCAAAATCCACAAAATCCCATTGCAACGTTGATGTTTTGCTACTTGTGATTAAATTACCATAACAAATACGGATTACGGTTCTAAAATCTAGCGTTAGTATTGCATACAAGTTATCTAATTGGCCACTTAAGTTCTCTGCAGACAATTCATGGTCATAAAACGGTAGAAGAAAAGCAATAAAACGATATTTGAGGATTAAAAATCAAGTCACATAGCTTCTGAAATATCCCTAATCAAACAAGTATTTAGCTACACATAATGGAGTTCATGTTCTTAATAATCAATTCAAAAGATTCGGGATATGTGCAAGATAAATCGAAAACAAAACCCATTACGTGGTTGGTGGTATGAATGCGAGCAAGAATCTCCCTGAGATGGACTGTTGGCAAACTGCAGCTATATTGGTGGCGTTGCAAACTGATGGTGGAAAGTGGATGGTGAAATTCTGGTCTGCGAAGTTGTTGCTGTGTGCTTCAGGCCCAGTTCCAGGTACTTGTAATGCTGTAAACTGGTGCAAGTGATTGATGGAAGATGTAGTAGTCGTGAAATCAGGCCTGGGAGTGCTCCAATGATGGTTATATTACTGCTATGATTGTCTGGTAAATTGTGACTGCAAGCAGAGATGCAAGATGATGCTATGAAGTGTTGTTGAGGGGATATGCAGGTGATAGTGGTGTGATGGAGATGTCTGTATGCAGGTGGGATGCGAACTGTTGATGGTGGATGAAAGCAAGTGAGATGGTGATGCAAATGGTATGAGTGGAACTGGTGGTGGTGATGAATGAATGCAGTATGCAGCTAGAGATGAATATGATGGTTCTGTGAAGTTTGGAGAGGAGCGGAAGCTCCTCCCTGTTGGTGGTTATGACAGTCGCAGAGGAGGTATGGATCATTAGCTTTTAGGTCTTCTTTTTATGTCTTCCAGGACCTGCAATTTTG
Source organism: Papaver somniferum (assembly GCF_003573695.1). Lineage (NCBI taxonomy): Eukaryota > Viridiplantae > Streptophyta > Magnoliopsida > Ranunculales > Papaveraceae > Papaver > Papaver somniferum. The sequence goes on along the minus strand of NW_020622492.1, from coordinate 12,867,092 downwards.
AACCGTATGACAACCCAACTTTATTTATTTCATACAAACACTAAATCACCGCTTAATCTCTTCCATTCATCACTACAATCTAACGGCAGAAACATCTTCGGATGGCAGCAAAACTCCATATACTTCACTGATTTCTCGGCCAAGAAAACTAAATCCAAGGTTTCGTTTCTTTCTCGACTTCTAAATCCAGTCTTACCCTTTGTCAATTGCGGCCACACCTCAGCTGAATTTGCGCTTGACTGCAACCTGGCCTCCTCCCTGGAAACAAAGCCAGCAAACCCATAGATAATACTGCACATATGGTTGTCAATGGATGCTAACGTAACGAATATAGGCTCTGTCGCTGCCGTTGCCATTAAAAGTTAGCGGATATCCGTTATCCGTTAATATCTGGCGGAAATAGGAAATTCAAAAACGTTACCGTTACGTTGGACTTACCGGATAACAGATATTTTTCCGTTACCATCCGGTATGTCACGGGACAAACACAAAACAGGCTAAAAACACAGAACAAATATACGGAACAACTTTTAAATCCAAGAAAACAGGTTCTAAATCCATGCCACACCAAAAGACATACAAATATTCATGCCACACAAGAAAACAAGTTCAGAATCTTCAGATGTTCTAGCAAAAGAAAAAACCATGTTTTTTGCAAAAAAAAAAAGACATCTCCATCTCCATTTGCTATAACAACTGCAAATACATTCCTCCTCCATCTCCAGATTCTCCACTGCCAAGTGCCAATTGCATCTGCAAATGCATTCCACCTTACTCCTTAGTCCTGAACTTCTGCATTTTGAAAGGAAAATCAAAAGTGTTAGACATTTTAAGCTGGCAATGTCATTGTCAGTGCAATAAGCCAATAAATTGCAAATATAACATTAATATGTAAGGAAACTTACCAGTAACACAACTATCACTATTACTGAGATTGAGAGCCAATCACCCAAACAAAGCAATTCTTCAACAAGTTCTGGAGCTAATGAACTCCTGTGAGATGTGAGAACCCTGCCACTAATATTAAACATAGATTCTGAAGCTACACTTGTCACTGGAACTTCCAAAACATCTCTTGCAATCCTTGAGAGATTTGGGTATTTTGGAGCATGATTCTTCCACCAACTTAAGATATCAAACCTCATTTCTTCAGTAGTTGTTCCTTTAGGAAGAACTGGTTCTGCTAAGTAAGTCTCCGGTTCTGACTTCTGAACCTCAAAGACATTGTTTTCCATAATAAAATCATCATAACCAAATTCATATAATGATGTTGTAGCTGCAGAGATCTTCATTCCAGCTGAACTCATTCCACTATCATAATAATCTGGAACTGTGGTGTTTGTTTCATAAGCACAATAAAGAGCATTGAGTGCAAGCTCAAATTTGTTATAGTGACTTTGATAGTGATTAACACCATATACTCTCTTCATAACAAACTCCACCCATCTAGCCTTATACCTAGGATCTAAAACAACTCCAATTCCCATCAAAGTGTTACTTTCTTTCCAGTAGCTATCAAATTTCATCCTCATATTCTTGGTCATGTCTATGATGTACTCATGCTCACTTGATTCCCAGATCTTAATGCATCTATTAACTTCTTGCACCCCATTATAATACAAATTTGATGTGGGATACGTAATCCCAGCAAATTTGGTTGAAATGACATCAAACAATTCCAAACATTCACATATATGTATTCCTTGTTGCCACTCCTGAGAAGATGGTAGTATCTTGAAGTCATTATCCAAATCAGCTAGCCTAACAAAACCTTGTCTCAAAAAAATTGCTTCCTTTAGCATCTTAAAGGTGGAGTTCCACCTGGTATCCACATCTAAACCCACAGACCTTGAAGCAGGAAGCTTAACTTGGGCAATTGCACATTCAAATCTCTTTTTTCTATCCTTCCTTAACTTGACATATTTTACACTCTCTAACTGCATCTATAAATGGAGCAGCTACTCTCATTCCCCACCCAACAATCAAGTGCAGTACATGATTACTACACCTCATTTGGAACATATTCTCATTAAGAACTAAACAATCTTTGCTATCAAGCCATTTCTTCATATTTTTCATCATAACATTGTTGGAGCTAGCATTGTCAGCAGCTACAACAAAAAGCTTATTGTCTATGTTCCAATCTAGACACACTGATTTCACTACAGATGCTAGAACTTCTCCAGAGTGTGGTGATGGCACTAAGTATATGCTAGTGTTTTCTTAATCAGCTTCCACTCATCATCAATGTAATGCAAAGTCACACAGCAATAACCATCTTTTGTATGCTTACATGGTATCTGTTGTTAAACTACATTTAGATGTAATATTGTCAAATTGTTCTTGTATTTCAGTTTGAACTCAGTTGTTATTCTCATGATGTCTTCCCTAACTGCATTCCTAGTGTAAAGCTTAGCTATCATTTTGGCAACTAGTATCAAAGTAGCAACAACATCATCCTTTCAATTAGCTAACCTGGTTTGAGCATTACCTGTTTTGACTGTAGTAATCTTTCTTTGTCCTTTCTTATTCTCAGGCTTTTCTTTGCAGATAGAAACATGGTAATGCAAGCGGATGGTTCCTTGGTTATTGGGTGCAGGTATCTTCTTGTGACAGTGTTTGCATTCATCCATTAGTATCCCAACCTCCTTCCCTTTTACAACCTTCTTTCCAATCTTCCTGTCAAAATCATTCCATACATCAAACCTTACTGAGCGTAGTTTTTTCTTCTCTTTGGCTATAACTGGATTTTCATCTACTTCTACATCTTCTTCTCTAGGACGAATTGCAATTGCAGGTGTAACAGAAACATGTGTTGCATTAATTCCAGAACCTTAAACTTGGTTTGATGCAGCAGCAGCAGGTAAATGTGATGCAACTGAAAATGAGAGATTCTGTGAAGAACCAACATGGTTTGATGCTCCTGTTTCGCTTTGGGACATGATTAATTTCACAAATCTGAAATTGTGAACCCTAATTTCAGAAACCCTAAATTGAAAATTGAGTTTTGAAGATTGAAATTAAACTCAAAGGAAATTGAAGAACAAAACCCTAGTTTCTAATCAGTAATCACACACGATTTATATAGAGAAGACGATGATTTCTAAGGCTGAGAAGACGATGATTGATTCAGCCCTATTTTTCTCTCTTTTTCTCTCTGTTGTGTCGATAAAACTGAGGTGAAGAATGAGATTCATTCGACGAATACACCCTAGGTATAAGAATTTACACGTGCAGTACGCACGTTATCGGATAATGGAACTAAAACTAACGGAATTACACGGTTCCACTACCGTTACGTTAAGAAGGGATTATCCGTTAGCTTATCGGTATCGGATATCCGTTTACCGCAATGTCGGATGGTAGTAGTAACGGCTAACGGATTATCAGTATCGGATTTCGGATAATCGGTATCCATTGATAGGCCTAACTGCACATACTAGTGGCATTCTTTCTGCCTGAACTTGACCATTAGACCAGACCCTAGCCCAACTTTGTATCTCAATTAATGTCAAACATATATTCTAGTCACTGCCAAATATCCTTCTTGCACAGACGTCGATCCATGGCTAGTATCTGCAAACAATCAAGCACAACTGCACTTTTATTTCTCTGCCTCGACTGTCAATGAACCTCCTATCTGCCATGTAACTCCCAAGTTCTTAATTGTCTTCTTACAGCTGCCAAATACGCCCCCAAGACTCTCCCAGATTTGAGCACAAGAACTCCGTCAAACTTGGAGCAGTAGACTGGTCACGACAAAACTTTTTGAAGTATTACTCACTCAAGTCTTTAAACAAACAGCTGATGTGTATGTTGCACTCGGTTGAGAGCTAATATTGCTGTTGATTTCTATGTCATTCTATACCTCCTTCCCTGCGAATTCATTTAATTGTAAAACAAATCCATCATTTATAATCTCGTAACTGCACTTGAGCACACAATATCTCTTCTTTGTCTCCACCAACCATCACCAATTTTCAATGGAAGTAGCACACTTCTTTACTGACTCTCGGATTAGAACATCATTCACAATTCAATTAGAATCTGACCCATCCTTCCCCTTCATCTGTAGACTCTGAAATCACTTCAATATACTCCTTCTTTCACTGCTCAAATCAACGACAGTAGCTCGTCTTCTTTCTCTTATTTCTCGGCCAAAACATACCCAAATTCTCGAACTACTGATTCGTATTCGGTTCGATAGCGCGTTTTAGTTATTGGCATGTACTCACATGAACCATGTATACGCCGACACAGTGGCGGAACCAGCCATTCATGTAGAGGGGGGCTAAAAAAAAATTCTATAAATATATTGAAGTTTAGTGGGCTAAATACTAACTAATGGTGGACTAAATTATAAATATATGATAAAACTAAGAGTGCAAATGTGATTAGTTTGATTTTAGGGGGGCAAGAGCCAGGGTTAGTCAACCCTTGGCTCCGCCCCTGCGCCGACATCATCCCCTGGTTTCAAGAAGAAGCTATGGCAGTGGACTGTAAACGGGACCTGATGATGCAAAGAAGTGGTGGTAGCCAACTTCTGTTTCCAAGTTGAAAGGAAGTGTATTTGGTGGCCTTTAACAAAAAGTGATGTCCGCCTGTAGTACCGATTTCAGCTCAACTGGATGGCTGACCCCAGCAAACGACACTGGTGCTCCAGAATTCTTTGTTTTATCATGTAATATGTAGCTTTGTGTTATTCTCAGACGCTGAGACTTTGAATCCGTCAATTCCAATGTCGCCAAACAATGAATTAAGCTCGTATTTCCTTCTTTCACATCGCATGACTCCAAAGTACCTATAAAATATAAAAGAAGCGTAATACTCCAAAATACAAGAGAAAATAGCTAAGAAAAGCATACGAAATTGATATTCAAATTATGTATTTTAAGCTCCTATCAAATTCCCCCACACTTAATCTTTGCTAGTCCTCGAGCAAACAAAGCAAAACTAAAATACAACAACTCTGTTTCTCGAGGATACGGTTACTTTTAGCGAACGTAACAAGCCTTTAAACCTCTAGGTGTCCCTAGTGGACGAGTTTTATTCTCTTGAAGGTTTACAAGAGGTGTACCTACAAAACCCTTTTACTTCAAATTCCAACTACCTGTATAGTATCTATGAACGAATCCAAAATGATTAAAGGATGAGGTACCTTGATGCAAATCCAATTCATATATAAGTAAACAAAGCTCTACTCAAAAAGTTGAACAAACCACGATACTCGCAATCTAACTAACCACAATCACACATGAATAGATTAAGAAGATGGATATAGAGATAGATGGTTGCGATGTTGACTAAAGTGAACGGCGTTTACCATATCTATCTGAAGGTCACCGCCGAGATGAACCTATGAATCCTAATGGATTGAGATACTGGTATGAAATCTAATATCAACTCAACTGGCATATACAAGGGAACCAGTGGTCGATAATCCTAATTCTAGATTAACTCGGCTGGCAAATATAGGGGAACCAGTGGTCGATTTATTAATCAAACAATGATAAAAAAATAACTTTCTTTTTTCTTTTTCTCTTTTTTTTCACTTGTTTATTTTTTTTTCGAATTGACAACATGATCAGTGCATGCTCCTTGTCAGCAGAATACATGGTAATTCCCATGAATCCTGCGTTCCACGCTTGTTTAGGCGACGAAGACAGGGAGAACAAACACATATTGCTATCCAAGTGTCATTTTTTCTTTTCTTCATATTTTATTTTTTTATACACTCCGGTTGGTCTAATTGGTCTGGTCTTTTTTTTTACTAACTCAATCACTCTATTTCATCCTAGCAGTAATAACAATTTGATGTTAGTGACCCACCAAATCACTTAGAGAAACAAAAAGTTTGCAAAAATAAAAACAGAAAGTGATATGGTGACGATTCCGAGATATGGTAACAACTATCATGTTACCTGAGTTATGTCCTTTTAGTTAATGGGTTCCTCAACTCCTGCAACCAAGATGGTTCCATCCACTTATATTGTCCAGTGTCATCCTGAAGGCACAAGTTTCTAGATTTCGAAGTTTATCATGCAATTTTCTTAAAAAAAATTAATTTTTATTAACTAAAGCATCAGACTCTACAAATTATATACAAATTACATAAACTGATGCTCCAATTCATAGCTATTTTTGAACAATGGAGGATAAACACTAAACAAGCTATTAAGTTAGATTTTAACCCCAACTCAGTTGAAATATACCTCATTGTCGAGAAAAAAATCCATTTACTTAGAAAGGCTAGTGTTTATTCTAAATTGTTCAAAAATCTCTAAAAGTTGGAGTTTTGTATACGTCAATCTTTTTATTATGGAACCCTACCCCCACACTTAAATCAAACATTGTCCTTAATGTTTCAAACCATTGCAAAAAGAATAAGAGGAATACTTGAAAAATACAATGAAGTAAGAATTGGAATTGTTTACCTGATTGACGCATACGAGAAACATTCAAAATAGACTCCCCATATATTAACAATCTAAAAATTTGAGGATCCACGCACAAAACAATCTGCATATATTGCAAAAGCTTCACAAGAATGTTAGCAAGTGATGATAAAAGTGAAACTATCATCTCAAAAGAGTCACCCCTACACTTAGTCTTTTCTATACTCGGAAGTGTATACAAAAGATAAGTGGAAGGAACTTCTATCGACTCCTCTTGGCAAACCTGCATGGTGTTAGACTCAAACACATATGGTGGATACTTAGAAGCAAGAAATTCGGATAATATTTTTGAAGCACACAATTCCAACCCCAAATGAGGTATCTTCCTAAAAGTCGGGTTAACAACCTTATGAGAAATTACTTCAAGTTTGGGAGGATCATCATTACATAGAGATCCATGTAAATTATTAGACAAACCTTGCGAAACCTCATGCATTACGGGATCCTCGGTACTGCTGGATAATTCCGTTCCCATATCACAAGTATCATTATTTTCGTTTAAACTCTTGTAATTGAACCATTCTTCATCAGTTTCTTCTATATCTATAACTTGCAGATCTTCATCATCAGAATCGAAATCTGCTCCAAGTAAGTCATCGTAATTGTTTGGACCATATATATTTGGAATGGGCTTAATAGGGTCATCATCTCATTAGCCTTAAACAGAAATCTTCGTTCATGGGTTAAAGCTTAAGCCCATTAAAAGTTAAGAACCAAATATGTTAGCCTTTATTAAAGGTGACTACATTCATCGTATCTTGAAAGGGGGATGAATTTGTTCAACCCAAGAAGTTAGAATTAATCTAGATATATATTTGGTCCAAGTATATTATTAACTTGGTCACCCTGAAATGAAGGAATGGATAAAGGTTAATTATTGGGACAAATACATTTCTAAATGTCTACATACATAATTCTGATTTAAATAATGATGAACCTGGACGGTATTTGGTCCAGGTGCGTCATCAAAATGAATGCAGAAAGGTAATTGACTGGATGCATACCCTCTATTACCTATAAATAGAGGAGGGATTTCAACAATAAAGGTACACAATTCTTATCCTTTTCTCTCCACTAAAACCTATTTAGAGCTCCTTACTCATTGAGGCATCGGAGTGTCTTTGCAAGTACCCCCCTCCTTTTCTATATTCATTAAGAGTATTAGAAATCCAAGAGCATTGAAGAGTTGAGTAGGATCTTTCCTATCATCAAGTACGCATCACGAGAAAAAGCTTTGGATCATCCATCAGGTATTAATCTTACGCCATCCAACGGTTAAGATTATATCATTTCTGTACAAATCTCGAGGAGCGTTGTAGGAACATTTTTGCTACAACAGTAATCCTTACAGCCTTCTTCACAAGTTTACTTCTCATTCAAAGTATTCACAATCTCCGAATTAGGGGTGTTATTCACAAAGAAGTCATAATCATCATCGCACTCATACACAACATGAGTCTTACCATTAATAACTTAAGTGTTTCTAAACTCAACTTCTTCCTTTTGAATAGGATAATGATCATTATAATCATGAGTTAAGCTAGTAGCATCGTCATTATCAATATTTAAGTATTCATGTCCTTCGGAATCATCATACTCTATATTGGCATCCATGAGAATGTCAGTGAAAAGATGAGGGTACCCAAATATACCTCAATCTAAAACTTTTCCTACCTATAAGTCCTTTCTCCGAAAGTGATTGTCTATGGACTGAGTCGAGACAATGCAACTAATCGGTTCACACTTCTTGTGATCGTCTATGGATACGAGATCGAGACAATACAACAACGAAGTATGTTTACTTGATAAAAAGGTTCGGACTTAACCAAACACAATAGGATTCACTTATCAAGTAAATAGGAATTAACGCTTGTGTGATTTACTTTAATTATAATAAAACAATTATAATGCGGAAAATATAAGTAAATGACACAGCAAGATTTTGTTAACGAGGAAAACCGCAAATGCAGAAAAACACCGGGACCTTGTCCATAATTGAATACTCTCAGGATTAAGCCTCTACACAAAATTAAACCTAACTTCGTATAGTTGAGACCAAGAAACTAAACCTATAGTTCACCTAGTTCCGTATGTATTCCCACACCTCCAACTTATAAATAAGTCACGTACTTGGAACAATTCCTTTGGTTCGTATTCCAAACAGTAAAGGAACAACAAATCTGTTTGGTATCAACTCTCTTCAATCAAGTGATATGAATCGGACAAAAGCTCTTTTGTTTATCTTAACATAGACTCCTTCGTCAGGTCCTTAGATCTATCTTATGTTCAATTACCGAAGTAATCGTTAAGATTTTGCGATCAACACTCTTAATCCAAAGAATTATGTTAATGCTGATCTACTCAGTTAATCAATCCAATTCTATCACAAGGATAAAACCGATTATTAATTGAATCCTCTTTTTACCGAAACAAGTACTGTGCACACCAAGGATTATGAACCCGCAAATCAGAAATCTTCAATATCTTCTTAGATCTTCAATAAACACCTGCACACAATCACTTGAATCTCTTGTGATCAATCACGTATCGAATGGAGTCTGCTTACAATGGATTATTACAAGGTCGTCTTTTGAACTAACAACAGTCTAAAGATCCCTGTCGAAACTCTAAACTAGTTTGAGTGAATCTTATATCAGAAGATAAGATCCTCAATCATAAACAAACTAGGTGCAATCAAAGTTCAACAACCGTTAGTCAATCAAATCAATTAAAACAAAAGATAAACCGCAATTATCTAGTTTCCCACCAACGGTACTAATAGATCTTCTCAATCCAAAAGAAGACTTTAAACTGAGCGGCCGTAAGAGATTTTGTCTAATTAGGTTACTCTCCTCTCCGAATAGGAGGCTTCACCAGTAGCAGCACAACAAGAGGTAGTTTGCTGTTACGAAGGATTAGTTTGCTAGAAATGCAAACTTCAAGTATTTATAGACTGGGAAGTTTGGACACCAAGGAATTTCCAAAACCGAAAATATTCTCAAGATATTCATTAAAGCACAAATTCGGTTTCCGTAATTCCTGGAAATGCTCTGTCCAAAAATAATGATCGAAATTTCTCAGAAAATCTTTAATTAGTAATGCACATTACTAATCCTTATTTTCCTAAAAATGAAATTAATAACCTTAATTAAAAGATTATTAACTTATTTATGTTTCGATCCTGGGATTCTCTTCCCTTAGCTATTAAGGAATAACTTTGAACAATTAAATAATAAACATTTACAGCACGTGTTCAAAGTATGTCGACATCCTAACTTTGTAAGTTCTCTTTCATCCTTACAACCATGAAACCGATTTGCCACACTTTTAAACAAGTTTAGAAATGGTTCATCTGACTTTCAAGAACTATGCGATTGATCAAATAACATTCAATCACAAATCATGGGTTTAACGGTTCTACCTCCATGTGAGTATTGTGCATAGTCACACTAGCTTTACAAAATTCGGTTGACTAGGTACTAGGATCGGTTCCCCACATATATATGGTATCTAACTTGAATGTGTTGCACATGTCCATAGGATCAGTTCCCCTTTGCCTAAAAACGTGTTGCACATGTCCATAGGATCGGTTCCCCTTTCTGCTATAAACCTGTTGCACCTCATACAAGGATCGGTTACCCTTTGTGATGTACTGCACCTCTTACTAGGATCGGTTCCCCTTTTCCCAGTTTTGGTCATACATAAAATCACAAACCCGATCATACCATCTCAGGTGATTACTTAAGATCGGTTTCACTAATAAAAGTCATACCAATACATAAGTCAGGCCTTTGTGAATAGTTTTACCAACAACACAACAAGTCATGAACGGTTCTACTAAATCACACATATTGGATGTTCAAAAGATATGCAATGAATAACAATCCCAATAACGCCTGGCAATTTCCTTTTCGATTCACAAACAAGTTTATGAACTTACTTCCTTAGAACACATGTAAAACATTGTTCCCTAGGATGAAATCCTCACCTCATACCCATACATAATCACAATAGCATTCAAATGATTATGGTGATGTCTTATCTACAAAGTTTTATGGTTAAGCAATAAACCTCGTATTGTATTCCTTAATACTATGTTTATCGAGAGTTCAAATATGCTTCGAAGTTTTGTTTTCAATATACACGACTTGAAAGATACGTTAGGGAATGAAACAGTTCAAGTCAAATATCACTAACCTCAAGTGGAAGGATGATTGTTGTCGTTGTAGCTCCTTGCTTCTTCACATCTTCAAGTCTTCGCAATACTTGTAATGTCTCATATCCTAATACTTTCAATCTAACCTATACGAAGTTGACTCTAGTACATAATCAAGCGACTCTTAACATGAGTTTTGATTCACTAAAATATGACAACCAAACTTGACATACTAACGCTTGGTGGGTTTAACCGAGCTATGATCTAACAATATCCCCCTTTGTCAATTTTAGTGACAAAACTCTTACATCATATCTATAAACAAATTACAAGAATTCATTACACATATGCTTGATTCCCGAATTCAACAGCATAGTAATGTGCATACATTCAATCCTCAAAAATGTCGTTGTTGACATTATAATAACAAAGTTAATACCCCCCCAAGGAAGATAGGTAGATATTCAATCCGCACGTCTTTGTTATACCACTTCATATCATATGCTACTCCCCCTTAATTAGTTTGTGCTTTCACTCTTTCGTTTAGATTAAACGTTAAAGCACCAATGTTCTTTTCCTTAGCAATACCAATCAATATAAAATCAATGCCAGTATCACTTGTTTAGTCCATATATTTCTCCCCCTTTTTGTCACAAAATGACAAAGAAACAAAAAAATAAAGGACAACACGAAAAGAATCTTACAAATCTCAAAATAGACTTGCAACCTGTAGAGTTAGGTATGAGGGTTCCACACACCATGTTCTGATAACCAATATCGAAACCGAAACTAGAATTAGTTTTATTTTGATATGTTACCAAGGAAACAATTGTCCGAAAGAAAAAATTCCATTTTAGTTTAGCAAACCAAAAATCAACTAAGCATCTTAGTTCCTTTGCTAAACCGATTGTGCAAAAACAATCGCTTATTCGATAAGACCAGAATAAAGATAACTCTATTTTTCTCATCAGGTTCTAATTATCCATAAACTTAGACCTTTCAATTTTAAACAAGACAAGTACTAGGTTAGTTAACTAGCATTTCTTGTTAAGGCATTCGATTAGACTTGAATAACAGAAACCTCATTTCGATAAGTCTAACTAAGATCATAATTAACTTAGTTTCTCTTATCCAGAATCGAATTGGACTAAACAACTCATCCCGTAAACCTTTTATTTTGTTAATCCATAAATAATCTCAATAAATCAAATTGCATAATTATTCACCTCAACCGGAATTAATTGAAACAACATATACATTATAGCACCACAATTGCACCGAAATTTTGTAAGCCTAAACAATTGATACAACACAATAAAACAAGATAGAAATAGTTTTTCTTAACCGGAACCAATTGAATCACACATACATCCCTACACATATAATGGAATAAACATCAATTGTACCGAAATTTTGTTAAGCAAAAGCAATAAATATGTATGAAATAAACTCAGGCTTTTCTTAAACAGGAAAACAATTAACTAACAAGATTGTTACCTAAAATTTCGCATCCACTTCTCCAGTAAGTTTGCATCTTCGTCCAGGGAGAATTGATATCGAAATATCATCATGTTGTCATCCTTATGCAAAAACAAAAGAATAACAAGAACCAACCTTTACCAGAGAAAGGTTCAAAATCGGTTTTAACAATTGCAAGCAAAAGTTGAAAAACCGTCGAAACACGTATGCTTTTATGCTAAACCAAAACCGATTCAACATATTGTGACTTTTTCACATATTGTTTCTACCAGAACGCCTCATGATTCTTTGATAAAGCCTACCAACATGGGCTAGAACTTAATCCTACTAAATCAAAAAGTCACCCAAACCGCAAGGGTTCACAACATATAAGATCGAATATTAAGGTAGTAAAACCGAAATCAAACATCCCATAAACATACATAGCAATAATATAAAAGCATTCAAGCACAGGCTATGTAAACCGAAAACTATCACAAGAAAACTTATAAATCAAATAACTTTGTTCATAATAGTTTTATTCATAATAGACCAATACAATTATTGAAAATCAAAAATTGATGTCTATTTTACTACAACGCAGTCCTTCATGTCAGGGCAAAATGAAGGCGGATTACTACTCTTCAACTTTTGGATCTCTTCAAGTAGAAAACCTTGTTGCTTGACCAGAATTTCTTGCAGATGAGTAATTTTCGTGAAGGATTCTGCAAGAATATGTAATTCTGTCTTTGGTATGTCAATGCTTCAATACACTGATCTTTCTTCAGAGTATTCTATCTTTCCTTCTTGCTAAGCCAATCTCCATTTTTGATTTTACTCTTAATGTCAAGAGACGATCTAGGCTTATTCTTCAAGTGATCTTTCTGATCTAGCATCTTTTCCAGAGAAGCCATTTGATCCAGACCCATAGTTCGGACAAGGAATGACCAAATTAAGAGAAAGATCTTTTTGTAATTTTCGTAGTACCGAAAATATAATACTCCTAAAAATACGAATATATCAAATATCTTTAAATACTAGATATTATTTCCATAATCTACACAAAAGTGCCTAGATTTTTCTTCTTCCTCACTCAAAAATTTGGCACACGTAGTGAGGAAAGAATTTTAATACCGATCAGGTGGCATTAGTATGAGATTTTATCTCATTATGGAATTTTGAACAACCAGAGTGTTCTTGATCTAGTATAGTATGAAAAGATCTCCTTCTGTTACCCTGAACTAATGAAGTATATTGACATTGACTGGAATTGCATACACAACTCTTGGCAATTTTGTTTTCGAGACAGTTGTTGCATCTTGTCTTATTTTTCCCTTTACCATTAGGTGATTTAATAACATCGGAAGACATGTTCATTCTTAAAATGGTTAAATCACTAATGGAGGAGGAAGGGATAAGATTAACAAATAATGCAATATTAGTTGTTTCCTCTTCTTCGAAATCATATGAATCAGAGGTCTCATCTAGAGTTACAGTTAGAACCTTGCTTCAAGTGTATTTCTTAAGATTGGGACAATCTTTAGCAATATGACCAAACCCTTTACACTTGAAGCATTGCGGCTGATAATCATCATCTTCTCCATGATCCTTTTTGACAGGAACTCGATCATGTGGACGAGAAGATCGATGAGTATCCTTAACGAATCTCTTATTTCTTTTCTTTAAGAGATCTTGTAACTGTCTAATAATCAATGATAATGATTGTTCAATTTCATCATCAGAATTTTCAGCAATTTGTTCAATCGAATCACCCGTCTGTCTAATCCTCTCTATTGGAGCTTTTGGAATTGTTGCAGCTTTAAAAGCGATTCCTTTACCTTGAATAGAATGTGATTCATGATCAAAAATCTTTAACTTACCAACGAGTGTGCTTCATGAGAGAGTTGAAAGATCGTTTACTTCTATGATTGCATGTTCTTAGAATCGTATCTAGATGGCAACGATCTGAGAATCTTGCATACTATATCCTTTTCAGAAATAGTCTTTCTTAAAGAGAAAAAAGCATTTATTATCTCAGAGAGATTAACATGAAACTCTTCAAAAGTGTCGTTGTCATCCATTCTGAGGTTTTCCCAATCAGAAGTGAGAGTTTGAAGTCTAGATTCTTTCTCTGATAAATTTCCTTCGAATACGATCTGAAGATTATCCCAAGCTTCTTTCGAAGTTTGACATGTTGATACATGATGTTGCAGATCACAGCTTACAGCATGTATTATAACATTCAAACCATCTGAATTTTGCTTTGCAGGCGCCTTTTCTTCGTTCGAAAAATCTACCAAGCGTTTAAACTCAGTTTCCGAATTTTCTATCTTTGGACGAGTATAACTATCGATAACTAATATCCATGTATTAAAGTCTCGTGATTGAAGAAAAGATCTTATAGAAGATTTCCAACATAGATAGTTTGTTCCGTCAAATCTTGGCGGTACGTTAATTGAAGTCGATTCATGTGAACTCGAGTTCATTCTTATAGGTTTCATCGCACCAAACACAGATTGTTAGATCTTTTCGTGTTTGTCTGCTCTGATACCAATTGAAAAGACGAGGGTACCCAAATATACCTCAATCTAAAACTTTTCCTACCTATAAGTAATTTCTCCGAAAGTGATTGTCTATGGACTGAGTCGAGACAATGCAACTAATCGGTTCACACTTCGTGTGATCGTCTATGGATACGAGATCGAGACAATACAACAACGAAGTATGTTTACTTGATAAAAAGGTTAGGACTTAACCAAACACAATAGCATTCACTTATCAAGTAAATAGGAATTAACGTTTGTGTGATTTACTTTAATTATAATAAAACAATTATAATGCGGAAAATAAAGTAAATGACACAACAAGATTTTGTTAACGAGGAAAACCGCAAATGAAAAAAAACCACGGGACCTTGTCCAGAATTGAATACTCTCAGGATTAAGCCGCTACACAAAATTAAACCTAACTTCGTATAGTTGAGACCAAGCAACTAAACCTATAGTTCACCTAGTTCCGTATGTATTTCCACGCCTCCAACTTATAAATAAGTCACGTACTTGGAACAATTCCTTTGGTTCGTATTCCAAACAGTAAAAGAACAACAAATCTGTTTGGTATCAACTCTCTTCAACCAAGTGATATGAGTCGGACAAACGCTCTTATGTTTATCTTAACATAAACTCCTTCGTCCGGTCCTTAGATCTATCTTATGTTCAATTACCGAAATAATCGTTAAGATTTTGCGATGAACACTGTTAATCCAAAGAATTGTGTTGATGCCGATCTACTTAATTAATCAATCCAATTCTTGATTATTAATTGGATCCTCTTTTTACCGAAACAAGTATTGTGCACACCAAAGATTATGAACCCACAAATCAGAAATCTTCAATATCTTCTTCGTCTTCAAATCTTCTTAGATCTTCAATAAACACCTGCACACAATCACTTCAATCTCCTGTGATCAATCACGCACAGAACGGAGTCTGTTAACAATGGATTATCACAAGATCGTCTTTAGAACTAACAACAGTCTAAAGATCCATGTCGATACTCTGAACTAGTTTGAGTGAATCTTATATCGGAAGAGAATATCCTCAAGCATAAACAAACTAGGCCAAATCAAAGTTCAACCACCGTTAGTCAATCAAATCAATGAAAACAAAAGATAAACCGAAATTATCTAGTTTCCCACCAACCGTATTAATAGATCTTCTCAATCCCAAAGAAGAATTTAAACTGAGCATCGTAAGAAATTTCGCCTAATTAGGTTACTCTCCTCTCCGAATAGGCGGCTTCACCAGTAGCAGCACAACAAGAGGTAGTTTGCTGTTACGAAGGATTAGTTTGCTAGAAATGCGAACTTCAAGTATTTATAGACTGGGAAGTTTGGACACCAAGGAATTTCCAAAACCGAAAATATTCTCAAGATATTCATTAAAGCACAAATTCGGTTTCCATAATTCCTGGAAATGCTCTGTCCAAAAATAATGATTGAAATCTCTCAGAAAATCTTTAATTAGTAAATGCACATTACTAATTCTTATTTTCCTAAAAATAAAATTAATAACCTTAATTAAAACATTCTTAACTTATTTATGTTTCGAAACTGGGATTCTCTTCCCTTCTCTATTAAGGAATAACTTTGAACAATTAAATAATAAACATTTACAACACGTGTTCAAAGTATGTCGACATCTGAAACCGACTTACAACCTTGAAACCGACTTGCCACACTTCCAAACAATCATAGAATTGGTTCATCTGACTTTCAAGAACTATGCGATTGATCAAATAACATTCAATCACAAATCATGGGTTTAACGGTTCTACCAAAACAAGTTTCGGTTCTACCTCCATGTGAGTACTGTTCATAGTCACACTAGCATTCCAAAATTCGGTTGACTAGGTACTAGGATCGATTCCCCACATATATATGGTATCTAACTTGAATGTGTTGCACATGTCCATAGGATCGGTTCTCCTTTTCCTAAAAACATGTTGCACATGTCCATAGGATTGGTTCCCCTTTCTGCTATAAACCCGCTGCAACTCATACAAGGATCGATTCCCCTTTGTGATGTACTGCACCTCTTACTAGGATCGGTTCCCCTTTTTCCAGTTTTGGTCAGACATAAAATAACAAACCCGATCATACCATCTCAGGTAATTACTTAAGATTGGTTTCACTAATAAAAATCATTCCAATACATAAGTCAGACCTTTGTGAATAGTTTTACCAATAACACAACAAGTCATGAACGGTTCTACTAAATCACATATATTGGATGTTCAAAAGATATACAATGAATAACAATCCAAATAACATCTGGCGATTTCCTTTTCGATTCACAAACAAGTTTATGAACTTACTTCCTTAGAACACATGTAAAACATTGTTCCCTAGGATGAAATCTTCACCTCATACCCGTACATAATCACAATAGCATTCAAATGATTATGGCGATGTCTTATCTACAAAGTTTAATGGTTAAGCAATAAACCTCGTATTGTATTCCTTAATAATATGTCTATCAAATATGCTTCGCAGTTTTGTTTTCAATATGCACGACTTGAAAGATACGTTAGGGAATGAAACAGTTCAAGTCAAATATCATTGACCTCAAGTGGAAGGATGATTGTTGTCGTTGTAGCTCCTTGCTTCTTCACAACTTCAAGTCTTCCTAACACTAACACTTTCAAGCTAACCTATACGAAGTTGACTCTAGTACATAATCAAGCGACTCTTAACATGAGTTTTGATTCACTAAAATATATCACCCAAACTTAACATATCAATGCTTGGTGGGTTTAACCGAGCTATGCTCTAACAGTTAGAATGAGTCTGAATCTCTTCCTTGGTCCTCTCTTCATGAATTTGATTCATGCCATTTCTGATGTTGTCTATATTCCGTTGAAGTTCTTGAAGTGATTCATTGTAACTCAAATGAAATTCATAAAAAAAATTTGTAGTTTGAAGCATTTGTTGCATCACAGGAATAACAGATTCAACAAAACTATCAAATTTCTGATTTGAAGATTGCTCCGCCAAACTTGTTTCATAGTTTCCAGCCCAAGCCTCATCCCTTTGAATGGGTGAATGATCATAAATACGATCTGGAGTTGGGCTAGACTCATTTAAATAAGGTCTGGTTGGTTGTCTACCAAGTTGTTCCACTGCTTTTAGCTCATAAAGAATGTGATCGAGCATCTGCACATGTCTAGAATTAAACTGATTAAAAGTACAACTATCCTCTCATCCTTGTGATCGTTCATAATATCCAAAAGATTGGTTTTGATTACATCCCAAGTATAGTTGGAAGTCATAAGAATGAGAATTAAATTGATCACCATAGTATGCATGGTTTTGTGAACCATATGCACTCCAAAAGGATTCATCTTGAAAACTTATGTACACAATTCGTTTAGAGACTTACCTCTTGTTCCCAATTGTGCACATACAAAAAGAATGATCGTTGGTACCTCAAAATAAGATTCTCGGTAAACAAATTAGTAAAATAGAAGCTTATAATGAAAAAAAATAGATGCAAAAACAGAAAATTAAATAACAACCCAAACTACCGACTGCTCCCCGGCAGCGGCGCCAATTTTGATGAGGTGTCAAACTCACAAAAAATATATTCCTTACTCTTCTTACACTAACAAGTATCACAAGGATAAGCAGGTTCGTTCCTAAGGAAGAGTTGAGCTAAAGTTGTCCATTTAATCTCTGAAAACATGAATAATACAAAAGCTACGAGAAAAAATATTAATGCAAACAATGAGGATGAGAATGATTAGGGGGTATTTCTCCACTGGTGAACATGAATCTTCTTCAAAATACGTTTACTAACAATCCTAGACAAGTTATAAGTTCAACAAGTCCATTAAACTCCAAAGTCACTTCATAGAATAAGTTTTCTACTCGTGTCTAGTCAATAAAGCAACTTTGAACAAGCTCTCTAGTGTAACTTAACTAACCGGTATCTTCTATGAGTCGGATTGATCCTAACCACATGCTCGTAAGTTCGACATGTTAACTTAGGGTTGTCAAATACACATCAAAATCCGTAAAATCCCATTGCAACATTAATGTTTTGCTACTTGTGATTATATTACCATAACAATTACGGATTAGGGATCTAAAATCTAGCATTAGTATTGCACACAAGTTATCAAATTGGCCACTTAAATTCCCTGCAGACAATTCATGGTCATAAGAACGGTAGAAGACAAGCAATAAAACGATATTTGAGGATTAAAAATCAAGTCACATAGCTTCTGAAATATCCCTAATCAAATAAGTATTTAGCTACACATAATGGAGTTCATGTTCTCAATAATCAATTCAAAAGATTCGGGATATGTGCAAGATAAATCGAGAACAAAACCCAATCCGTGGCTGGTGGTATGAATGCGAGCAAGAATCTCCTGAGCTGGACTGTTGGCAAACTGCAGCTAGTGGCGTTGCGAACTGATGGTGGAAAGTGGATGTGAAATTGTGGTATGCGAAGTTGCTGCTGTGTGCTTCAGGTCCAGGTTCAGGTACTTGTATTGCTGCAAACTGGTGCAAGTGATTGATAGAAGCTGTAGTAGTCGTGAACTCAGGCCTGGCAGTGCTACGATGGTGGTTGTATTGCTGCTATAATGGTCTGGTAAACTGTGACTGCAAGCAGAGATGCAAGATGATGCTATAAAGTGCTGTTGAGGGGATATGCAGGTGGAGATGAATATGATGGTGCTATGAAGTTGGCAGAGGAGAGGAAGCTCCTCCCTGTTGGTGGTTATGACAGTCGCAGATGAGGCATGGATCATCTCTGTAGCTTTTAGGTCTTCTTTTTATATCTTCCAGGACCTGGAATTTCGAACCGGATGACAACCCAACTTTCCTTATTTCCTACAAACACTAAATCACCGCTTAATTTCTACCACTCATTACTACATTCTAACCGCAGAAACATCATCTGATGGCAACAAAACTCCACATACTTCACTGATTTCTCGGCCAAGAAAACTAAATCCAAGGTTCCGTTTCTGTCTCGACTTCTAAATCCAGTCTTACCCTTTGTCAACTGCGGCAGCACCTAAGCTGAATTTGCGCTTGACTGCAACTTGGCCTCCTCCCTGAAAACAAAGCCAGCAAACCCATGGCTAATACTACACATACTGGTGGCATTCTTGCTGCCTGAACTTGACCATTAGACCAGACCCTAGCCCAACTCTGTGTCTCAATGCTGCCTGAACTTAACCATTAGACCAGACCCTAGCCCAACTCTGTGTCTCAATTAATGTCAAACATATCTTCTAGTCGATACCAAATATCCTTCTTGCACAGACGTCGAACCATGGCTAGTAGCTGCAAACAATCAAGTACAACTGCACTTTTCTTTCTCTGCCTCGACTGCCAATGAACCTCCTATCCGCCATGCAACTCCCAAGTTCTTCATTGTCTTCTTACAGCTGTCAAATACGCCCCCAAGACTCTCCGAGATTTGAGCACAAGAACTCCGCCAAACTTGGAGCAGTAGACTGGTCACGACAAAACTTTTGTGAAGTATTACTCACTCAGGTCTTTAAGCAAACAGCTGATGTGTATATGTTGCACTCGGTTGAGAGCTAATGTTGCTGTTGATTTCCATGCCATTCTATACCTCCTTCCCTGCGAATTCATTCAATTGTAAAACAAACCCATCATTTATAATCTCGTAACTGCGCTTCAGCATACAATATCTCTTCTTTGTCTCCTCCAACCATCACCAATTTTCAATGGCAGTAGCACACTTCTTTACTGACTCTCGGATTAGAACATCATTCAAGATTCAATTAGAATCTGACCCATCCTTCCACTTCCTCTGTAGACTCTGAAATCACTTCAATATACTCCTTTTTTCACTGCTCAAATCAACGACAGTAGCTCTTCTTCTTTCTCTTATTTCGCAGCCAAAACAGACCCAAATTCTCGAACTACTGATTCTTATTCGGTTTCGATAACGCGTTTTAGTCCTTGGAAGGTACTGACATGAACCATGTAAACGCCGACATCAGCCCCTGGTTTCAAGAAGAATCTATGGCAGTGGACTGTAAACTGGACCTGATGATGCAAAGAAGTGGTCGTGGCCAACTTCTGTTTCTATGTTAAAAGGAAGTGTATTTGGTGGCCTTTAACAAAAAGTGATGTCTGCCTAGTACTGATTTCAGCTCAACTGGATGGCTGACCCCAGCAAACGGCACTGGTGCTCCAGAATCCTTTGTTTTCTTATGTAATAGCTTTGTGTTCTTCTCAGACTCTAAGACTTTGAATCCGTCAATTCCAATGGCAAACAATGAATTAAGCACGTATTTTGCCTTCTTTCACATCGCATGACTCCAAAGTACCTAAAAAATATAAAAGAAGCGTAATACCCGAAAATACAAGAGAAAATAGCTAAGAAAAGCATACGAAATTGATATTCAAATGATGTATTTTAAGTACCTATCAAATTCCCCCGAACTTAATCTTTGGTAGTCCTCGAGCAAACAAAGAAAAACTAAAATACAACAACTCCATTTCTTCGAGGATACGGTTACTTTTAGCGAAAATAACAAGCCTTTAAACCCCTAGGTGTCTCTAGTGGACGAGTTTTAGTCTCGTGAAGGTTTACAAGAGGTGTACCTACAAAACCTTTTTACTCCAAATTCCAACTACCTGTGTAGTATCTATGAACGAATCCAAAATGATTACAGGAGGAGGTACCTTGATGCAAATCAATTCATATATAAGTAAACAAAGCTCTACTCAGAAAGTTGAACAAACCACAATACTCGCAATCTAACTAACCACAATCACACATGAATAGATTAAGAAGATGGATATAGAGATAGATGGTTGCGATGTTGACTAAAGTGAATGGCGTTTCCCATATCTGTCTGAAGGTCACCGCCGAGATGAACCTATGAATCCTAATGGATTCAGATACTGGTATGAAATCTAATATCAACTCAACTGGCATATACAAGGGAACCAGTGGTCTATAATCCTAATTCTAGATCAACTCGGCTGGCAAATATAGGGGAACCAATGGTCGATTTATTAATCAAACAATGATAAAAAAATAACTTTCTTTTTTCTTTTTCTTTTTTTTTTTCACTTGTTTATTTTTTTTTCGAATTGACAACATGATCAGTGCATGCTCCTTGTCAGCAGAAGACATGGTAATTCCCATGAATCCTGCGTTCCACGCTTGTTTAGGCGACGGAGACAGAGAGAACAAACACATATTTCTATCCAAGTGTCATTTTTTCTTTTCTTCATATTTCATTTTTTTTATACACTCCGGTTGGTCTAATTGGTCTGGGTTTTTTTTTTTTACTAACTCAATCACTCTATTTCATCCTAGCAGTAATAACAATTTGATGTTAGTGACCCACCAAATCACTTAGAGAAACAAAAAGTTTGCAAAAATAAAAACAGAAAGTGATATGGTGACGATTCCGAGATATGGTAACAATTATCATGTTACCTGAGCTATGTCCTTTTAGTTAATGGGTTCCTCAACTCCTGCAACCAAGATGGTTCCATCCACTTATATTATCCAGTGTCATCCTGAAGGCACAAGTTTCTAGATTTCAGAGTTTATCATGCAAAAAAATTTTTTAATTTTTAATTTATTTTTAACTAAAGCATCAAACTCTACAAATTATATAAACTGATACTCCAACTCATAGATATTTCTGAACAATAGAGGATAAACACTAAACAAGCTATTTAGTTGGAATTTAACCCCAACTCAGTTGAAATATACCTCATTGTCGAAAAAAAAATCATCTACTTAGAAAGGCTAGTGTTTATTCTAAATTGTTCAAAAATCTCTAAAACTTGGATTTTTGTATATGTGAATCTTTTTCTTTTGGAACCTTACCCCCACACTTAAATCAAACATTGTCCTTAATGTTTCAAACCATTGCAAAAAGAATAAGAGGAATACTTGAAAAAGACAAGGAAGTAAGAATTGTCTGAGGGATATTTTGCGTTTCCTCCCCTCCCAAGATCGCTAATTAGCAATTCCTCCCCAAAAAGATCAAAATTAGTGTTTCCTCCCATCGTTAGTTTTTCCATCCAATTTCTTGTTAGCTGAGTCAGCACTGTTGTACACGTGGTAAAAACATACACGTGGCGCACATAGTTCCCGAAATACCCTTATCTTCTTCAGTCGATGAAACCAAAGACAATATCCCCCAAGTCGTTAAATCCATGGAAGATCATTCCCTTCTTCGTAAGAAAAAACTCCGGCAGATCCAATAAATTTCTCTAATAAAACCCGTTTTATTGTTTTCTTTACCAAAATTACATATTCCTAATGAAGGAGTCGTTTCCACCCCTTATTTAGAAACCCTAACCCTAATTTACAACAAAGGAAGGAGGATCAGAGAGCAAATTGGTTTCGGGGTTCATACTTTTCTCCCAACTCCGGCTAACATACATACTTCTCTCCATCTTCGCTATACCAGTTCTGCAAATGGATACTCAATTCAACAAACACCAACAAACCTCAATTTCCAAAATCAATTCTTTCCCAAATACCATAACATCAAATTTTATTCTGAACTATCTCAATCTTGGCAACATCACCAATTTTTGTCCATCAACGCATCAAGGCGTCAACAGTTCTATCTATTGCTTCGACTCAATTTCAGTACATATAAGAAACCAATTTCAGTCGACAAACGAATTCCGTCACCACCACCAGTTGTTCATTTTTTCTTTATTGAGTACTTTAAATGAAATCCAATTTCAATCACATCCAGATATCCTCAAATCCATGGTTGCTTTCAATCACCATTTAATCAAGAACGATTTTAGGCAGAACCCACTTGAGTGTATCCTCCATAATAGAAGTTAGTAATGGCTTCAAATAAGCTTAATGCGTGGTTTTTATGGAACAATAACAGGAGCTCTTGAAGATATTTCAAACAATGTTTGATTTGATCAAAGAGAGGCTTAATGGATTAATTAATTGATGGGTTTAGTTGGTTATTGAATGAATTAGAGCAAATAGAAACCCGATCTTTGAATTTGGATCTACCGATCGATTTTGACATTGGAGGATGATTTTATCGAACAACAATGGGTTCTCAAAGCAGGAGCATCTACCTACGAAGAAAATCAAATGAAAGAGAAATTCCAGAAGAATGAAGGAAATGTACAGTCTTAAAAAGTTCTGTGAAAAAGATGAGGGCATTTTGGGTAGTTCGTCATAAAATTTTATGTCTTTGACACGCCTACACAACTGCTGACTCAGCAAACCGAGTAAGGGATGGAAAAACTAACTGACGGGAGGAAACACTAATTTTGATCTTTTTGGGGAAGAAACGCTAATTAGGGATCTTGGGAGGGGAGGAAACGCAAAATAACCCATTGGAATTGTTCACCTGATTGACGCATACGAGAAACATTCAAAATAGACTCCCCATATATTAACAATCTAAAAATTTGAGGATCCACCCACAAAAAAATCTGCATATATTGCAAAAGCTTCACAAGAATGTTAGCAAGTGATGATAAAAGTGAAACTATCGTCTCAAAAGAGTCACCCCCATACTTAGTCTTTTCTACACTCGGAAGTGTATACAAAACATAAGTGGAAGGAACTTCTATCGACTCCTCTTGGAAAACCTACATGGTGTTAGACTCAAACACATATGGTGGATACTTAGAAGCAAGAAATTCATATAATATTTTTGAAGCACACAATTCCAGCTCCGAATGAGGTATCTTCCTAAAAGTCGGGTTAACAACCCTATGAGAAATTACTTCAAATTTGGGAGGATCATCATTGGATAGACATTCATGTAAAGGATTAGACAAACCTTGCGAAACCTCATGCATTACGGGATCCTCGGTACTGCTGGATAATTCCGTTCCCACATCACAAGTATCATTATTTTCGTTCAAACTCTTGTAATTCAACCATTCTTCATTAGTTTCTTCTATATCTATAACTTGCAAATCGTCATCATCAGAATCGAAATCTGCTCCAAGTAAGTCATCGTAATCCTTACGGTCTTCATCACAAGTTGACTTCTCATTCAAAGTATTCACAATCTCTGAATTAGGGGTGTTATTCACAAAGAAGTCATAATCATCATCGCTCTCACACACAACATAAGTCTTACCATTAATAACTTTAGTGTTTATAAACTCAACTTCTTCCTTTTGAATGGGAGAATGATCATTATAATCATGAGTTAAGCTAGTAGCACCGTTATTATCAACATTTAAGTATTCATCTTCTTTGGAATCATCATACTCTATATTGGCATCCATGGGAATGTTAGAATGAGTCTAAATCTCTCCCTTGATCCTCTTTTCATGAATTTGACTCATGTCATTTCTGATGTTGTCTATATTCTGTTGAAGTTCTTGGAGTGATTCATTGTAACTCAATTGAAATTCATAAAATTGTTTTGTTGTTTGAAGCATTTGTTGCATCACGGGAATAGCAGATTCAACAAAACTATCAAATTTCTGATTTGAAGATTGCTCTGTCAAACTTGTTTGATAGTTTCCATCCCAAGCCTCATCCCTTAGAATGGGTGAATGATCATAAATAAAATCCGGAGTTGGGCTAGACTCATTGAAATAAGGTCCGGTTGGTTTCTAACAAGTTGTTCCACTGCCTTTAGCTCATAAAGAATGTAATCGAGCATCTGCACATGTCTAGAGTTAAACTGATTAAAAGTACAACTATCCTCCCATCCTTGTGATCGTTCATCATATCCAAAAGATTGGTTTTGATTATATCCCAAGTATGGTTGGAAGACATAAGAATGAGCATTAAATTGATCCCCATAGTATGCATGGTTTTGTGAACCATATGCACTCCCACATGGATTCATATTGAAAACTTATGTACACAGTTTGTTTAGAGACTTACCTCTTGTTCCCAATTGTGCACATACAAAAAGAATGATCGTCGGTACCTGAAGATAAGATTTTTGCTAAACAAATTAGTAAAATAAAAGCTTATAATGAAAAAAATAGATGCAAAAACAAAAAATTAAATAACAACCCAAACTAACGACTGCTCCCCGGCAGCGGTGCCAATTTTGATGAGGTGTCAAACTCACAAAAAATATATTCCTTACTCTTCTTACACTAACAAGTAGCACAAGGATAAGCAGGTTCGTTCCTAAGGGAGAGTTTAGCTAAAGTTGTCGATTTAATCTCTGAAAATATGAATAATGCAAAAACTACGAAACAAATATTAATGCAAACAATGAGGATGAGAATGATTAGGGGTTTTTTCTCCGAACATGAATCTTCTTCTAAATACGTTTAGTAACAATCCTACACAAGTTAAAAGTTCAACAAGTCCATTAAACTCCAAAGTCACTTCATAGAATAAGTTCTCTACTCGTGTCTAGTCAATCAAGCCACTTTGAATAAGCTCTCTAGTGTAACTTAACTAACCGGTATGTTCTATGAGTCGGATTGATCCTAACCACATGCTCGTAAGTTCGACATGTTAACTTAGGGTTTAGTACACATCAAAATCCACAAAATCCCATTGCAACGTTGATGTTTTGCTACTTGTGATTATATTACCATAACAATTACGGATCACGGTTCTAAAATCTAGCATTAATATTGCATACAAGTTATCTAATTGGCCACTTAAATTCCCTGCAGACAATTCATGGTCATAAGAACGGTAGAAGACAAGCAATAAAACGATATTTTAGGATTAAAAATCAAGTCACATAGCTTCTGAAATATCCCTTATCAAACAAGTATTTAGCTACACATAATGGAGTTCATGTTCTCAATAATCAATTCAAAATATTCGGGATATGTGCAAGATAAATCGAAAGCAAAACCAAATCCGTGGCTGGTGGTATGAATGCGAGCAAGAATCTCCCTGAGCTGGACTGTTGGCAAACTGCAGCTATATTGGTGGCGTTGCGAACTGATGGTGGAAAGTGGATGGTGAAATTGTGGTCTGCGAAGTTGCTGCTGTGTGCTTCAGGTCCAGGTTCAGGTTATTGTGTTGCTGCAAACTGGTGCAAGTGATTGATGGAAGCTGTAGTAGTCGTGAACTCAGGCCTGGCAGTGCTCCGATGGTGGCTGTATTGCTGCTATGATGGTCTGGTAAACTGTGACTGCAAGCAGAGATGCAAGCTGATCCTATGAAGTGCTGTTGAGGGGATATGCTGGTGATAGTGGTGTGATTATGATGGCTGTATGCAGGTGGGATGCGAACTGTTGATGGTGGATGAATGCAAGTGAGATGGTGATGCAAATGGTGTGAATGAAACTGGTGGTGGTGATGAATGAATGCAGTATGCAGGTGGAGATGAATATGATGGTGCTGTGAAGTTTGGAGAGGAGCGGAAGCTCCTCCCTGGTTGTGGTTTTGACAGTCGCAGAGGAGGTATGGATTATCTCTGTAGCTTTTATGTCTTCTTTTTATATCTTCCAGGACCTGCAATTTCGAACCGGATGACAACCCAACTTTCCTTATTTCCTACAAACACAAAATCACCGCTTAATCTCTTCCATTCATTACCAATATCTAACGGCAGAAACATCTTCTGATGGCAGCAAAACTCCATATACTTCACTGATTTCTCGGCCAAGAAAACTGAATCCAAGGTTCCGTTTCTGTCTCGACTTCTAAATCCAGTCTTACCCTTTGTCAACTGCGGCAGCACCTCAGCTGAATTTGCGCTTGACTGCAACCTGGCCTCCTCCCTGAAAACAAAGCCAGAAACCCATGGCTAATACTGCACATACTGGTGGCATTGATGCCTGAACTTGACCATTAGACCAGACCCTATCCCAACTCTGTGTCTCAATTAATGTCAAACATATCTTCTAGTCGCTGCCAAATATCCTTCTTGCACAGACGTCGAACCATGGCTAGTAGCTGCAAACAATCAAGCACAACTGCACTTTTCTTTCTCTGCCTCGACTGCCAATGAACCTCTTATCTGCCATGTAACTCCCAAGTTCCTCATTATCTTCTTACAGCTGCCAAATACGCCCCCAAGACTCTCCCAGATTTTAGCACAAGAACCCCGTCAAACTTGGAGCAGTAGACTGGTCATGGCAAAACTTTTGTGAAGTATAACTCACTCAGGTCTTTAAACAAACAGCTGATGTGTATGTTGCACTCGGTTGAGAGCCAACGTTGCTGCTGATTTCTATGCCATTCTATACCTCCTTACCTGCGAATTCATTCAATTTTAAAACAAACCCATCATTTATAATCTCGTAACTGCATTTCAGCACACAATATATCTTCTTTGTCTCCTCCAACCATCACCAATTTTCAATGGCAGTAGCACACTTCTTTACTGACTATCGGATTAGAACATCATTCAAAATTCAATTAGAATCTGACCCATCCTTCCTCTTCCTCTGTAGACTCTGAAATCACTTCATTATACTCACTTTTTCACTGCTCAAATCAACGACGTAGCTCGTCTTCTTTCTCTTATTTCTCGGCCAAAACAGACCCAAATTCTCGAACTACTGATTCTTATTCGGTTTCGATAACGCGTTTTAGTCCTTGGCAGGTACTCACATGAACCATGTATACTCCGACATCAGCCCCTGGTTTCAAGAAGAAGCTATGGCAGTGGACTATAAACGGGACCTGATGATTCAAAGAAGTGGTCGTTGGAAACTTCTGTTTCCAAGTTAAAAGGAAGTGTGTTTGGTGGCCTTTAACAAAAAGTGATGTCTGCCTGTAGTACTGATTTCAGCTCAACTGGATGGCTGACCCCAGCAAACGGCACTGGTGCTCTAGAATTATGTGTTTTCCTATGTAATATAGCTTTGTGTTCTTCTCAGACTCCGAGACTTTGAATCCGTCAATTCCAATGTCGCCAAACAATGAATTAAGCTCGTATTTGCCTTCTTTCACATCGCATGACTCCAAAGTACCTATAAAATATAAAAGAAGCGTAATACCCGAAAACACAAGAGAAAATAGCTAAGAAAAGCATACGAAATTGATATTCAAATGATGCATTTTAAGCTCCTATCAAAGAGAAAGAGAAAAACTTTATATACAATCTTCTTCAAGGGTATTTGCTTTGGCCTACTTGTGATTGTAGTAGGTTTTGTCCATACAGGTTGCCGAACAAAGAATTTGTTGGTGTACTTTTCAGTAGGAAAATTTATTTATTTTTGCATGGTGAATTCCAACTTTTCGAAACTTAAGAATTATGAATGATGAACACTGACCTTTCTGGGTAAATGGGAACAAAACATGCTTTGCAATAGGAATTGGCGTGCCTGTGAATGGTGTATTCATATTTGAATGTGAAAAGGCGGGGGTCTAACAACCTCACCCAATATTTCGCTTAGCAATCTGTATGGACTAACTCCAATATACTTTCAAGAGAATCAACTAGACAGTTAGACTCAATCTTAAGAAAAGTATATCAAAGAGTTATATCTCAATCTCTCAATTCAACCCGCAATCAAACAAATAAGAATTTGCGAGCCTGACTGAATATAAGAGAGATAACTTGAACGGTACCAAAGACCAATGTTCAAGGATCAATCAATTTCAATCAACAACCAAAGGTTGGATTTACCAATTGATCGATTCAACGCACAACCTATGATATTTCAATTATATAACAAAATATAATGCGGAAAAAAATAACACAGACGCCAGAAGTTTTGTTAACGAGGAAAGCGCAAATGCAGAAAAACCCCGGTACCTAGTCCAGATTTGAACACCACACTATATTAAGCCGCTACAGACACTAGCCTACTACAAAGCCAACTTCGGTCTGGAATGTAGTTGAGACCTAATCAATCTCACACTGATTAAGGTCGCGTTCCTTGCTCTCTGATCCCAGCAGGATACTATGCACTTGATTCTGTTAGCTGATCTCACCCACAACTAAGAGTTGCTATGACCTAAAGTCGAAGACTTGATAAACAAATCTGTATAACACAGAAAAGTCTATTAAATAGATAAATCTGTCTCCCACAATATACGTACGAGTTTTTGTTTCATCTTTTGATAAATCAATGTGAACAGGAACCAATTGATAACTCGGACTTATATTCCCGAAGAACAACCTAGTATTATCAATCACCTCACAATAATCTTAATCGATTAACAAAACAAGATATTGTGGAATCACAAACGATGAGACGAAGGTGTTTGTGACTATTTTTTTATTATCTTGCCTATTGGAGATATAAATCTCAAGCCAATCTTACAATTGTACTCAATCACGATAGAAAACAGCAAGATCAGATCACACAACTACAGAAAAAATAGTTGGGTCTGGCTTCACAATCCCAATGAAGTCTTTAAGTCGTTAACCTACAGGGTTTCTTGAAAAACCTAAGGTTAAAGGAGAAACGACTCTAGCTTATACAACTAGTATCACACATGAGGTGTGGGGATTAGGTTTCCCAGTTGCTAGAGTTCTCCTTTATATAGATTTGAAATCAGGGTTTGCAATCTAAGTTACCTTGGTAACAAAGCATTCAATATTCACCGTTAGATGAAAACCTAATTAGATTCAAGCTAATATCTTTCAACTGTTAGATCGAACTTAGATTGTTATACACAAATGAAATGCACTTTCATTTAGGTTTGAGTAACCGTACCTAAACGTGTACACTTAGTCGGTTCAACAATAGTTAACCAATGGTTATCTATATGAACACTTTCATATCAACCTTATTCATCTTTACCATAACTAGTTCAAATGACTCAAATGAACTAGTTAGAGAGTTGTTTAATTGCTTAGATCCCATGAAAGTATACAAGACACAATCGAAGCAAAATCGATTTTGATTCACTCGAATCAATTCACGAACATTATAGCCACGGTTTGCAAAGATTGCATTCCTTATTATATAAATGTTTTAGTTCATGAACAAACCGATTTTAGAAAGTAATTTGCTTAAGTATGCAAACGGGTATGCATTCTTAAGTGACCGGATTGAGTTTGTTTTTACTTCCAAACTCCAGCAAAAATTTACAGAGGTGAAACTTCCGCCAGTATGCGTACGTGTACGCATACTTACCCGGATTTCCAACAACCGCCAGTACGCGTACGGGTACGCATACTTTAGGTTTCCGGTTTTGGACTTTTACACAAATGTGAGAACATACTATGTTTATATCGAAACATGGTTACTTGTTCTAAACTCTCATTTCAACCATTGAAACTTTCTTAGAGGATGTTAAAATAGTTGTTATCCACAAACTATTTTCATCAAAGCGATTTTCAAGTTAATGAAATAATCAACATGACTTTCGTCACGAGTAAAGATGAATTTGTCTAAAGCGAAATCTTACCAACACATATTCATTTTATGAACGTCGTGGAGTCTAAAGCTCAACTACACTTACTATCCTAATCTGAGACTTAGCTATAAGTAAACTAGAAATCAAGACTTATAGTTTTGGCAACTAAACTTGACAAACAAGCTTGAGATAGCAAAGCTTGCGAGTTCGACCGAGCAATGCTCTAACAGAATGCATAATAATATTGTTTTCAACATTTTGTAGCAAATACAAGTGAATTCCGATCACCGGAAGATAAACAACTAAATTGGAAGCTAAGTGGCTTTTACGACTAAAATACCCATTGTTTCTACTCCTGGTAACAAAATGAGCACGAGTTAATGGAGCTGCCAAGTTAATAGTTTGCTTTTCCAACCACCAAAAGTATCTCGTTGACAAGCCAGTGTGGGTATAACGAATTATTTTGTTTGCTAAGCATGTGAGCCCATTATGAGTTAAATAATAAGTGGGATGTGGCCTCACCACCTCCACTTATATGTTAATGACATTGTTAAAAAACAACATTTTATGTTTCTTATTAAATTGAAAAGAAGAAAGAGTCATTGTTAGAGAATACCTCGGTTGAACTCAGCATGCGTTAGTATGTCAAGTTTGGTTGTCATATTTTAGTATCAAAACTCATCTAGAGTCGCTTGATTAAATAGTATAGTCAACTTCGTTTAGACTTGAAAGTCTAGGAATGTTGAGACATACAAGTATTACTCTGAAGACCTGAAGAATGAGAAGAAGTAACAAACTACAACGACGATATCTTCCTTCCACTTGAGGTTAGTATTACTGACCTGATCTTGTTTCAATCCTAATGAATCTTTCAAGTCGTGCATATTGAACACATACCCACGAAGCTGTATATAATGTACATATTGTATATAATACTCTAGTGATGAGAGATGATCATAATAGTATGATTATGGTATTAAAGAATTAGACTATGAAGTATAATGCTTATCTTTTGAACTTCGTAGATATGACATCGACATAATCTTGTATATAGTTTAATGATTATGTGTATGGGTTTATGGTGAAGATTTCATCATAGGAAACAATGTTTTACATTTGTTTAAGGGAAGTAGATTCATGAACTTGTTTCATGAATCGAAAGGGAAATCAATAGGTGTATTGGTCCGAAGTTCATGAATCGAAAGGGAAATCAATAGGTGTATTGGTCCGGCTATTAATTGCATATTCTTTGGATGACCAATATGTGTGAATTGGTGGAACCGATCTTAACTCAGGTTATGTATCTTGGTATAACCGATCACAATACCTAGACTTATGATTTGGTATGACCGGCCCTGGTAATTAGTGTAACCGATCCTAAGTAATCACCATGAGATGGTATGATCGATCCTTGTAAAATGAAATGAAAATACTGTACAAAATAAAAATAAACCTAAAAATTAATCTAAAAACAAATCCGCGTCGGCGGCGCCAAAAATTGATGAGATTTTAGATAGTGGTAAGAAAGGTTGTCGTTCACTCGGACTTGTGAAGATTAAATTTAAAGATTTTTAAACTAAAATAAAAAAAAAATATATACAAAATACTGTCACGGGATGAAGAATTTACTGGGACTCGGGATTTCATTGTTTTTCATATTCAAGTGGTTAAGAAATTAATCCTAGGAAATTATAGCTCCAAACACAAGAAATATTAACTCTATTCTTTGCCAAAATAGATTTCGTAAAAAATCAATTGTAAATTACAAGCATAGTGTATCAAAAGCACCTAAGACTAAGCATACACTATCAAACAAGATAACAATTGATTAATAGAAATCATAAATCATTTAAAATCGGTGCAAAAAGTAAATAAGGAATTAATTAAATTACCCCAAGGATGAAATACAGCTTTCTCCGTCGTCCCAGTGATGGGGTTTATCTACTCATGATGTAGACACTCTCGAAATATTTTTTATATAGCTCAAATTGTTTTTACAATGAAGAAAAGGAGGAAAATAACATAAACCGCGAAACAGGCGTTACAAACTCTCCCAACTCTCGATGCCCATCTATGACTCCAGTAAACTCATTATATAGTCTCAGCAGCACCTAATATCTCTTGTTCAATGCGCAAATATTCTCTCTTTACTCCATTATTCTCCACGAGAATATTTTCCATTATTATCACGCGATTCTAAGTTTTTTTATTCATCCCAAAACCCCCCATTAGACATCCGCAAATATTAAAAGAATATCCTACTTAACTTCCTACTATGACTCAGAGAATCAAATCACTTAAACCCGAAAATATCTTAGGCAAGTGGTTCATAAATTAACTCTATTCTTTGCCAAAATAGGTTTCGTAAAACATCAATTGTAAATTACAAGCATAGTGTATCAAAAGCACCTAAGACTATTCTTTTCCAAAATAAATTGTCACGGGATGAAGAATTTACTGGGACTCGGGATTTCATTGTTTTTCATATTCAAGTGGTTCAGAAATTAATCCTAGGCAATTATAGATCCAAACACAAGAAATATTAACTCTATTCTTTGCCAAAATAGATTTCGTAAAACATCAATTGTAAATTACAAGCATAGTGTATCAAAAGCACCTAAGACTAATCATACACTAACAAACAAGATAACAATTGATTAATATAAATCATAAATCATTTAAAATCGGTGCAAAAAGTAAATAAGGAATTAATTAAATTACCCCAAGGATGAAATACAGCTTCCTCCATCGTCCCAGTGATGGGGTTTAGCTACTCATGATGTAGACACTCTCGAAATATTTTTTATATAGCTCAAATGGTGTTTACAATGAAGAAAAGGAGAAAAATAACATAAACCGCTAAACAGGCGTTACAAACTCTCTCAACTCTCGGTGCCCATATATGACTCCAGTAAACTCATTATATAGTCTCAGCAGCACCCAAGATCTCTTGTTCAATGCGCAAATATTCTCTCTTTACTCCATTATTCTCCACGGGAATATTTTCCATTATTATCACGCGATTCTAAGTTGTTTGATTCATCCCAAAAACCCCCATTAGACATCCGCAAATATTAAAATAATATCCTACGTAACTTCCTACTATAACTCAGAGAATCAAATCACTTAAACCCGAAAATATCTTCTTTTGACTTCTCTGCCAAATCATGGAGATTTTATTCTCCTTCCCTTTTTTGTTACGTGTATATGAGCTGTTGAACTATCTTCAGGATAATAACAAATCAAAACAGAATATCCTATATTCATTTCCTTCCATATAACTCCTCCAATCAATGTAGAATATACTCCCACGGCAAATCTTCTCCAAATCAGCATGTAATAACACAAACAATATCTTCACCTCTATTTTCTTCAAACTGAGAATATATCCTTCTTTTTACAAATCAAAGGCAATCAACGCTCCTCCCCTTATCCAATCCGGGAGTGCGAATAGCAATTAGGATACCCCTTAGTAATTGGGCACCCCTTATCCAAAACTGAGAGTCCGAATAACATGTGTCCTCCGGGGTACAAAAACCACTTTTCGAGCAACTTTCTCCATAAGAGCTTATTTCATAAAAACACCTATAAACAAGTTTATTTGTGATAAAATGAGTCTCAGGTAATGTATTTATGGGTGAAAATGCTTCGCACTTTCGTGCTCATCAAATTCCCCCACACTTACATTTTGCTAGTCCTCGAGCAAAACATAAAACTGACCCGCTACACAGCTGGTCAAATAATAAGAGAGAAAGAGAGACCCGCTACACAGCTGGTCTTATAATAAGAGAGAAAGAGAGACCCGCTACACAGCTGGTCATATAATAAGATAAAGAGAAAGAGACCCGCTACACAGCTGGTCATTTTTTTTTTTTTTTTATATATATATTTTTTTAGACCCGCTACACAGCTGGTCATATAATGCAAAAAAAAAAAAACCCGGCTACACAGCTGACCATAACATGCAAGAAAAAGGAGCAGACCCGCTACACAGCTGCTCATGATGTGCAAGGAATTTACTGAAAAAATAAAGTAAAAAGTTAACCTCTCTCCCACACTTAAACATTACATTTTTCTCAATATAATTGAATCATCCAACGCAAATATTAAGATGGGAAATGCAAAAGGTAAACGAAAATATAAAAAAAAAACACCTACTGGAATATATAAAAAGGATCCCCATAAACTAACAACCTGAAAATTTGGGGATCAACCAAAAATACAACATATACAAATGACAGCTTCACACTTATGTTATCACGATGCGGAGACACTGAAACTATCAAAAACAGAGACTTACCTCCAAACCAAGTTTTTACAACACAAGGAAGTGTGTAAAGAACATAATATGGGGATATTATTGGGACTGGAAAATTTTCAATTGGCTCATGTACGATATCAGGAATAGGCAAGTCCTCTGGGTACTTAGATGCAAAGTAATCCAATAACACTTTAGAAGCACACAATTCTAACCCTAAATTAGGAAACTTTTGGAAGTCTAGGGGTCTAGAAACAACCTCTAAGTTGGGTGAATTATCTTGTGGGATGGATTCATCTATGGAATTAGGCCAATCATCCACAAGGTCATCTATATGTTCTGTTTGGAACAGAGAGTCACTGCAAGATTCATCATCAGCGGCATATAATATTTGACATTCAAGAACTCTCAATATTTGTTCCAAACTAGGCGGTGTGTGTTTGTAATACTTCTCATATATTGTTAAGGTGATTCTTCACTTACCACATGTGGAGTAGAAACTCCATATTGTTGCCTACGCTTATATTCAGCAAGCGTCATATCAGATGAGGTTTCCTGATAATTTGACTTTCTAGGCTTATATTCTGCCAGCGTCATCTTAGGTGACGTCTCCTTAGAAGAAGTCATCATCCTCAAAAAGTCCCTGAAAGGAAATACAAAAAGAAAAGCATAAAAAGGAGAAAAAAAAATCTAAAATGAGATGAAAATACTGTACAAAATAAAAAAAAAATCTAAAAACAAATCCGCGTCGGCGGCGCCAAAAATTGATGAGATTTTAGATAGTGGTAAGAAAGGTTGTCGTTCATTCGGACTTGTGAAGATTAAATTTAAAGATTTTTTAAACTAAAATAAAAGAAAAATATATACAAAGTATTGTCACGGGATGAAGAATTTACTGGGACTCGGGATTTCATTGTTTTTCATATTCAAGTGGTTCAGAAATTAATCTTAGGCAATTATAGCTCCAAACACAAGAAATGTTAACTCTATTCTTTGCCACAATAGATTTCGTAAAACATCAATTGTAAATTACAAGCATAGTGTATCAAAAGCACCTAAGACTAAGCATACACTATCAAACAAGATAACAATTGATTAATAGAAATCATAAATCATTTAAAATCGGTGCAAAAAGTAAATAAGGAATTAATTAAATTACCCCAAGGATGAAATACAGCTTTCTCCTTCGTCCCAGTGATGGGGTTTAGCTACTCATGATGTAGACACTCTCGAAATATTTTTTATATAGCTCAAATGGTGTTTACAATGAAGAAAAGGAGAAAAATAACATAAACCGCTAAACAGGCGTTACAAACTCTCCCAACTCTCGATTCCCATCTATGACTCCAGTAAACTCATTATATAGTCTTAGCAGCACCCAATATCTCTTGTTCAGTGCGCAAATATTCTCTCTTTACTCCATTATTCTCCACTGGAATATTTTCCATTATTATCACGCGATTCTAAGTTGTTTGATTCATCCCAAAACCCCTCTTTAGACATTCTCAAATATTAAAAAAATATCCTACGTAACTTCCTACTATAACTTAGAGAATCAAATCACTTAAACCCGAAAATATCTTCTTTTGACTTCTCTGCCAAATCATGGAGATTTTATTCTCCTTCCTTTTTCTGTTACGTGTATATGAGTTGTTGAACTATCTTCAGGATAATAACAAATCAAAACAGAATATGTTATTTCCATTTCCTTCCATATAACTCCTCCAATCAATGCAGAATATACTCCCACGGCAAATCTTCTCCAAATCAGCATGTAATAACACAAACAATATCTTCACCTCTATTTTCTTCAAACTGAGAATATATCCTTCCTTTTACAAATCAAAGGCAATCAACGCTCCTCCCCTTATCCAATCTGGGAGTGCGAATAGCAATTAGGATACCCCTTAGTAATTGGGTACCCCTTATCCAAAACTGAGAATCTGAATAACATGTGTCCTCCGGGGTACAAAAACCACTTTTCGAGCAACTTTCTCCATAAGAGCTTATTTCATAAAAACACCTACAAACAAGTTTATTTGTGATAAAATGAGTCCCAGGTAATGTATTTATGGGTGAAAATGCTTCGCATTTTCGTTCTCATCAAATTCCGCCACACTTACATTTTGCTAGTCCTCGAGCAAAACATAAAACTGACCCGCTACACAGCTGGTCATATAATAAGAGAGAAAGAGAGACCCGCTACACAGCTGGTCTTATAATAAGAGAGAAAGAGAGACCCGCTACACAGCTGGTCATATAATAAGATAAAGAGAAAGAGACCCGCTACACAGCTGGTCATATTTTTTATTTTTATTTTATATATTTTTTTAGACCCGCTACACAGATGGTCATATAATGCAAAAAAAAAAACCCGGCTACACAGCTGACCATAACATGCAAGAAAAAGGAGCAGACCCGCTACACAGCTGGTCATGATGTGCAAGGAATTTCCTGAAAAAATAAAGTAAAAAGTTAACCTATCTCCCACACTTAAACATTACATTTTCCTCAATGTAATTGAATCATCCAACGCAAATATTAAGATGGGAAATGCAAAAGGTAAACGAAAAAATAAAAAAAAAAAATACACCTACTGGAATATATAAAAAGGATCCCCATAAACTAACAACCTGAAAATTTTGGGATCAACCCAAAATACAACATTTACAAATGACAGCTTCACACTTATGTTATCACGATTCGGAGACACTGAAACTATCAAAAACAGAGACTTACCTCCAAACCAAGTTTTTACAACACAAGGAAGTTTGTAAAGAACATAATATGGGGATATTACTGGGACTGGAAAATTTTCAATTGGCTCATGTACGATATCAGGAATAGGCAAGTCCTCTGGGTACTTAGATGCAAAGTAATCCAATAACACTTTAGAAGCACACAATTCTAACCCTAAATTAGGAAACTTTTGGAAGTCTAGGGGTCTAGAAACAACCTCTAAGTTGGGTGTATTATCTTGTGGGATGGATTCATCTATGGAATTAGGCAAATCATCCACAAGGTCATCTATATGTTCTGTTTGGAACAGAGAGTCACTGCAAGATTCATCATCATCAGCATATATTCTTTGACATTCAAGAACTCTCAATCTTTGTTCCAAACTAGGCGGTGTGTGTTTGTAATACTTCTCATATATTGTTAAGGTGATTCTTCACTTACCACATGTGGAGTAGAAACTCCATACTGTTGCCTACGCTTATATTCAGCGAGCGTCATATCAGATGAGGTTTCCTGATAATTTGACTTTCTACGCTTATATTCTACCAGCGTCATCTTAGGTGACGTCTCCTTAGAAGAAGTCATCATCCTCAATAAGTCCCTGAAAGGAAATACAAAAAGAAACGCATAAAAAGGAAAAAAAAAATCTAAAATGAGATGAAAATACTGTACAAAATAAAAATAAACCTAAAAATTAATCTAAAAACAAATCCTCGTCGGCGGCGCCAAAAATTGATGAGATTTTAGATAGTGGTAAGAAAGGTTGTCGTTCACTCGGACTTGTGAAGATTAAATTTAAAGATTTTTTAAACTAAAATAAAAGAAAGATATATACAAAATATTGTCACGGGATGAAGAATTTACTGGGACTCGGGATTTCATTGTTTTTCATATTCAAGTGGTTCAGAAATTAATCTTAGGCAATTATAGCTCCAAACACAAGAAATATTAACTCTATTCTTTGCCAAAATAGATTTCGTAAAACATCAATTGTAAATTACAAGCATAGTGTATCAAAAGCACCTAAGACTAAGCATACACTATCAAACAAGATAACAATTGATTAATAGAAATCATAAATCATTTAAAATCGGTGCAAAAAGTAAATAAGGAATTAATTAAATTACCCCAAGGATGAAATACATCTTTCTTCGTCTTCCCAGTGATGGGGTTTAGCTACTCATGATGTAGACACTCTCGAAATATTTTCTATATAGCTCAAATGGTGTTTACAATGAAGAAAAGGAGAAAATAACATAAACCGCTAAACAGGCGTTACAAACTCTCCCAACTCTCGATGCCCATCTATGACTCCAGTAAACTCGTTAT
The DNA here is from genome assembly GCF_003573695.1 of Papaver somniferum. Taxonomy (NCBI): domain Eukaryota; kingdom Viridiplantae; phylum Streptophyta; class Magnoliopsida; order Ranunculales; family Papaveraceae; genus Papaver; species Papaver somniferum. Next base: position 12,827,927 of record NW_020622492.1, on the reverse strand, counting down.
ATAGTCTCAGCAGCACCCAATATCTCTTGTTCAATGCGCAAATATTCTCTCTTTACTCCATTATTCTCCACGGGAATATTTTCCATTATTATCACGTGATTCTAAGTTGTTTGATTCATCCCAAAATCCCTCATTAGACATTCGCAATTATTAAAAAAAATATCCTACGTAACTTCCTACTATAACTTAGAGAATCAAATCACTTAAACCCGAAAAATATCTTCTTTTGACTTCTCTGCCAAATCATGGAGATTTTATTCTCCTTCCCTTTTCTGTTACGTGTATATGAGCTGTTGAACTATCTTCAGGATAATGACAAATCAAAACAGAATATCTTATTTCCGTTTCCTTCCATATAACTCCTCCAATCAATGCAGAATATACTCCCACGGTAAATCTTCTCCAAATCAGCATGTAATAACACAAACAATATCTTCACCTCTATTTTCTTCAAACCGAGAATATATCCTTCGTTTTACAAATCAAAGGCAATCAACGCTCCTCACTTTATCCAATCCAGGAGTGAGAATAGCAATTAGGATGCCCCCTAGTAATTGGGTACCCTTTATCCAAAACTGAGATTCCGAATAACATGTGTCCTCCGGGGTAGAAAAACCACTTTTCGAGCAACTTTCTCCATAAGAGCTTATTTCATAAAAACACCTACAAACAAGTTTATTAGTGATAAAATGAGTCCCAGCTAATGTATTTATGGGTGAAAATGCTTCGCACTTTCGTGCTCATCATCAAGTCTCGCTAAAGGAAAAACAGTTATACAACAGAATCTATAATACAAGCTTTATCTCGATGTATGCATGAGAAATGCATTTGTGTTCCCCGAAACATCCCAATGGATTGCTAAATCTTCTTGCAATGGAGCATGTTACAGACATAAAAATGAGCCTAAGAGGTTCCTTTGTTGAATTGAGAATTCAAAGTTCCGTGGAATGAGAAAAGCTAACATTGAATTATTTTGTTTTATACACATCTAAATTAACAACAAATGGGGTTTCTAATAAGGAAGTTCGATCATACCGTTCACTTACAAGATCGACACACCTAGCATGAGCCACAAAGATCTTTCATTGACAGTAGATATTTGGATTTGTAACTGTAAAACCAATTGTTCCTGACCTTTCCTAAGGAAACTGCTGACGATCAGGTTCTTGTTTACCAAATATCGGCGGGAACTCCTCATAATGTTCTGAGAAACCATGTACTTATTAACAGAATTAAACTTCATTTCAACAAACACAATTGGAGTTTGAATATCTGAAATCTATAGGAAAAAAGAGAACAACCATCAAGAAAACCCATCCTGCCATCCATCTCTATTATTACCAATTGGAGTTTTCAGACCCACAAATCATTATTACCAAAAAAAACATTTTAGGGTTTTCAATTAATCATGATTTATGAGTATCACCACCCCTGATGTATCAATCAATTATAGGGTTTTTAATTAATCATGAGTATCACCAACAGAAGAAACCCCTAATTTTGTAACAACAAAAACCCTAATTTTATAACAATCGAACGAACACAGAGAATCAGAGATCGAACAAATTAAAATAAAAATTAACATTGAATGGCGACTGAATCAATACCTGATTGAGTGATTGTAAAAGGGAAGAAGATTGATTAACACTGTAACAGAGAGTGGAGAGGCGAGAACTGAGAGGAGAAGGGAAAGAAAAAACTGAAAAAGGAATTACTCTTCTTAGTCTTAGATTACTCGAGTCTCGACTCTAGTAATATGGTCAGGCTAAATTACAAATAATCCCCTCCCTATCGGATATCGGATATTAACCAAACGGATATAGCCTAATCCGATTCCGATATGTTAAGGAACAAATATCCGATAATATATCATATCTGATATCCGATGAAACGGATAAAATCCTATAGGATCTCGAATAATCGGAAACGAATTTCAGATGTCGGACATATATTGACAAGCCTATCTGTAGTGGGTTATGTCTTGATTAAATGATGGATGGATAGGTATCTCCTGAAAACGTGTACGAAGATGAATTAAACTCTTAATCTGATTGTTAGCATCTCTTCTTATTAAAAGTCTTGGTTGCACCTATATATATATATATATATATATATATATATATTTGGAGAAAGACTCAATTAGGATAAGTCGCAAACATCAGAAAATAAGGGTTTTGAGTTTTCTTTTCTGCTTTACTCCATGATTTGCTAATTTCGTTGTTAGGATGAAAGGATGAACTTATAGGATAATATATTTGTATTCTTCAAAAGAGGTTTTTGTCAATTGATCTTGATATATATGTTTTTGTGTCTCTTTAAATAATTTACTTTCTATATGATTTCTCATGTTCTATGCAATATATAGTCCATCGTTAGGTTATTAGAAGAACTCATTCAACCTTAATAATAATTTCTTTATGAACATTCTCTAACTCGGTATGACATGTATACCTAGTGTTTAGAAGTTCTTCTTTAGGTTGAATATATCTTTGTGATGATTTGCATCTATGGTTCTTAAACGTTATATTTTCCATGTAATAGTAGCTACGTGTTGCAACTTTGCATGAGTAAAATTAATACCTAGATAGAATACAAGTAAAATCTAGCCTACAACAGATTACCATAGCTCTAAAACTTCCACGTACTTGAGTACAACCTTTTTTACCCTGCTTGATCCGATTTATTAGCTTGTTTCCATAATATAAATTTTGATATGTTTCACTTGAATTGATTTGATTAGAAAGTTGTTAGTATTATTTAGAAGTAGTATTTCACACTCTCGTGGGATGAACCATATTTGTTACTTCTACAATTTTGACACCATGCACATGCGGTCAAACAAAGTCGGTTTTCCGATCTATCAATTTCCTTCACTTGTTCTAGTGCCCAAGTGTAACTTGGGTCCTTCTCGTCATTTAAGACACAAAACTCCAAGGTAAATGCTGACTTGGTCGACGTATACCCAACAATGTTCAACAGTGGCATCTCGTACTTGTTAGTCTTGTAAGTGCGACCCATTATAACAAATTCGTGAAAGCATTGGGCCAATTGAACACACGTTAGATGCGCAATAAAGAGATGTTTTATGTCTCCATTGAGACCTACTTTCTTTTAAATTGCATAGTTTTTCTTCTTAGACACGAAAAATAATTGTTACATTACCTCTGCTTCTTTGTGTTCCTTCCTTTGAAGTGTCTCATTTGCATTGTATATGGTGGACAAAGAGAAGTGAGCCTTGCGGCCATGTAATATCCTTTAACATGTTTCAGATAAGGGTGATTACGACAACCTTGTGCAACTTTGTAAATACAAGCTTAAAATATTTGTGGATATTAATGATACATTTGATTTCTTTACCTTGGTGACTATTATTATAGAGGCGGAATTCATAATAATAATAGACGAAAACTAGAAAACAGAACACACTAGAAACCAGTTCTGAACAAATATATCTTCTTTAGATTATGAACAAGAAAACCATTACAATTATCTCTTTGTTACGCTCACAATCTCTCTAGATAAATACCTTAAACTATTTGTTAAGCTTGCTTTCAATAATTAATTGTCTCACAAGCTTCTCTCTAGGTATGTGTGTTAAACCTCTTTTTTTAGGTGTCAAGCCACACTCTCTAGATTGTCTTATCTATAAGCTAAACAACTCTATTTATAGCTTTAACGGTTTCCCAAACCTTATAGGAATCTATTTCCTTATCAAGGAATAATTCTTTTTCTAGGTATGTTTCCCTATCAAGGAATATTACCTTGGATAGAAAGTATTTCCTTATCATGATATACTTCCTTACTTTGGTTTGGTTTCCCAAACCTCCTAGGAATTTATTTTCCTTTTATATGAATATGCCTTAAATCAGTAATCCTCTTAAATTACAATTTTATCCTCAATCCGTCTATAGGATCACTAGTTCCCTGGGAGAGGAATATACACATGTATCATGCGCCCCCCCCCCCCCCCCCCAAGAACTTGAACTCATGTGAAAATTAGATTTGGAGGTTAGGGAACCCGAGAGTTCCTTTCACCCTGCTGAACCATCTCTCCTTGCTGGGAACTTGACTTTGACTTCCAATTATAAAAGCGTCCTTATCTTCTTGTCTTAGTCACACTTCGGACCGTAATGCAATACTCTTCGAGTGGTTCTTCTCTATCAAACCATAAGTCTTCCACATGTGGAAAGATTATCTTGTCATCCCATTCATTATCTAGTAATGGTGGTTCAAACATCTTCAACCTTCCTAGGTCATCTTCTTGTTGTTTGGTTAGGGTTTCCAAACAAACTCTACTCGGCTTCTCGTTAAGAGAAAGTATAAGGAGAATGAATTTTTTACTAGCATTCACCAACCGTTTTTCCTGAGTGGCTGTAATCAAGCTCGCTCCTCAAGAGAAGATTCTATATCTCGTATTACAAAATCTTTCCCATCTTTGGTAAAGGTATACTTGTGGTCTCTCCTATGTAAAACTGCATCTCGATCCCACAAGTAAGGACTACCAAGTACAACCTGACAAACATCTAATGGAACCATATCGTATGTAACCTCATCAATGTATGACTCATTAAAAGCAAACTTGAACGTACACTGCTTTGCAACCTGTAGCCCACCTTCCTTTTGAAGCCACCCTAAAGGATACGGTTTCAGATGTTTGAAAGTCTTCAAACCCAACTTTTTTACCAAAGAATATGAAAGTAAATTATTCTGACTCCCGGGTCAATAAAAATATCTATAAATGTTGTCTTAACCTGCATCTTAATTGTGAAGAGTCGTTCCCTAGGATCGTCTTTTGTAAATTCTTCTACGCCTCCTGCCGTTAGAGAGAGATTTTGATTAGGTTCTGTTAGTCCTTGGATTTCTTTCGGAGATTGTGCGACTAATGTTGCCATCATGGCTTCTTTTTTCTACAACCCTTTTGGTTTTAGATTAGGATACTTCACCCAACACTTGTCAACAACATGTCCCGTTTGTTTGCAATGAGTGCAAATCAAACCTTCTTTTCCTTTAGACTTCCTATCCTCTTTGCTCTTTTCATCTCCTTTATCGACGAAACCTCTAGACTTCCCATTCGTGTTTCCCTCAACATCAGATTGCTTAAGCCTGCCTTCGATGGCATTAGCTTTTATGCTTGCTTCAGAGATAGTATCCACCGAAAACATCTTCAACTCATTCCGTATATATTCATGGTACCCGAAAATATACTTCATATAGATAGCATAATCTTCCAAATCTTAATCCAAAACCATAGCTTGATTCTGAAATTCTGAAGTATATTATTGCACGGTTTGGTTGTAAGTCTGCTTCAAGTCGTACCACTTGAACCATATTTTTTCAAGGTAGCCAACCGGATAAAATTGTTTCCTTACAACTTCCTTGAATACTTTCCACGACAATTCTCCCTTACTTAGATATTGTCTTTGATAAGATTTCCTCCATATTAGATCATGCTTTGAAAGCTTCAATGATGCAAAAGCTATCTTCTCCTTCGAACCATATTCAAATAAAGAAAAGTACGTCTCTAGACGCTCTATCCAATCATCTAATTTCTTTACATCGACAGTTTCATCATAAAGTGGAGTATCAACATGAAAATCAATTTTTAGATTCTTACCATGATTCAGCAACTTATCACGCGGTTTTTTTGATTTTGTGCCTTTAGGAATCTCATCATCTTCTTCCTCTTCGCTTTCTTCTTCTTCCTCCTCATCTTCTTCTTCCGAACCCCAAGATGGAGATTTCGTCTTTTTTGCAAGTTTCAGATTTGGTGTATTAGAACGAATACAAGCAACCAACTCGTCCAGGGTAGTTTGAATTGTCTTCATCTCTTTTTCTAACATAACCACCTTCTCGCCGATAGTTTTTGGTTCATCAGTCTTAGACTCATCGTCTGTCTTAACCATCCTTGGTTTTCTTGTTCTTTTAACGTATTCTTGCTTTTCGAGTAACTCACCAAGATTTTTGTAGAGAGATCTAGTGAAGACCATAAACCACATGAATCTTCCCTAAAGCAACGAACCTTGCTCTGATACCAACTTGATACGTTTGATCTCTTTACCTTGGTGACTATTATTATAGAGACAGATTTCAGAATAATAATAGACGAAAACTAGAAAACAGAACACACTAGAAACCAGTTCGGAAGAAATATATCTTCTCTAGATTATGAACAAGAAAACTATTACAATTGTCTCTTTGTTACGCTCACAATCTCTCTAGGTAAATAACCTTAAACTATTTTCTAAGCTTGATTTTATAATAATTAATTGTCTCACAAGCTTATCTCTAGGTATTGTGTTAAATCTCCTTTTTTAGGTGTTAAACCACACTCCCTAGATTGTCTTATCTATGAGCTAAACAACTTTATTTATAGCTTTAACGGTTTCCCAAACCTTATAGGAATCTATTTCCTTATCTAGGAATAATTCCTTTTCTAGGTATATTTCCCTATCAAGGAATATTACCTTGTCTAGGAAGTATTTCCTAATCTAGGTATATTTCCTTACTTTGGTTTGGTTTCCCAAACCTCCTAGGAATTTATTTTCCTTCTATAGGAATATGCCTTAAATCAGTAATCCCTCATAAATTACAATTTTATCCTCAATCCGTCTTGAGGATCACTAGTTCCCGGGGAGAGGAAGATACACATGTATCAATTAAATACAAGATTGAACGAGAAATTAGTCTTCTTTGAGATAATTGTATCTTCCTACTGGTATTTTCCTTAACAAATAACCCTTATTCTTGTGACTTTCTGGCTTCCGACTTCGCTCACAAACCATTTGAAAGCGGGTTTTGCTAGGTTTATCATGCAAAACTATATCATTTTTTGCATTTCTTTTAGCCTAAATATTTACTTCACCATCATTTTATCATGTTTACATAGACCAAAACATTAAATTACAAAACTTGACAGTTTATTTCGAAATATTGAAGTACACATAAATTTTGGTAACCCACTAAGTCATTCGCATAGTGATGAGATCTATCTTCGTACAAAATATCAACATGTAAAGGTTGATCTTCCATTGGTACAGGTGTTGGTGGTGGTTTTTAACTTAGGGTTAAAATCGTAAAACCTTGCATCTGACGTCACTCTGCAAGGAAATGGTGTCGTGAGTGCTAACCTCTCCACCGGCATATTTATTGAGTCATTCACTATATTTACATGAAATTTATAAAGACTGGCGAATGTAGCAACCATCCCAAACACTCTGTAAATTTCGGCACCTCGCCAATACAAGACTCACTAAGTACTTTCCTGTGCTACGTTCCCCGACAGAACCCTTAATATCGGTATGGCATGATGGATTTGTGTTCACTCGCAGTGGAGTAGCATGAACCTCCAAGTACCAAAGTTAAGGCCATCGCTCGAAATGCTCAGACGGAAAGCACACTGCATTTTGTAGATAAGGGTTTTTGTGGCAGCATACAAAATCCAGCCAATTATTGTGATAACTCATAAAAAACTCATAAACCCGACTAATTTGCAAATTTAGGGTTTCGCGCCCTGTGCAGTACACTAGACCCCGTTGGTCGAAAAATTATGCTTAGCCAAACTAGGCGATTAAATCCGCCACAACACACTGGAAGTGTGGCCACGCCCTAGCTTGCCGGCCCCACTTCTCATCGACCAATCAGGTCACTTTAAATCCGCCACACTCACACAAAAGTATAGCCACGCCCATGCTTGGCCGACCCTCTTACATTAACCAATCAGGTTGCTTCAAACTCGCCACTGTGTTGAAAAGGAGGAAACCACGCCAGATGGTCGCAAAGCCAATTGGCTTCCCAAAACCCGCGCCAAACGCGCATGCCAGGCACACATGCCAAGCAGCATGCCAAACTCGCCAAACGCGCATGTCAGGCGCACATGCCAAGCAGCATGTCAAACTCGCCAAACGCGCATGCCAGGCGCACATGCCAATCGGCATGCCCAAAATGCCAAGCAGCATGCCAAACTCGCCAAACGCGCATGCCAAACATACATGCCAATCGGTACGCCAAACATGCCAAGCAGCATGCCAAACTTGCCAAACGTGCATTCCAGGCGCACATGCCAAACACGCCAAACGCACATGCCAGGCGCACATGCCAAGCAACATGCCAAACTCTCCAAACGCGCATGCCAAGCGCACATTCCAATCGGCATGCCAAACATGCCAAGCAGCATGCCAAACTCGCCAAACGCGCATGCCAGACGCACATGACAATCGGCATGCCTAACTTTCCAAACGCGCATGCCAGGCACACATTCCAAATGGCATGCATAACTTGACAAACGCGCATGCCAGGCGCACATGCCTAACTTTCCAAACGCGCATGCCAGGTGCACATGCCAAACGGCATGCCAAACTTTCCAAAACGCGCATGCCGGGCGTACATGCCAAACGGCATGCCATATATGCTAATTAGTGTTTCGGCATGCTAAACCCTAATTTAGATAAAGTTTCCAGACGCCGACAGAAGGTATCCATAATCAACGGCTATCCTTCCTCATGAGATGCAATCTCAGCCATCCAAGTTCGCCACCGAGATGACAGACTTGTGGCAACTTTCTGGAAACCAGCCGCCTAAAACTAATGGCCATGGCTACGCCAGGCGCCAGTTGCACCGTCGTGCCACTGGCATGCACGATCCATGCCATCCATGCCGCATTACCACTGGCGTGCACCAAAAACGCCACTGCGCCATCTTCAGGCGCCAATATAAGGTAGTCGTAATCAGCGGCTACCCTTCCTCCTGAGATGCAATCTCATCCATCCAAGTTCTCCACCGAGATGGCAGGCTTGTGGCAAGTTTCAGGCGACCATCCAGGACGAGTCTACTAGCACCACATGTTATTTTCCTGCGGCAAGCCCCTGATTTTAACTTGCCACACGTAGCAAAGTACTACATATTTTCCACCAAAAATAAGTTTTAGTCAGGAGAACAATACAACATCCAGAAATCCTATGATAGCTTTTCATTCAGCTAGCCAGTTCAACTTTCTGATACAAATCACAAAACGCCCACATTTCCAGAATTAACTATTCTGGTCTCAACACTTTCTTCGCTTCCTTCCCTAAGACCAACCCTTCTACTTCACTTTGTGACTGAAGCAAGCCTGGAACGTCCATTTATTGGTTTAGGCCAGGATTGTACCGATTGATCTAAAGTACTCCCATGCAGTACATTGTTTAGGGTTTAGACTAAGTTTCTCACCCACACACACGAAATTACCAAAATCAGCAGAAACGGTTTTCACACATAAACAATTGGAGACCACAGTGGGAGATTAATATCTCGGTTGCAAAATCAATTTCCAATTTCCAATTTCATTTTTTCATTCCGATCTCAAGATGATAGAACTCAGGTCCGAATCAGCAACAAACCCTGAAAACACTAGCGCTGAAATCATCTTCGATGTTAACGTTTCTTCGAATGGAATTAATGCGCCACCTTCTAACACCAGCGGCGCGGAAAATGTCCCTTAAGCCGCTACACCTCTGATCACCAGAGCCAGAGCCGCTGCCGCCACCCCCCAACGTTTCTTCAAGTGTGACAGCTCCAACCGTCACCAGAGCCACTGCTACTCCACCACCAGGACGAGAAACTGGAGGATCCAGAATAAGCCGACCTCATATTACCACTGTTGATTTGATGGAAAGGTAAAGGTTCTCGTAAGGCTCAGACAGACATGGCTACAACTCAGAAAGAGATACCTATTTTCCTCAAGACACTAATGGAGCGGCCACCACAAGAGTCACGTCAACCTCAGATGGAGCTGACAAGGAATACTTTTAACATCCGGCGCAAGAACTTCAGTAGGACGCGCGTTTATAGATGAATAGGATGGTGTTGCTCTTGAACACCCGGTAGACGGGAATCAGCAATCCAATTTCATCACACGTGAAGATCAGGAATGATTTCTCCAAAATCGAGGCAGAAAAAATCAGCAACCCTCCTGAGTTCACGAAGACCCTCTTCCCGTCAGGAGATGCATGATCTCTGGGGACTTGGCCCACAAAACCGTGCAGTCTATAATGAAGCATCTGTGTGAGATTCTGTATTTCTCCAAAGCGCAACGTCAAAACATATTTGCATCCCTCAACCGCATTGTATCAGGAAGACAACTATTTCCATCCAGGGAAGCCGTTCCCAAACCCCAACCCCTCTTGGAAAGCACGATTGATAGATGGAGCTGGGGACTCCTAACCACTGTTCACTTAAAGGATGTCGAGTTTGACAGCACCGCGACCTCCGACTTCACCATTGTAATTGTCAAGACTCTGAGAGTTGCGATGGAAAATCAAATGGAAGAAGTGTATTCTTTCCCATGAGGAGAAAAACACAACTTGCCGACCAGCACTATTTGTGTGCCGTCTTCCCATATGTCATATCGTATCAACTCGTTTTTCGAAGTCAAGGGTTAATGGCGCCTAAAAAAGCTGGGGTCTAACAAACATACCCAATACTTCGTTTTGGAATCTGAATAGACAAACTCCAATATACTTTCAAGAGAATCAACTAGACAGTTAGACTCAATCTATAAAAAGTATATCGAAGAGTTTATATTTCTATCTCTTGATTCAATCCGCAATCAGCAAATAGGATTGCGAGCCCGATTAAATATAAGAGGATTAACTTGAACGGTACCAAAGACCAATATTCAAGTGTCAATCAATTCATTCAACAACCCAAAGGCAGGATACATTAACTGATTGATCTTAACGCACAACCTGTAATATTTATATTATATAAATAAAATATAATACGGAAAATAAATAACACAGACACCAGAATTTTGTTAACGAGGAAACCGTAAATGCAGAAAACCCCGGGACCTAGTCCAGAATAAACACACACTGATTAAAAGTTGTTACACCAATTTCCTACTACCTATTTATATATATAATGGTCGGATCTTTGAACAAACATGATAATCACAATACGCATAGTTGTGTCAAAATAGAATACCTGATGAAGCCATTGATTGAATCCAAGAAATCCTCCAAGGCTGCAAGCACACCCGTAGAACAGAATACAATGGAATATCTTGGTTTCTCCTTCTTGACCTTTTGTGTAATGAATAATAAAATTCTCGAACCAATACTAATGACTATTGAGTTCCTTTTATAGGTAGAAGGAGGACCAAGGTTCCTAGGGTTAGAGACAGAAATCAATCTCGACCGTCCTTCAAGGAAGAGTTAATAGGAATTAATCCCCTAGAATGGTAACCGAAATATTTAGCAATCTTCTTAATTAACCAAAGTTATTAAATGGGCTCACGGGATATTTCTAACTATAGAAATATTCTTACATTCTCCCACTGGTCCATGTGATAATTTATTTAATGGTTAATTACAGAAAAACTTAAGCGCGCATAATTGCTAAACAAATTTAATGGTTAAACGTAATACCTTAACCAAGCAAATTACTTACGCGAGTCATGGCGGTGGCACATTATCATGTTATCAACATGTTCCCTTCCATGTACTACAACACAAGCAACTTACTTAATCAGGCCTTAAATATGGATATTATAATGGTCCACTAATATCTTCGAAAGAAAATAATTTCTGTAGCATTCACCCAATAACATAAAAGTATATTAAAGTGGATACATAAATAAGTTCAAAATAATAACAATAATAAGATCTCAATAAGTGTTCAAACATAAGCAAACGTTTAAGTGAAACTAATTGTTTGTTACTCCCTCAAGACCCATGTTTCCAACATGTTCCAGAAAGGTTTTGGGAGGTAACGCCTTCGTAAATGCATCTGCAATCATAAGTTTTGTGCCTATGTGTTCAATGAACAACTTTTTCATCTGAACAGCTTGCTTCACGCATAGGTACTTTAGATCCATGTGTCTTGAACCCTTAGTATATCTAGCGTGCTTTGAAAAGAATACTGCTGCGACATTATCATAGTAAAGTTTCATGGGTGGGAGGCAAAATTTAGGTCTCCAAACATTAAGATGAAATTCCGCAGCCATGAACAGTGATTTGTAGCCTCATAACATGTTACAAATTCAGCTTCCATTATTGAGCCAGTGAGAATAGACTCTTTTGCACTTTTCCATGATATTGCTCCTCCAGCTAATAGAAAAACATATCCAAAAATGCTCTTTCGAGTGTCATTACATCCCATGAAATCGGAATCTGTATATCCAACCAACTCAAGTTGATCTGACTTCGTAAATGTGAGACGATGATCCTTCGTTCCTTGCAGGTACCTTAAAACTTTCTTTGCATCTTTCCAGTGTTCCATTCCATGATTCACAAGGTATCTTCCCAGCATACCAACTATATAGATGATATCTGGTCGTGTGCAAACTTGAGCATACATTAAACTTCCCACCACAAAAGCATAAGGGATTTTATCCATTTTCTTACGTTCCAGTTCATTCTTGGGACAAAGATTGAGTCCAAACTTGTTTCCTTTAGAAACCGGAACTATACTTGGCTTACATGCACTCATCTCAAACCTCTCTAGAATTCTTTCGACATATGATTTCTGTGAGATTGATAATGTTCCAAGTGATCTATCACGGGATATTTCTATCCCAATCCCATAAGAAGCCTCACCCATATCTTTCATTTCAAAATTCTTCGAGAGATATTCCTTAGTTTCATGCATAAGGCCAAGATCACTACTCGCAAGTAGTATGCCATCTACATACAATACCAAAAATATGAACTTCCTCCCACTGATCTTGAGGTATAGCATGGATTTACAGCATTTTCTTCAAAACCAAATTTTTGAATGGTTTCGTTGAATTTTAGATACCATTGCCTGGAGGCTTGCTTAAGTCCATAAATTGATTTCTTAAGTTTGTAGACCATGTGTTCTTGTTCTTATAAGACAAAACCTTCAGGTTGACACATGTAAATTTATTCTTCAAGCTCACCATTAAGAAAGGTTGTTTTCACATCCATTTGATGTAACTCAAGGTCATATTGAGATACTAAGGCCAGAATAATTCTGAGAGAGTCTTTCTTTGACACAGGAGAAAAAGTCTCTTTGTAATCAATGCCATCTTTCTGAGTAAAACCTTTGGCTGCAAGTCTAGCTTTATAACATTCAATATTGCCATTAGCACCGCGTTTGGTCTTAAAGACCCATTTACACCCGATTGCTTTGTGTCCTTCAGGAAATTCAACGTTTTCCCAGACTCCATTATCATCCATCGATTTTTTCTCGATGTTCATGGCATTAATCCATTTACCAGAATTACTACACTTGATAGCTTGTGAATAAGAAACTGGATCTTTCATAATCCCTAAATCAAAATCCGATTCTTGTAGATAAACCACATAATCATCAGGAATAGCCTTTTTCCGTTCTCTGATAGATCTTCTTAAGGCTACTTCTTTTGGTTGTTCTACAATTTCTTCAGTGGCAATAGTTTCATCATGAAGCTTCGGTGCCGTTATTTGTGTTACTTCATCATCAATCAGTTCTTCAACCGAAGGAGTCACAATATCTGTAGAAATCTGAGGTAAAGGGATTATTACTCTGATTTCTTGAACAGATTTTTCTTGCACTGGTGTACTCACACTAACTTAATGAATTTTGCATTTCCGGTTTCAACAATTCTCATATTATGGTTAGAACAATAAATAATATACCCCTTGGATTTTTCAGGAAAACCAATAAAGTAACCGCTAACATTTTTCATATCCTATTTCTTTTCTTTGGGATTATAAACTTTCGCTTATGCTGAACAACCCCAAACTTCCAGGTGTTTTAAACTAGGTTTCCAGCCCTTCCACGGTTCAAAAGGAGTCATTGGAACTGATTTGCTTGGAACTCTATTTAAAATGCATACATCCACAAACTTAAGGGTAAACTCGCATGACTAATGATGCTTCTTACCATTTGCATTATAGTACGATTTCGCCTTTCTGCTACACCATTCTGTCAAGGTAAACCTGGCGTTGTTGATCGAAATTTTGATAGTGGTAAATAGGTTGTCGTTCACTCGGACTTGTTGAGAAATTGTTCAAAGACTTAATAAAGAAAATAAGGAAAATATATACAAATATGATGACAGGATGAGAGAGGTTGGGACTCAGGATTCCACTGTTTTTCATGTTCATGGGGTTCAGAAATTAATTGTAGACATTTATAGCTCAAAACAAAGAAAATATCAACTCTATTATTTGACAAAGTAGATTTCATAAAATATTACGCGTAGGTCATAAGCATGACGCATCAAAATTACTTAGAACTAAGCATGCTCCATCATACAAAGTCACGAGTAGTTAATAGAAATCATAATTCGTTAAAAATCAATGCAAATAGTAAATAAACAATTAATTGAATTACCCCAATGGTGAAATCCAACTTCCTCCATTGTCCCAATGTTGGGTTTTAGCTCCTCATATTGTAGACACGCTCAAAGGATAATTTATTTCTCAAAAAAAATGTTTACAAATGATGAAAATGGGAGAAAATGATTAAAACCGGGTTTGTAACAAATATAATTGTTACAGACCAAATTGTTACAGAGAACGATATATGGTACTTGTCACTGTCACTGTAGCACTACGACCCTCACTGTTGTGTCGTTCTCATTGTAGATGAACGACAGTTCTTTAGGGTCTTATGTTCTTCGTTCTCTCATTCAATGGCAGCAACAGAGACAAGCTCTGCAACTCTATTTCTCACCCTTTTTCGTCCCCTAACTCTCCATTTCTCCCTCTGCTTCTATACGTACACCTTAAATAGCCTCCCAGAACCGAAAATAATCCGCCATAACTCCATCAAATCTTCCATTACTCGGTATTGAAGAAAAATGTTTTCGGGAATATTTTCTTCCCCTTTTTCACGAGATTCCGTGTATCTTCCTCTTTGATCGAACTGAAAGCACTTACCAACCCTATTGTAGTATAACAGGCTGGTATATATCCAAAACAAGAGAAAATTCGACCAAATATCCATGAGTTTAATGGAGAATATCTTCCCATGCATGTACGCCTCTGTTTTCTTCAACACGAGAATCTAGCCAATTTTATCCGACAAAATAAGCCATAACATGTCTGTTAAGACCAGTCACATCATCCCAACAATTCTGAGTCTCTCTAAAATGTCCTCCAATCTCGAACAAAAAATTCTGCAGGTGAGAAACAAGTTTCCCGCCAAAATTCAGTTTCAAATGAGGAAGATGATGGTTGCCCATATCCAGAGTATGGGCGCCTTTAACAGCTGGAGTGCCTGGGGGTGCCCTTATCCAAAATTAGGGTGCCTTTAGTACTTTTCTAGGGGGTTCCCCGAACAACTTTTCGAGCCGAATTTTCCATAAATGTTTATTTACCAAAAATACCTACAAACACATAAAACACCATAATAAGTACGAAATCGAGTACCAACAATACAGAACATTGAGGACAAATTAGACAGAAAAATGTGTCTATCAAATACCTCCAAACTTATTATTTTCTATTCCTCGAGCAAAACTAATCTAGAAAATAAAATCCTAACTCGCTAGGTGGCCCTAGCGACCGAGATATAGTCTCGAGAGGGTTTACCAGAGGTGTACCCACAAAACCATTACTCCAGACCCTAGCTATCTACGCAGAACCTTAGAAGGAACTAAAGAATCTCCTTGGTTGGCATACAAACATTGACTATAGGAGGAAGTACCCTGATGCGAAATTCCAATTGCTGTACACGAGTTTGCACTCAACATACTATAATTCATATTTAAGTGATGGAGCTCTACTCAGATAGTTTCTAGACATCATAACCGGAGTCAACCAATCACATGGAAAGATTAAGAAGATGGATAAAGAGAAAAATAGATGGTTTAAAGTGAACGGTGTTTCCCATATCTGTCTGAAGGCCTCTGCCAAGATGAACCTATCCTAATGGACTAAGATACCGGTCTGACTAATATCAAGACAACTGACAAATACAAGGGAACCAGTGGTCGATAAACCTAACTCTAGGTCAACACAACTGTCAGATATAAGGGCACCAGTGGTCGACTTTATTGAATTTATTCCGGTTGGTCTGATGGTCTGGTCTCTTTTTTTTTGTGGTATCTCAATCACTCTATTTCTCCCTAGCAATGGTAACAACTTGAATCGTGTGCCCCACCAAATCACTTAAAAAATAAAAACATAAGGATTAGGATTCAACGAGATATGGCGAAACTACCATGTTTTTTTTTTTAATTCTAATACCTGAGCTCTGTGCTTTTATGAATAGACTCTTTAGATGTTTCCATCTAATGATTGGTTCCTCAACTCCTATAACCAAGATGTTCCCATCCACTTAGATTGGTTAGTGCCATCCTTAATGAACATAAATTTCTAGGCTTTGGAGTTTATTTATTGCAACTAAAAAGTTTCTCCCATACCCCCAAACTTAAATCTAATATTGTCCTCAATGTTTTAAAGATAAAATTAAAATCATGAACAAGGAGAAACTGTTACCACTTGAAACAGAAGAGTTTAAGGAAAGATATTACCGTATTGCATGAGATTGGGTTACCTCCCAAGAAGTGCTAAGCTTAAAGTCTTCAGCCAGACATCGGAAGGAATTAATCACCTCATAGAATCATAAATCAGTAGCCGGAATAACTGTGGGTCATCTGGATCAAAAAGTGCTAACCACAAGAATAGGAAACTACAACAAACCAAGAAGACATCGAACATACCATTGTTTAAGACAACTACATCTAGTTGTGGTTTAGGTTCAGGCTCTATAAAAGGGTCTAAATAAAAAGATTTCATCGGTTGGATTTCCTCAAAGGCATTCTGAAGATCAGGCTGGAGAGTCTGGAAATACTCAACTAAGAACTTAGAAGCGCATAACAAAAGCCTGAATAATTGGGGATCCTCTAAGTCAATCAGATTTGACTCACACTGCTGACCACAATGAAAGAGGTGGTCTTCCTTAAGAAAATGTGTCAACCCTATTTTCTTAAAGTAATTAGGTTTAGTCTCAAAACTTAATAACCGGCACATCTGAAAATCATATGTTCCCACAATTGGAAGAAAAGTTTTTGGTGGGAAAACAAAGTCAATCTTGGTATCATAGCCTGGGTTCACCACATCAACCAGAGGATGGGTTTCTAACAACTGATCTCTCTTATGGACACAACTAGGTTCAGGAAAAAGTGTATGAAGATAATCTTGTAATATGGTTGAGGCACAAATGTCAAGTCCTACACGAGGGAACTTTCTAAGAGTTATAGGTAAGGCACCAGGAAAGCGATAATCACCCTCAAACTTAGAGTTTTCAGTGTCTCTAGGTAGACTAGTCACAATTTCCCTAATTTCTAAATCATTAGATTCCTGAAAATGGTCAATTGATTCTTCTAAGTTGTAATCAGGTGCATCCTCACTCATTTTTATGAGTTCACTTTCTTTGTCTAAGACTGTTGTTTCTAAATCGCTAGACTCAAAATAAACTCGTTCCTCTAAACCATCATCACAATCATATAAAGGATTATCAGAGAAAGTTTCTAGTAAAGGCTCATTAACTAAGGTATTAATCAAAGTTACTTCCTCCGATTCACTGATAGGCACATCTAATAATGGATTATCCAACACACTGCATGCTAAAGGATCATGAACTACATCGTCTAAAACGGTGGTATCCCTAGTCAAATCCTCATCCTTTTGAATAGGTGAATAATTATTAAAATTATTTGGATTTGTACTAGAAAAAAAACTATCATTATAAAGCTCAATCGGAGTAACAAATTCCTAATCACTATGCCTACATATTTCATGTTCTTCATCAATACTGTCCTCATCATAATCATCATTATAATAACATGAAAATGATCGAACCTCATCTAAACAAGTAGTGTTACCAATTCTAACCTCTTCATCTTGATTATTATAATTATTATCCTCATTTTCACGGGTGATATAGGAAAGAATGCATTGGCAATCACGAGTAATTAGAGCTTTTCTTTCTTCCGTCTCTAATTCAAGCCTACGTGTTGACTCAGCAAACTCACGTGTTGACTCAGTTAACTTACATGTTGACTCAGCTAACTTTCTGAGGGTATCTTCTAAAGAAGTTTCACTCATTTTTACCGTTCTTTCGTCCATAACTAAGTCATTTGTGTCTGCTAACTTATGTGTCGACTCAAGTAACTTACGCGTTGACTCAAGTATCTTACGTGCTTCATCTAGAGAAGAGGAATTATAAGAATCTTGCTCGTATGACCGGTGGGCATGTGGATAGTAATTGGGCTCACCATGGTATGACCCATAACCTTCAAAAGTTTGGTGTTCCCAACCACTATTCACACTATGGTCATAAAAAGAATAATGTTCATGTTGCTCAGTCGAATAATCATTGTATTGATTATACCAGTTCGACATCCTAACTACAAGGGAATTCTAAACAAACACAAAGAAGGCTGACTCGACCACAACAAGCCTATTTTATCTAGCAAACAAAAAGCATGATGGCTCCCTTAGATTGTTTCTAGACCAGCTTTTATTCTTTCGAAAAGGAATTCGTTACAATCTGAGCAAACCTCTCTGGAATCAATCCGAGTTAAAGTAAGTTAAATAGAGACGAGGGAAGCTCAGTGGATCTTTGATACCCAAGGCCTCACCGGTACTACAAGACGGCGTATTCAACTCACAGAAACCATCATGAACGTCAAAGTATGCTCAAAAGAGTAACCAATATTTTCCGAACGACTTTCCTAATAAGCTCGTTACCTTATCAGTCTCGTTCTAGTCCAAATTTTAAGGCTTAGGTTCGCGTAGGTTACGTGTTCCTAAGGCGGGCAAGAAGGAAACGGTGATGAAATCCGAGTCCTTATCTTGATTTGGCCAGGCCTTGCCCTTTACTAGAAAATTAAATCCGATTTCAGGTCCTCAACATATATGCATACGAAATCATCCAGTAAACCCGCTGACAGGGGATTCGCGGGTGTTTAGAATTCTTACCTCCCATTCCAGACGGGGGATGAACCGTTGAAGTCGACTCGGGCCATGACTCCTATGTCATGTACGAACCCGAGGGGCCGAGGCGATATCGTAATCGTCTTCCTTCTCTGCAAACAGTTTATTTAAAACTACCCTTCCGTAGGGTTTTAAAAATAAAGTCCAATGTTCAATGTCCAAAAGAAAAGAAGAATAAAAATGTCCAAAAATAAAATATTAGAAAAATAAAAACCTTAATTACAGTTTCTAAAAAATAAAATTATTTACAAAATCTTCTTCTTCTCTCCTTTTGGATTTCTCTTTTCTTTTCTTTTTGGGTTTTTCCTTTCTTTTCAGCACTTTCTCTTTTCCTTTAGCTTAGCTCCAAATCTGAAAGCAAACAAAAATACCAAAACGCGTAAAAAAGAACAAATAAAATAAAACCTAAAAACAAATCTATAAACAAATCCCCCGCAACGACGCCAAAAATTGATCGAAATTTTGATAGTGGTAAATAGGTTGTCGTTCACTCGGACTTGTTGAGAAATTGTTCAAAGACTTAATAAAGAAAATAAGGAAAATATATACAAATATGATGACAGGATGAGAGAGGCTGGGACTCAGCATTCCACTGTTTTTCATGTTCATGGGGTTCAGAAATTAATTGTAGACATTTATAGCTCAAAACAAAGGAAATATCAACTCTATTCTTTTCCAAAGTATATTTCATAAAACATTACGCGTAGGTCATAAGCATGGCGCATCAAAATTACTTATAACGAAGCATGCTCCATCAAACAAAGTCACGAGTAGTTAATAGAAATCATAATTCGTTAAAAATCAATGCAAATAGTAAATAAACAATTAATTGAATTACTCCAATGGTGAAATCCAGCTTCATCCATTGTCCCAATGTTGGGTTTTAGCTCCTCATATTGTAGACACGCTCAAAGGATAATTTATTGCTCAAAAAAAAATGTTTACAAATGATGAAAATGAGAGAAAATGATTAAAACCGGGTTTGGAACAAATATAATTGTTGCAAACCAAACTGTTACAGAGAACGATATATGGTACTTGTCACTGTCATTGTAGCACTACGACACTCACTGTAGAGGAACGATAGTTCTTTAGGGTCTTATGTTCTTCGTTCTCTACTTCAATGGCAGCAGCAGAGACAACCTATGCAACTCTATTTCTCACCAATTTCGTCCCCTAACTCTCCATTTCTCCCTCTGCTTCTCTACGTACACCTTAAATAGCCTCCCAGAACCGAAAATAATCCTCCATAACTCCAGCAAATCTTCCATTACTCGGTATTGAAGAAAAATGTTCTCGGGAATATTGTCTTCCCCCGTTTCACGAGATTCCGTGTATCTTCCTCTTTGATCGAATTGAAAGCACTTACCAACCCTGTTGTAGTATAACAGGCTGGTATATATCCAAAACAAGAGAAAATCCGACCAAATATCCATGAGTTTAATGGAGAATATCTTCTCATGCACGTACGCCTCTGTCTTCTTCAACACGAGAATCTAGCCAATTTTATCCGACAAAATAAGCCATACCATGTCTGTTAAGACCAGTCACATCATCCCAACAATTCTCAGCCATTGAGTCTCTTTAAAATGTCCTCCAATCTCGAACAAAAAATTCTGCATGTGAGAAACAAGTTTCCCGCCAAAATTCAGTTTCAAATAAGGAAGATGATGGTTGCCCCCTATCCAGAGTATGGGCGCCTTTAACAGCTGGGGTGCCTGGGGGTGCCCTTATCTAAAATGAGGGTTCCTTTAGTACTTTTCCGTGGGTGCCCCAAACAACTTTTCGATCCGAATTTTCCAAAAATGTTTATTTCCCAAAAATACCTACAAACACATAAACACCATAATAAGTACGAAGTCGAGTACCAACAATACAAAACATTGAGGACAAATTAGACACAAAAATATGTCTATCAGTTGTGTATTGAGCTACAATTCCAAGCTTTTGAAGAAGTAAAGCGAAAGGTCCAGGATGTTGTCATGTTTCGTCATACCTTCCATAATACTCTCTACCCCTATCAGACCTAATGATTTTCACCTTCTTTTCTAATTGCCTCTCAACTTCGGTAATGAATTGCTCTACAACATTCACAGCTTGAGATTTATCATGCAATAAGTAAAGATAACAATAACGTGAAAAATCATCAATAAAGGTGATAAAATATTTTTCTCCTCCAAAATTTTGAACGTCGAAGGGTCCACAAATATCTGTACGTATTATTTCAAGGAGTTCGGAACTTCTTGTGGCATCTTTCTTTGTATGTTTTGTCATCTTGTCTTTAATACAATCCACACAACTCTTATAATCAGTAAAATCAAGGTTCTGTAGAATCCCATCTTTTACCAATCTTTGAAGCTTTTCACGAGATATGTGTCCAACTTCTTATGCCACAAGAATGAGGAATTACACTCAGCATGTTCAGTTCTATCATTATGATGCATGGTCAAATAGGTTCCAGGTATTGATGATGATAAATGTAACTTGTAAAGACCATCAGAAAGATAACCACAACCAATAACTTTATAATCTTTAAACAAACTAAAACATCCATTGGCAATTTGAAATTGAAAACCTTGTCTATCTAGTTGAGAAACTGAAAATTAAATTGCGGGAAATTGTTGGAACATAAAGAGTGTTTTCTAAATCAAGAAAGTATCCATGATCTAGAATCAGACGATAGGTGCCTACAACATTAACTGGGGATTTATTGCCATTGCCCATAAAAAGGAAGTTTTCATTCTAGTTTGTGAGTTCGTCTGAAAGGTATCCCTGCATCGAATTAGAAGCATGAACATTAGCACCAGAATCAAACCAACATGATAAAAAAGATTCTTTAACTGTCAAATTTTTTTCAAAATAGCTTACGAATCCCAAAGGATTACCTTTCTTTTAGAACCATTTTTGACGCTTAGTGCAATCTTTTAAAAATGACCAGGTTTCTTACAGAAACGACACTAATTGTCATCTTGCCTTCTTCTTTTCAGGTTGACCAGAATTATTCTGTGGTGCTCCCTTATTGCCCTTTGCATGCTTACGCTTATTGTTCACTCCTCGGTTGACAAGATGCGCTTGATTAAGACCTTGCTGGTTTAGCTTAGCTTCATCTTGAACCAACATGTTTCCCAATTCATTTGCAGTCCACTTTTCCTTAATAGTGTTGTAATGCACTTGAAAGGGAGCATATTGAGGTGGGAGCGAGTTGAGAATGAATTGGACAAGAAAGTTCTCATCCACAGTTAATTTCATCTCAGTGAGATTAGCAGCAATGCTATGCATTTCTATCATGTGCTGGCGCATTGACCTTACACCGGTATACTTCATGGTGGTAAAACCATCCATCAACTTCCCAGCTAGAAACTTATCCGCTTTCTTAAAGCATTCCTTTACGATTTCCATAAAGTCCTTAGCATTTTTAGGTTCGGGAAGTGATCCTTTAATGTTTGCATCAGTGTGCATTCGCATCAGCTGTATGCTCATCCTATCACTTCTCTCCCACTTTTTTAAGAGATCCTTATCTTCAATGGAACTCTTATCATCTATAATTGGTTTTCAATTTGGAGAGCAGGGTCAATATCCTGCACACCCAAAGTGAACTCAACATTCTCTTTCCATTCTAAGAAGTTGGTGCCATTGAAGAATGGGATAGACGAAGTATACGAATGCAAAGACTTAGAACTGGAAGCTGTAAAACATGACAAAGATACACAAAGTCAAACTCACACACATATGAATTAAGAAACTCCTGTGGGTAGAATCTTAAATAAAACAACAATCATGTCATAAAGTCATAAAAACATTCACATATATATAGCAAGCAAAGACAAACATCTGTGGACATTATGCCTTTCATGGTTACATACATAAACATTCACACATATATAAGCAAGCCAAGACAAACATCTGTGGGCATTATGCCTTTCATGGTTACATATATAATCATAATATTTATTGAAACATGTGAATTAGAGTTACCTGTGGTTAACTTTTCATTCTAATATATATGACTAAATAGTTAATTTATTTATGTTTATATATACAAACACTTGAATAAACATCTCCTGTGGGTGATAGTTATTCTTATGTAATTGCACAAAATGATGTAGACTTACAATGACATGTTAATATAACATAATACTTTAGTATCACTGTGGCGATAGCTAAAAAGCATACAATTCATACACTTTAGTGATCTAAAACATGTTATAGTTATTACCATACAAGGTCTATACATGTTCAAATTAAAAACCAAAATTAAAAGCCAAAAGTCAAAGTCAACATGTGAAAGTCAACATGTGAAAGTCAACAGTCAAAGTCAATGAAGAAAAGTCAACATGTGAAGGTCCACAGTCAAACAGTCAAGTCAAAGTCAACAGGCAAAGTCAACGACGGAAGTCAAACAGTCATTCAAAGTCAACTGCGGAAGTCAAACAGTCAGTCAAGGTCAAACATTTAAAGTCAGACATTATGGTCAACTGTTTTCTTAATGTCAAACCAAGAAGATTTTAAAACCTTATGGGTTTGTCCAAAACAAAACCCAGCATACATTTCATGTTTATGTTATAGTTAAGAAATATTAAACCAAGCCCAATAAACTTTCATAAACATCATAGTGAGCCCATACACATAAACTTTCATTTTTCATAGACGTTTCATCTTCACATAACCGTAGCCGCATACTTCGCATATTAAACAAACGTTTTACTTTATGCATGAATCAAACAAAACAGACTTTTTATTCATGAACTAATCACATCATCATGTTATACCACATCAAGCAAAAATTATACAAAATCATATCATTTTCAATCGGATGAAACAACACATCAAATCTTTCATATATGTTATAAATCCAATAATCATAGAAACATATCAAGTTATTATAGCTGAGCCCATATATTATAATTAACAGGATCTAAAACCAAAAAAAATAAATAGCCGCATGATTTATTTGCTCAATCAATAAAAAATTTAATATCAATCAAGTAAGAAAAAATATTCATATTTATAAATAGTACATAAACATGATTATTAGTAATCAAACAGACATACTAGGCATTGATATAAACACAACAATTGCATACAACATCATGGAAAATCATGGAGTTCTAAACCAGGCTCTCGATGCCAAATATAAGTTTTATTTTATATATATAATGGTCGGATCTTCGAACAAACATGATAATCACAATACGCATAGTTGTGTTAAAATAGAATACCTGATGAAGCCATTAATTGAATCCAAGAAATCCTCCAAGTCTGCAAGCACACCCGTAGAACAGAATACAATGGAATATCTTGGTTTTTCCTTCTTGACCTTTTGTGTAATGAATAATAAAATTCTCGAACCAATACTAATAGCTATTGAGTTCCTTTTATAGGTAGAAGGAGGACCAAGGTTCCTAGGGTTAGAGTTAGCAATCAATCTCGACCGTCCATCAAGGAAGAGTTAATAGGAATTAATCCCCTAGAATGGTAACCGAAATATTTAGCAATCTTCTTAATTAACCAAAGTTATTACATGGGCCCACGGGATATTTCTAACTATAGAAATATTATTACAATACCTGCTTCAGCACTTATAGGATCCTAGCAGAATACCGATTCTCTTTAGGAACTCTTCACACAAATCTTCTAGCAGAACCCAAAGTTGTCTTTAGAAGATACACCAACACGATTGATACGATTTGATATTTTGTTTGCACAAAACACCGGTTTGATTTCCCTTTAGATGTGAATCAAAGTTTTGGAAATCTTGTGTTTATTTTGGTAAAAATAATTACTAGGTAAAAGTAATATCAAAACAAACTTGTAGATTATGATTTTAACTTACAATCAGTATACGTACACACAAGGAGTCCATGAACCTGATTTCCGTAAGTAAACTTGGGTGATTCCAAAGATCAATTTCCAAGTTAAGAAAACCCTAATAATTCTACAACAAGAACAACTAGAATAAATCTAGAGATATCTTGTTTAAAACTTCTTAAGGATTTTTACGAGATACCTTAATCGGAGTTTTCTTTTTAGCATCCTATTTCGACTAACAAGTGTTGGTATACGATCGGAAAATGAAATCTATCAAAACATAGGGTTTATGATTAACATCTCTTGAATGGTTTTATATCAGAAGAGAAAACCTTAGAATAGACAAGAGGTGAAAAACCTAGATTACAAGTTGTATGATCAATCACGAAGATTAAATCCAACTTGGATTTGTGATCCCCAATATAAATACTTTTATCTCACCCTTGTTCACGAAGAACATAAGACATGGAAACAACCTGCAAAGCTTACGCCAATTTTCCAAAAGGGGATGAAAAACGTGTAAACTCACGGAACCTCTATTTATAGTGAACAATAGCTTAGAGGCTAAGCAAAGCTATTTTCGTTTTTAAAGACTCTCCTAATTATGGGAGTCTTTCCTAAGTTATAAATATTATGCATAAATAATTAAATAAATAATTAATTAGCAAATATTTATTTATGTGAATAAATCACATTTTAACTTAGGCAGGAATTAAAAGTTACCACGGACACTTTAATATGGTAATCAAATATGTTTGGATTAATATCCACCTCGCCTAGACAAGGAAACATCACCAACTTGACCAAAAAATAGCTTTTAGTCACGTAATTGAGCCCAAGTCCGTGAACTGTTACAAACAGCTCATGGATTGTTTCCTACTAACGAACTTTAATAAATCACTCATAACTTTATCATTATAACTCGGAATTGAGTGATTCTTAGCTCGTTGGGTTCGTAAGATCATCCACTATAACATGAGATTATTTATAAGAATAAAGGTTATTGTCTCCAAGGTCATGATTCAAATAACCTCAAGTATATATACATAAATGTACATTTACCGTTATTGGAATTGTTCCATCGAGTGAACATTTATCTTGATAGATTAGAAAGGTATAATTGAACAAGAATCCAAATGAAATCAATCACATACCTTTGATGATGAAGTACTTGTTGATGTCTTCTTGTAGTCTTGAATCTTCAATCTTCATCCTTTAAGGATAGCTTCGATTCAACTTCTTAGACCTAATCTAGTCTGAAACTATCTTTAGTATGCTAAATCAAGAATGCATTTTGGCAACTAAAATTGAAAACTAACTTGACATACCAACGCTAGTGGGTTCAACCGAGAAGTTCTCTAACAATCTCCCCCTTTGTCAATTTTAGTGACAAAACCATTTTACATTTGGATTGTACTTGTTAAAAGTAAAAACGACAATCTTGATTTCCTTGGTTCTTCAACTTTGCATGTGTTCATCCTATACTCGTTGAAGATCCTTCATAATATTATTACACAGTATCAAAGTTTCATTGTATCACAACTTTGACATAATACTACGGTGATATGTATCACTCCCCCTTAGTCAATACTCCATCTCACATGGAAACCATTCCCCCTTACATAATGATCCGGAAACCATATGTATTTGTAGTGTGAACTACATATTAATTCTCCCCTTTTTGTCAATAAAGTTGGCAAAGGTACAAGAACGGGATCCTAATGAAATTTCCAATAGAGACGTTTCATAGACTAAAAAGAAAAATACATACCAACTAATTTAGATGCAATCATAAAGCCGAAGATGAATGCATTCATCAAGGAGTTTAAAGATACAAGATAATCCCTACATGTTCCACAACCGCCCCTCCCCTCAAAGATATAGAAATTAAGCTATTCCCCCATAAGATGTCATTCCCTAAAGAACAACAAGAGTGACCTTACTCCAGAGATAAGGATTTATATATGGAGATACGAACTAAGAACCAATCATTGAAAGTCTCTCATGAGTTTAAGTTACTGAACAATAAAACTATCTCATGGTAATAATACACAATATATAATCATGAAGATCAAATATTGTGATCATCTTTTCTAAGATACAAGCTTGCATGAACAAGAATTGATATGCTTAGAAGGAAGAATAATCTTTTCCATAAGGATTTACACCAAGAATGGTTACCATAAGAGTATGAAAAAGATTCTTTGACAGTAAAAACCAACATCCATGGCTTTGATAATTGCTTCTAACCTGTTATATTTAAGAATTCCAATCACAAATCAAGTTTGGTAATTAAGCATCATACACGTGGTATCTAACCATACTCATCTTAACCATAACTAGTTCAAATGACTCAAATGAACTAGTTAGAGAGTTGTTCAATTGCAAGGAAATCTTATGTAACTACACAAGACACAATTGAAGCAAAGACGATTTGATTCACTTGAATCGGTTCATGAACTTTATAGCCACGGTTTGAAAAAAGCATTCCTTAGTTTATATGAGTATAAGTTCACAAATAATCGTCTTTATATATAACCTAACTCAAGTTCGCAGACTAGGTTCGCGGACTTAAGTTACCGGGCAGAGTTTACAAACTCCAACAGAAATTCTCGGGTATGAGAACTTCGCCGGTTCGTGGACTGAGTTCGCGGACTTAGCTTCACGTAAATAGTTTTCCAACTCCAGCAGAAATTCTCGGGTTTGAGAACTTCGACAGTTCGCGGACTTGGCTCACGCCATTCTTCCGGTTCTCTTGATCAACAAAGTTCGCAAACTTTGGTTCAAGGAATATGACTTATACATTAATGTGTTTCCACAATAATGCTTATGTCCATCATTGGTTATGTAATCTAAACTCTCATTCCAATCATTGAAACATTCTTAGAGGACGTTATATAGTTGTTATACCATTTCTCATCAAAGCAATTTTAAAAGTGATTGAAACATATCATGACTTTCGTCACTAGGTAAAGATGAACTTGGTTGAAGCGAAAGATTACCAAACATATTTTGATAAATATGTAAGCGAGTTAGACTCAACTTGAAACAATAAATTGTTCCACATATCCTGAAATTACCCAACACAATATGCGCGCCCCAATTCTTTTGCAATCCTCATCGCATTACTAGGGCTTCATGGTGAGGATGCACTTTCAACACAATCAGGTTGTGTTGAGGTGAGCAAAATCTTGCTCACGACAAGTGTTCGAAACAAAATCAAACATGGAATCTAGGAATTTAACAACTTCCTTGAAACTTTCAATAACTGTTCCATACCTTTTTAAGATGTTATCCCTTGTCGAACTATTGTCTGGGAGATCCTTCTTAATAGTACTCGTTGCTTTATTGGTCTTCTTTGGTACCCATTTCTAAGCAGCTTTTGGAGCAACGTATTTCTTTTTCTCCCCAATATAATTATGTAACTTCTTGGGGGGAATACTGAAAAAACTAATATTATGAGACTCAGTTTTTCTCAAGTTTGGAACATCAGATCTTGTCATCTTAACAAAATAAGATCTAGTTTTATCTCGTTTAAGAAATTTGCAATTCCTTTGCAAGTGACCTGGTTTTCCACAATAAAAATAATGTTTAGTAGAATAGAAAAAGTTATGTTTAGTGTTACCTGAATGTTTATGTGCTTGCTTTGGAACTTGACATGATTTCCTCTTTTCGTTATCAGCAGTTGATAGAGATACTTTATTTTTGTAAACCGTGGAAGGTTTTGGCTGAGAAGAATCTTTAGCTTTGACAAATTTTACCTCTTTACATATACTAGGAGCGTCTATTTCTTCATATCCCAATCCTCGTGTATCACGATGAATTTACATGCTCCCAATATCGAGATTAATTTATCTGAGCTGCTATTTCTAGACAACTTCTCTTTTAAGCTCGATTTTTCTTCTTCCAAACTTTTGACCTTCTCAATTGCAATAACTAGATCATTCTTGGATGATTCATATTGAACTTTGAGATCTTCTCGTTCCGAATCCAATAACAAGTTCATCTCCATGTTCTCCAAGTTATCTAACTTTGATTGAAGACTAATTTCTCGATCTCGACCTTCGGCAATTTCTTCTTTAAGCTTTCATATTTCGTTAATATAATCTCTTGCACCACTGGAATCAAGTTGGTCTTGCAAGTCTTTATTCCGACTACGAAGTCTGTCATATTTAACTTTGTCACTGAAAATGGTACTATCAGCTTCCGAAAGTTTCCGATGACATTCTTTAAGAAGATTATTAGCAACTGGATCAACATGGAACACTTCTTCGTCAGAATCAGAATCAGTATCCGAAAGAATTTTTCCAGAAGCTAATGCAACCTCGCCTATGAGCTCTCGAGGATTATAATATTCAGGTTCATCATCAAGAGTAGGAAAATCTGCTGCATATGCCGATTGTCTACGGCTCCAGCTAGGACATACTGAAGGCAAGTGCCTGAAACCACGACAGTTATAGAATTGTACATCATCCTTAGGAGATGTTACACTTTTAGAAAAACTCTTTTTCCTGTCTCTCAAGAATTTTATAAATTGTCGTGGAGTAACATCCTTAGTATCTGGCGAACCAGATTTATCCTTAGAGGATTCAGAATTGTTTGCATCTTTAAGAGAAATCACCTCTTTTCTCGCGTGTTCATTATCAAAGATATTTAACTTTCCAGCAAGAGTATTTATGGAGAGTGTAGAAATATCGTTTCCTTCTTCAATGGCATGTTTCTTAGACTCGTATCGTACCTGAGAATTTTGCACATAATATCTTTCTCTGGAATAGTTCTTCCTAACGCAAATGAGGAGTTAACTATTTGAGAAAGTCTTTGGTTAAACTCATCAAAGGTTTCATCATCAGACATGAGAAGGTCTTCCCAGTCAAAAGCTAGATTTTGAAGCCTTGCTTATTTCTCTTCGGCATTCCCCTAGAATACGGTTTCTAAGATATCCCAAGAATCTTTAGACTTATTACACGTAGTAACGTGGTGCTGAAGATTTGGGGTAATGGCGTGGATGATCGCATTTAATCCTTCAGAATTTTGCTTTACAACAAGAATCTCAAGATCATTATAATCACCAATATTCTTTTCAACAGTTACACCGTCTATTGTAACTGATGGAGGATCATAGCCATTAACAATACGAACCCATGATTGAAAATCTTGCGCTTGAATGAAAGAAAGCATAGCAATTTTCCACCATAAATAGTTCGTGTCATCGAAGACTGGCGGTACGTTTATAGAGATAACACCTCTGTCCATAGAATCAGATTGCTACAAACACAGATTTATGAGGTCTTAGCGTGTTTGCCTGCTCTGATACCAATTGAAAAAGCGGAGGTCTAACAACCACACCCAACATTTCGTTTGGTGAT
The DNA here is from genome assembly GCF_003573695.1 of Papaver somniferum. Classification (NCBI taxonomy): domain Eukaryota; kingdom Viridiplantae; phylum Streptophyta; class Magnoliopsida; order Ranunculales; family Papaveraceae; genus Papaver; species Papaver somniferum. The sequence goes on along the minus strand of NW_020622492.1, from coordinate 12,797,824 downwards.
CTGAATAGGCAAACTCCAATATACTTTCAAGAGAATCAACTAGACAGTTAGACTCAATCTATAAAAAGTATATCGAAGAGTTTTATATCTCTATCTCTTGATTCAATCCACAATCAACAAATAGGAATTTGCGAGCCCGATTGAATATAAGAGGATTAACTTGAACGGTACCAAAGACCAATGTTCAAGTGTCAATCAAGTCACTCAACAACCCAAAGGCCGGATACAAGAACTGATTGATCTTAATGCACAACCTGTGATATTTCTATTATATAAATAAAATATAATGCGGAAAATAAATAACACAGACACTAGAATTTTGTTAACGAGGAAACCGCAAATGCAGAAAAACCCCGGGACCTAGTCCAGAATAAACCTATTCGGACTAGATGTAATACCTTCTTCAGCACTTATAGAACTCCTAGAAGAATACCGATTCTTTTTAGGAACTCTTCACACAAATATTCTAGCAGAACCCAAAGTTCTCTTTAGAAGATACACCAACACGATTGATACGATTTGATATTTTGTTTGCACAAAACACCGGTTTGATTTCCCTTTAGATGTGAATCAAGGTTTTGGAAATCTTGTGTTTATTTTGATAAAAACAATTACTGGGTAAAAGTAATATCAAAACAAACTAGTATATTAGGGTTTTAACTTACAATCAGTATACGCACACACAAGGAGTCCGTGAACCTGATTTCTGTAAGTAAACTTGGGTGATTCCAAAGATCAATTTCCAAGTTAAGAAAACCTAATAATTCTACTACAAGAACAACTAGAATAAATCTAGTGATATCTTTTTTAAAACTTCTTAAGGATTTTTACGAGATACCTTAATCGGAGTTTTCTTTTTAGCATCCTATTTCGACTAACAAGTGTTGGTATACGATCGGAAAATGAAATCTATCAAAACCTAGGGTTTATGATGAACAGCTCTTGAATGGTTTTATATCAGAAGAGAAAACCTTAGAATAGACAAGAGGTGAAAAACCTAGATTACAAGTTGTATGATCAATCGGGAAGATTAAATCCAACTTGGATTTATGATCCCCGATACAAAGACTTTTATCTCACCCTTTTTCACGAAGAACAGAAGACATGGAAACAACCTGCAAAGCTTACGCCAATTTTCCAAAAGGGGATGAAAAACGTGTAAACTCACGGAACCTCTATTTATAGTGAACAATAGCTTAGAGGCTAAGCAAAGCTATTTTCCTTTTTCAAGACTCTCCTAATTATGGGAGTCTTTCCTAAGTTATAAATATTATGCATAAATAATTAAATAAATAATTAATTAGCAAATATTTATTTATGTGAATAAATCACATTTTAACTTAGGCAGGAATTAAAAGTTATCACAGACACTTTAATATGGTAATCAAATATGTTTGGATTAATATCCACCTCGCCTAGACAAGGAAACATCACCAACTTGACCAAAAATAGCTTTTAATCACGTAATTGGGCCCAAGTCCGTGAACTGTTACAAACATCCCATGGATTGTTTCCTACTAACGAACTTTAATAAATCACTCATAACTTTATCGTTATAACTCGGAATTGAGTGATTCTGAGCTCGTTGGATTCGTAAGCCCATCCACTATAACATGAGATTCTTTATAATAATAAAGGTTATTGTCTCCAAGGTCATGAATCAAATAACCTCAAGTATATATACATAAATGTACATTTACCGTCATTGGAATTGTTAGAGTGAGCATTTATCTTGATAGATTAGAAAGGTAGAATTGAACAAGAATCCAAATGAAATCAATCACATACCTTTGTTGATGAAGTACTTGTTGATGTCTTCTTGTAGTCTTCAATCTTCAATCTTCATCCTTTAAGGATAGCTTCGATTCAACTTCTTAGACCTAATCTAGTCCTAAACTATCTTTAGTATGCTAAATCAAGAATGCATTTTGGCAACTAAAATTGAAAACTAACTTGACATACCAACGCTAGTGGGTTCAACCGAGCAGTGCTCTAATAGCGCCCTCACTGGAGTTCTCTCCAGAAGCCGCTTCAACATTCTCTCGAGAAGCCGCTCCGCTTCTAGAGCCAGAAGCCGCTCCGTGATAGACACATTTTTGTGTCTGAGTCTCTATTGTTAGTGCTCGATTTTTGTACTAATTATGGTGTGTTATGTGTGTGTAGGTATTTTTGGCCAATAAACATTTTTTGAAAAATCGGCTCGAAAAATTATGCGAAACATATGCGTACTCTCAGATTGGATAAGGGGAAGCCAGTTACTAAGGGGAATCCCAGGATGCCACCTGCTATTCGCACCCCTGTCGTGGATAAGGGGCAGTTCATCTTCAACACTTCAAAAATGAATTTGTCGGGAAAAGAAGCTCTCAACCGTCAGAATTAGGGTTTATGATTTGGGCATGTTTTTGGGAGATTAAAGGGATGGAATTAATTGGGTTTTCTCTAATGGAGTAAACAGGGTTGGAAGTGGTGTTCGTTTCGATTGGAATTGACTATATCGACGGTTGGGAGGTAAACATGATTTTTGGTCGGGATTGTTCATCTTCTCCGGAAAAGTCACCTGGTTATGATTTGGACGAGCTTTCTATTGGACTTCCTCATGGTTTCGAGTTAGTTTAGGCCTGTTTCAATCAAACAGGCTTGGTAATGGACATTGAATCGAAGAAACAGAGTTATCCATGAAGTTTTGGCAAAACAGAGAAGTAGGGTTTCACGGTTTTTCATTTCCTTCTCTGTCCCGAGTGCAGTTGATGTTTGCGTGTGGGAAGAAGCAGTTGGTCGCGATTTAAAAGGTGCTAGGAACGTTTTTGGAGTGTATAAACACAAGTCAGCTGCGTGAGGAGTTGAAATAGCAAAGAAAATCCCGTATCTTGCATGAAAGTAAAAGAAAATAGTTTTGGTTGATTGCCGAGATTATGTGGAGTTATGAGGATTTATTCTTGGTTCAATTGGATATATAAAGGCTGCTGGAACCACATGGGAGGGTTACGAGAGTTTGGGGGAGATTACAGAGCTGTGAAAGTCGAGTTGCAGAAGAATCACCATTTCTGCTGCTGTGAAGAACACCAAGAACATTAGGCGTGCAACAACAGTCTTTTCTCAACAGTGTAAACGACACACAGGTGAGGGTCGAGAATCAGTGACATTACTCTGTTCTATCGTTCTTTTCAGTTTGTAACACTTATAATTGTTGCAAACCCGGTTTTTAATAGTTTTTCTCCATTTCATCTTTGTAAACACCCTTTGAGCAATAAAAATGAATTTTGAGTGTGTTTCCAACATGATGATGAGCTAATTCTCCCACAACCAAGGCAATGAGGAAGCTATTCACGCATGAATAATGGGTAACTATTTCATTTTCTCTAATTTTTAATTATAATTCACTAAATCACTGCTCTTGCAGAGTTTTTAAATGTTTACATAATTTTCTTAATTACTTGTGATTCAATTTGATAGATTATACTTTGTTTAATCAATTGATAGTCTATGCTTGGGGAATACAATTAATATTTGAGAATATGATTGATTAATTGTGAATTAAGAAACAAGGGACTTAAAAGATAATTAGAGTTTTGGATTATTTTCCAAAATTTATTCATGTGTGATAGTGGAATCAGTGTCTTGGTTATTCCTAATAATCTTGAATTAAGTTTTGTTTCTTTTTAAATTTCATTAAATCTAAAATCTTTGCTTTCACAAGTCTCAACGAAATTTTTACTACTACTCAATTTGAAATCACATCAATTTTTGGCGCCTCCGACGCGGACTTGTCTTTAGGCTAGAGTTTTTAGATTTTTTTTTTTAGGTTTTTATTTGTTTTTCATTTTTATTTTATTTGTTCTTCTTTACGTTTCTGGGTTTTTGTCTTTTCCTTACAGATTTTGGAATTTGGAGCGAAAGAAAAATTTGCTAAAGCTTTTGGTGAATACTTAAAGATTTGGAGTAAAAGCAAAGCGAAAGAAAATGAGAATAAAAATTAATTAAAAAAAGAAAGAGAGAGAGAGAGACAAAAAAAAATTTAGAATTTCTTTTAGTTTATCTTTTTCTTTTGCACTTTATTTTTGGACTATGGACTTTGGGACTTTATTATTTTTTAAACCCTACGGAAGGGTAGTTTAAATATCAATTGTTTGCAGAGAAGGACGGCGATAACGATATCGCCTCGGCCCCTCGGGTTCGTACATGACATAGGAGTCGTGGCCCGAGTCGACTTCAGCGGTTCATCCCCCGTCTGGTACGGGAGGTAAGTTTGTCGAAACACTCGCGAATCTCCTTTCAGCGAGTTATTGTATTCCTTCGTTTGCATATATGCTGAGGATCTGAAAATGGCTGCTTTAATTTCCTAGTAAAGGGCAAGGACTGGCCATACAAGATAAGGGTTCGGATTTCATCACCGTTCCCTTCTTGCGCGCCTTAGGAAACGAAACCAAACGCGAACCTAAGCCTAAAATTTGACTAGAACGAGACCTATAGGGTAACGAGCTTAATAGGATAGTCATTCTAAAAATATTGGTTACTCTTTTAAGCATGCTTCAAAGTTCATGATGGTTTCTGTGAGTTGAATACGCCGCCTTGTAACGCCGGTGAGGCCTTGGGTATCAAAGCTCCATTGAGATTCCCTCGTCTCGATTCAACTTACTTAAACTCAGATTGATTCCAGAGGGGTTTGCTTAAATTGTAACGAATTCCCTTTCAAATTATTAGAAGCTGGTCTAGAAACAATCTAAGTGGAGCCATCATGATTTTTGTTTGCTAGAAATCAGTAGGTTTGTTGTAGTGGAGTCAGCCTTGTTTGTGTTTGCATAGAACTTCCCTTCCTTTTAGGATTTTTTTTTCTTTTATTTTTCCAGTGTATGACCAAGGTTATTAAAGAGCGGGCTTGGAAAATAAACACTCTAGGTCGTTTGATTAGTGATAAACCTAGTAGTTCTTCTTGTGAAGGCGAGGAGCTCGAAGACTCTTCTTTTGAGAGCCCTGTTTTTGGAAACTTCAGTTTTGAGAATCTGTCTCTTCGTGAGGAAAATACCCCTAATACTTCAGCTGTGCCAGCAATGGCAACTTTGAAAGATTACATGTTCCCAACTAGGTCCACCCGAGCTTCGTGCATTAAATTGCCAGCCACTATGGTTATTTTCGAGATAAAACCTAGTATTCTTCAGATGATCCCTATATTCTAAGGAAAGATGATGAGATCCCTTATTTTCATATTAGGGACTTTGAGGAAATTTGTGGGACAATTAGAATAAAAGACCTTACTGATGAAGTCTGAAACTTAAGATGTTTCCCTTTTCCTTAAGAGATAAAGCCAAGACCTGGTTGAACAACCTACCATCTGAATCCATTGAAACATGGCAAGAACTTATTGCTGCTTTATATATGAAATTCTACCCTAAGCATAAAACTGCGTCTGTTAGGCAGAAAATTAGTGCTAGTGTGCAACAAGAGGGAGAGTCTCTTTATAGGTTCTTAGAGAGATTCAATGATCTCCTATCCCAGTGTCCTCACCATGGATTTGATAAGATGAAACTCGTAGAGATTATTTATGATGGTTTAGACTATTCAACCAAAGCCATGGTTGAGTCTATGTGCGCTGGTGAGTTCACTAGTAAAAGTGTTGATGATGCTTTCACCTTATTAGGAGCTGTCGCTGAAAAATCCCAACAGTGGGAGTCTTGTGTTGAACCCCCAAAAGACTCTTGGTTAATAGAAGTTGCACCAATGTGGTAGATACAAGCTTCGGTCTGATGTTAAGTTTGCTGCTTTGTCTAGAAGGTTAGAAGCTTTGGAATTGAATCATCCTAAACATAGGTCTCTTGTTGAACCTGATGATAGGTTTAAAGCCTCTCAAGTGTCTAGTTGTGGAATAGAACCCAATAACTCGTTTTGGGAAGGTCAGGTTAGTGAAGAGCAAGCCCATGCTGTCTATAACAATGCTAGGTTTGAGAACCGTCAGAAGTTTAACCCATACTCAGAGACTTACAACCCTGGTTGGAGAAACCATCCTAATTTTTCTTGGTCTAAGGGTCAGAATCAAGGACAGTCTAGTAATTCTCAGCCTCCCCTAGGTTTTGGTTATGCTAAGAACTCTTCAGGTCAACCCCAGTTCAGAATGATAAAAAGATCTCCACCTTAGAAGAAACCCTTACTATGTTAGCAAAGAACCATGAGATGTTATCAAAGAACCACTATGGTTTTCAAGAAGAAACCAGGCAGAATTTTAAGAATAATTCCCAGTCTCTTGCTAACTTAGAACTTCAAGTCGGCCAAATAGCTAAGTTTCTTAGTGAAAGAGAAGATGGAAGGTTCCCTAGTCAAACTGATCCTAACCCTAAAGGAGAGAAATCGTACAATCATGTGAATTCTATAACAACCCTTAGGAGTGGAAAGAAAGTTGACAATAAGGTTGCCATGCCTGATAGTGAATGTTGTAGTTCACCCTTCTGAGCCAGAAAATGAGGAGACTGATAAAGTCTCCAAAGAGACCAATGAGGGTCATGTTGAGCCCGGCTTTGTTCCCAGAGCCCCGTTCCCCCAGCTGCTAGTTCCAACTAAGAGGGAGTCCAACTTTAATGATATATTGGAGGTTTTTAAGCAGGTTACTATCAACCTCCCATTGTTAGATGCGATTAAGCAGATTCCCGCTTATGCCAAGTTTCTTAAGGATATGTGTACGCGAAAGCGAAACTTAGTGTCCAGAAGAAAGCCTTCCTAGTCATGTGAGTTCTATTATTCAGAATACCACTACTCCTAAGTATAAAGACCCAGGTCCCTACTATTTCTTGCACAATAGGTAAATACCGTGTCGAGAAACTTTGCTTGACTTAGGAGCCAGTGTGAACTTACTGCCATACCATGTGTACCTTAAGCTAGGACTTGGTGAGATGAAACCTACCCAGATGACACTTCAGTTAGCTGATAGGTCCGTTAAAATTCCTCGTGGTGTGATCGAGGACGTTCTTATTGAGGTCGACAAGTTTATTTATCCAGTGGATTTTGTTATCCTAGATACCCAACCTGTCCCTGACCCAGAGAACCAAATACCAGTGATTTTAGGTCGCCCGTTTTTAGCTACATCCAATGCGATCATTAACTGTCGAAATGGTATTATGAATTTGTCTTTTGGTAATATGACTATTGAGCTGAACATTTTTAATATTAGTAAGCTACCCTTGAACTAGATGACTCGAACATAGAAGAGGTGAACATGATAGGAACATTAGTCGAGGAGTCATTACCAAACACTTTGTTAGAAGATCCATTAGAGAAATGCCTAGCCCACTTTGGGATTGATTTTGATGATGACGATGTGATTAATGAGGTGAATGCTTTGTTAGATTCAACCCCTTTGATAGACCTAGTAATGGCTGGAAACCTAAGTTCGAACCTCTACCCGTTTCTGAGTCTACCCTAGTTCCTTCGTTAGAAAAGCCTCCTAAGTTGGACCTTAAACCATTACCAGATTCCCTGAAGTATGTGTTTTTAGGCCCATCTGAAACTTTACCTGTGATTATAGCATCCGACTTGGATAGTGATCAGGAAAGTAGGCTAGTGACCGTCCTTCAGAATAACAAGGAAGCTTTAGGGTGGACCATCAGACATTAAGGGTATAAGTCCTACTGATTGTATGCATCATATCTATTTAGAGAGTGACACCAAACCTTCTAGGAGATGCAACGTCGACTGAACCCTAATATGAAAGAAGTAGTTCGAACCGAGGTTCTTAAGCTGTTAGATGCAGGCATTATCTACCCCATTTCAGACAGTAAGTGGGTCAGCCCCGTTCAGGTTGTTCCCAAGAAATCCGGTATTACTGTAGTCCAGAATGATAACAATGAGTTAATCCCAACCCGGGTGACCACGGTTGGCGTGTCTGTATTGACTATAGGAAATTGAACAAGGTCACTAGGAAGGACCACTTTCCCCTTCCCTTCATCGACCAAATGCTAGAGAGATTAGCTGGACGTAGCCATTATTGCTTTTTAGATGGATACTGCGGTTATAATCAGATTGTTAGCCCCAGAAGACCAAGAGAAAACCACTTTTACCTGTCCCTTTGGTACCTTTGCGTATAGACGCATGCCTTTCGGGCTATGTAATGCCCCTGCGACCTTTCAGCGTTGTATGTGAGCATATTTTCTGACATGGTAGAACGGTTCTTAGAGGTCTTTATGGATGATTTTTCAGTGTTTGGTTCGTCTTTCGATGAGTGCTTGCATCATTTGTCATTAGTTTTGACTAGGTGTAAGGAAAAGAATTTAGTGCTTAATTGGGAGAAATGTCACTTCATGGTTCGTTCAGGAATTGTTCTAGGGCATATATCTTCGAAGGGTATAGAGGTAGATAGAGCCAAAGTTGACCTCATTAAAACTTTACAGGTCCCAAAAACCGTAAGAGATATTAGGTCATTCTTAGGGCATGCAGGTTTTTATCGTCGATTCATTAAGGATTTTAGCTTAATTTCTAGACCTCTTTGCAATTTGCTTGCAAAAGACGTTAAGTTTGTCTTTGATGATGCTTGTTTAGAGGCTTTTGAGAAGCTTAAGAATTTACTCACTACCACCGCCCCCATAGTCCAGGCACCCAACTGGAACCTACCCTTTGAGATCATGTGTGATGCTTCAGATTATGCTATTGGTGTTGTGCTAGGTCAGCGAGAAAATAAGTTACTTCATGTGATTTACTATGCTAGCAAAACTCTGAATGATGCCCAGTTGAACTATACCACTACGGAGAAGGAACTATTAGCTATTGTGTTTGCCTTAGACAAGTTTAGATCCTACCTCTTAGGTTCTAAGGTCATAATCTTTACTGATCATGCTGCTTTGAAGTATCTTCTTTCCAAGAAGGATACTAAACCTAGATTGATTAGATGGATCCTATTGTTGCAGGAATTTTCCTTAGACATTAGAGATAAAAAAGGTGCAGAAAATGTAGTAGCAGACCACTTGTCTAGGCTTGTTGTGGATACCCTTAATGATTCTCCTCCTGTTAGGGATAGTTTTCCTGATGAACAACTGTTCTTTGTTACCCAAGCACCTTGGTATGCGAATATAGTGAATTATCTGTTACTGGTCGAATGCCCCAACATTGGGGTAAACAAGATCGTTCTAGGTTTTTAGCCGAGGTGAAGCACTTCTTTTGGGATGATCCTTATTTTTTAAGTATTGTCCAGACCAGATTATTAGGAGATGTATACCTGAGAGTGACCAGTCCAGTATTATTTCCTTTTGTCATGATCATGCTTGTGGGGTCACTTTAGTGCTAAGAAGACTGCCTAAAATATTGCAGTGTGGATTCTATTGGCCTTCGTTGTTTAAAGACTCCAGTCACGTGTACTTGTGAGTGTTGCCAGAAATTAGGAACCATTTCCCGTAGGAACATGATGCCCTTGAACCCTATTTTAGTTGTTGAGGTCTTTGATGTGTGGGGTATTGACTTTATGGGTCCGTTTCCTAATTCTTTTGGTAACTTTACATCCTTGTCGCTGTAGACTATGTCTCTAAGTGGATTGAGGCGGTTGCGTGTAAAACCAATGACCATAGGGTTGTGATTGAGTTCTTGAAAAATAATATACTTACACGTTTTTGGTACACCGCGAGCTATAATTAGTGATGGAGGGCGCACTTTTGTAATGGACCTTTTAGGCTTTTGATGAAGAAATATGGTATTACACATAAGGTAGCTACCCCATATCATCCACAGACTAGTGGTCAGGTAGAGGTTTCCAATAGGGAGATAAAGCGTATATTAGAGAAAACAGTTAATCCTAATCGGAAAGACTGGTCGTCTAGGCTTACTGATGCCTTATGGGCTTACCGTACTGCGTTTAAGACCCCCATTGGAATGTCGCCTTATCGGTTGTGTATGGAAGGCATGTCATTTACCTGTTGAGTTAGAACATAGAGCTTATTGGGCTGTTAAGCAGCTAAATTTTTCACTTGACAAGGCAGGAGCCCATAGGAAACTCCAGCTCAATGAGTTGGAAGAGATTCGTATAGATGCTTACGATAGTGCGAAGGAGTATAAGAACAAAATGAAACTTGTGCATGATAAAATATTTTAAGAAGTCATTTTCCAGGTCAAACTTCTTATGATACCCGCTTGCATCTTTTCCCTGGGAAGTTACGTTCTCGGTGGACGGGTCCTTTTATTGTTCGCACTGTCTTTCCTCATGGAGCTGTTGAGATCGAGACACCAGATGGTAGTAGTTCTTCGAAGGTTAACGGTCAGAGATTGAAACCCTTTTTAGAGCCCTTTCCTACAGGTGATGTTGAGGAGGTCCCTCTGGAGGACCCTGTTTACCCTTGATTGACCATCGAGGCGATTGTATGTTGTATATTAGTTTTTGATTTCTCTTTCACCCAGGTACTATCTTTCCGACTTCTCTCTTTACTATTCCTCATGTTACTTTTTTTGGTATTGCTCTTTCATTAGAAACATTGAGGACAATGTTAGATTTAAGTTTGGGGGTGGAGAAGAAACTTTTTGTTAGCTTTTAGTTGCAATAAATAAACTCCAGAGCCTAGAAATTTATGCTTATTAAGGTTGGCACTAACCAATCTAAGTGGATGGGAACATCTTGGTTGTAGGAGTTGAGGAACCAATCTGATTAGATGGAAACATCTAAAGAGTCTATTCATAAAAGCACAGAGCTCGGTGTTAGAATTAAAAAAAAACATGGTAGTTTCGCCATAACTCGTTGAATCCTAATCCCTTCTGTTTTTATTTCTTAAGTGATTTGGTGGGGCACACGACTCAAGTTGTTACCATTGCTAGGTGAAATAGGGTGATTGAGATAAAACAAAAAAAAAAAAAAAAAAAGTTTGAGACCAGACCATCAGACCAACCGGAATAAATTCAATAAAGTCGACCACTGGTGCCCTTGTATATGCCAGTTGTGTTGACCTAGAGTTAGGTTTATCGACCACTGGTCCCCTTGTATATGCCAGTTGTGTTGATATTAGTCAGACCGGTGTCTCAGTCCATTAGGATAGGATCATCTTGGCAGAGGCCTTCAGACAGATATGGGAAACACCGTTCACTTTAACCATCTATGTTTCTCTTTATCCATCTTCTTAATCTTTCCATATGATTGGTTGACTCCGGTTATGATGTCTAGAAACTATCTGAGTAGAGCTCTGTCACTTATATATGAATTATAGTATGCTGAGTGCAAACTCGTGTACAACAATTGGAAATTCGCATCAGGGTACTTCCTCCTATAGTCAATGTTTGTATGCCAACCAAGGAGATTCTTTAATGCCTTCCAAGGTTCTGCGTAGATAGCTAGGGTCTGGAGTAATGGCTTTGTGGGTACACCTCTGGTAAACCCTCCGGAGACAACAATCCACCGCTAGGGACACCTAGCGGTTTAACGGCTTGCTGCACGTGCTAAGTGTAGTCATTTTATATTAGATTTGCTCGAGGACTAGCAAATAATAAGTTTGGGGGTATTTGATAGACACATTTTTGTGTCTGAATTGTCCTAAGTGTCTCTATTGTTAGTGCTCGATTTTTGTACTAATTATGGTGTTTTATGTGTGTGTAGGTATTTTTGGCCAATAAACATTTTTGGAAAAATCGGCTCGAAAAATTATGCGAAACACCCCCGGAGGATATTTGTTATGCGGACTCTCAGATTGGATAAGGGGCAGCCAGTTACTAAGGGGCATCCCAGGACGCCACCTGCTATTCGCACCCCTATCTTGGATAAGGGAAGTTCATCTTCAACACTTCAAAAATGAATTTGGCGGGAAAAGAAGCTCTCAACCGTCAGAATTAGGGTTTATGATTTGGGCATGTTTTTGGGAGATTACAGGGCTGGAATTAATTGGTTTTGCTCTAATGGAGTAAACAGGGTTGGTAGTGGTGTTCGTTTCGATTGGAATTGATTATATCGACGGTTGGGAGGTAAACAGGATTTTTGGTCGGGATTGTTCATCTTCTTTGGCAAAGTCACCTGGTTATGAATTGGACGAGCTTTCTATTGGACTTTCTCATGGTTTCTAGTTGGTTTAGGCCTGTTTCGATCAAACAGGCTTGGTAATGGACATTGAATCGAAGAAACAGAGTTATCCATGAAGTTTTGGCAAAACAGAGAAGTAGGGTTTCACGGTTTTTCTTTTCCTTCTCTGTCCCGAGTGCATCTGATGTTTGCGTGTGGGAATAAGCAGTTGGTCGCGATTTAAAAGGTGCTAGGAACGTTTTTGGAGTGTGTAAACACAAGTCAGCTGCGTGAGGAGTTGAAATAGCAAAGAAAATCCTGTATCTTGCATGGAAGTAAAAGAAAATAGTTTTGGTTGATTGCCGAGATTATGTGGAGTTATGAGGATTTATTCTTGGTTCGATTGGGTATATAAAGGCTGCTGGAACCACAGGGGAGGGTTACGAGAGTTTGGGGGAGATTACAGAGTTGTGAAAGTCGAGTTGCAGAAGAATCACCATTTCTGCTGTTGTGAAGAACACCAAGAACATTAGGCGCGCAACAACAGTCGTTTCTCAACAGTGAAAACGACACATAGGGGAGGGTCGAGAATCAGCGACAGTACTCTGTTCTATCGTTCTTTTCAGTTTGTAACACTTATCACTGTTGCAAACCCGGTTTTTAATAGTTTTTCTCCATTTCATCTTTGTAAACACCCTTTGAGCAATAAAAATGAATTTTGAGTGTGTTTCCAACATGATGATGAGTTAATTCTCCCACAACCAAGGCAATGAGGAAGCTATTCACGCATGAATAATAGGTAACTATTTCATTTTCTCTAATTTTTAATTATAATTCACTCAATCACTGCTCTTGCAGAGTTTTTAAATGTTTACATAATTTTCTTAATTACTTGTGATTCAATTTGATAGATTATACTTTGTTTAATCAATTGATAGTCTATGCTTGGTGAATACAATTAATATTTGAGAATGTGCTTGATTAATTGTGAATTAAGGAATAAGGGACTTAAAAGATAATTAGAGTTTTGGATTATTTTCCAAAATTTATTCATGTGTGATAGTGGAATCAGTGTCTTGGTTATTCCTAATAATCTTGAATTAAGTTTTGTTTCTTTTTAAATTTCATTAAATCTAAAATCTTTGCTTTCACAAGTCTCAACGAACTTTTTACTACAACTCAATTTGAAATCACATCACTCCGCTTCAACGTTTCTCCCTTGAAGCCGCTTCAACATTCTCTAGAGAAGCCGCTCCGCTTCTAGAGCCAAAAGCCGCTCCATTTCAACGTTTCTCCCCAGAAGCCGCTTCAACATTCTCTCGAGAAGCCGCTACGCTTCTAGAGCCAGAAGCCGCTACGCTTCAACATTTCGCTCCAGAAGCCGCTTCAACATTCTCTAGAGAAGCCGCTCCGCTTCAATGTTCCACTTCAGAAACCGCTTCAACGTTCTCTCCAAAAGTCGCCAATCCTCCCTGTCAGGAATCGTGATCACAACCAGCCAAGGTTTGTAGTTGTGGCCACTTTTTGATCCATATCTCCAAAGCCCGTGGTCGTGGACAGTTTAGTCGCTTACGCATCCAGCCAATCCCTTTGCTTTCATGGACGCCCACACAATTCCAGCCAACCTAATTTGTTCCCACGATAATATAGTCTCTTTTGATCACATCTGCTGCCAAGAACTGTTTCCGCTCGTTTGTTGATACCATCCAGAGCTTCACCATAGCAACAATCACTACAAAGGTAGAAACATGTAAACCACACTTGGGGACTGAGGCTCTACTCGGATTTCCTTCACTGTCAAACCTCGGAAGACACGGTCAACAAAAAGGTCATAGCCACTACAAGGTCATCTACTCTTCAAGGGTGTAGCATAAAGATATCATCACCTCTCTGTCTAGAAGGCGCCTGCAACACTTTACAAGGCTGTGGCGGATCCCAAGCCTGCTCAGAGAAAACAACTTCAGAAACTAAAGATAAGCGCGACCGGGGACTGCTCATCGCAGTCCATCCCGGCAACCATCAAAGATTCATGAGATAACTCCAGAGACGCAGCTGAAACATTTTCTTGAAGAAACGGAGGAAGCCACGATTAAAAACATAATACTCTCACTTCTACCTCTTCGTCGTCCATAATATTTCATCCATGCGACGCAATTAAAGTAGGCTACACATGGGGACTACCAGCATGGGATGCTTTCAGTCCTCTCAACCAGGTTAAAGCCGCACGCGTGCATCAAAGACTCCAAAAGCACGCCACAGAGACACATTCACATATCTGGCCACGCCACCGGATCTAACACAAGTATAACTGGGGACTGCTCACCGCATCCCATTCCATACAATAGTCCAAGATTCAAAAGATGGTTCAAAGGATGTCGCTTGGAACAAAGTCCTTGGAGACTTGATAGCAACACATCGGTAACGGAACGTCTCTCAACTCGTCTACTTCACTCAATGAAGATTTCTACCATACAAGCATCCGCAACATGTCATCGTCGCGATCAGAAAGTCCAGACACCAAATAACCTAAAGTCAAGGATGGACCAACAACGCAACCACGATCTCCAAGATTAGCCCTGACATTATTTCATCCATCCATCCAAAGAGTGCAATGGAGTTTGGTAAAATTTTAAATTCACTGGAGAGGACTCTTCTGGAGTCAGAACCTCATTACACATTCTAGAGAAGATCGGTGCTACTGTTGGGCGGCTACATGCGAGGGCACCTACCTTGAGTTCTCCTGGCCCGCCTTGATACTGATTATAACTATTGGAGATTGCTTTGTTGCCGTTAATACTCACTCTACCGCCGCTAAAAAATGACAAAGAGGATCCAGACACCGCAGATGAAAGCACGAATCCAGATGAGCAACAAAAAACAGAAGAGGGGCGATACCTCTTTTTATGCGGACAGAGTTTCTAGAACTTGAACATAATAAGGATTTCTTCTTGCTCCATGAACGGGAATAGATGACTGGGCGAACCACGATCATGCTCCATAGCCGAACAAGCAGTACGCCAATACCTCTGCTCCATAACCGAATCGGCAGCGTGCCACAACGAGGAACACCAGTCACTCAACTTGTAACACTCCATGGCTCCAGCACTCCATGGTCTATTCAACTCCCATGGATACAGAACTCCGCAGTCAAGCTAACTCTCATGGCTTCAGCACTCCGTGGTCAAGACGACTCTCCGATGCTCCAGAGTTCCGTGATCCATCCAGCAAGCCTTTTGAGTGCCATTTTCACCATTCCGCGGACTGAAGCCAGTTTCCACCATTTCGGGGACTGAAGACAGTTTTCACCATCCCACGGAACTGAAGACAATTATCATCCTTACACGGAACTGAAGCCAGTTGCCGTCGTTCCGCGGAACTGAAGCCAGTTGCCATCATTCCGCGGAACTGAAGCCACTCCACGTACATCCCAAGGTAGTCGCACCATCCACCATGCCAAGCTAGCTGCGCCCATCCGCTACTCCAGTTAGCAGCGCCATCCTAGCCATTCAAAGCAGCACCATCTCCACCAGCCAATAAAGCGCCATCCTGGTCGTTCAAAGCAGTGCCATCTCTATACGTTCCGTAACCTAGCCAGCTAGAACCGTTCACCGATTCGCGAACCAAATTGCAGTACCATCTCTGCCAATCAGTAGGCAAAGTTTCAGCGCTGACGCCAACACCTTATGACCAAGTCAGAATTACGTAGAGCCTCCAACACAAGGATCACAGATTCCTCATGCCTTCCGCCAAAGGTTAGTTGAATTTCTTTGGCAATCTCTTCACGTCTTGCTCTTTCGATTTTACTCTTGTCTGTCACCATCTCATGCTTACCCCGCAACAATGCCACTATTACATGCTAAGCAGGGGACTTAATTTTGATGGTGGTTTTTAGCTTAGGGATAAAATCGTAAAACCTTGCATCTGATGTCACTCTGAAGCAAACGGTGTCGTGAGTGCTAACCTCTCCACCAGCATATTTATTGAGCCATTCAATATATTTACATGAAATTTATCCAGGCTGGCGAATGTAGCAACCATCCCAAACACTCTGTAAATTTCGGCACCTCGCCAATACAAGACTCACTGAGTACTTTCCTGTGCAATGTTCCCCGAAAGAATCCTTAATATCGGTATGGCATGAAGGATTTGTGTTCACTCACAGCGGAGTAGCATGAGCCTCCAAGTACCAAAGTTAAGGCCATCGCACGAAATGGTCAGGCGGAAAGCACATTGCATTCTATAGATAAGGATTTTTGTGGCAGCATACAAAATCCAACCAATTATTGTGATAACTCATAAAAAACTCATAAACCCGATTAATTTGTAAAATTAGGGTTTCGCGCCTCGCACAGTATACTAGACCCCGTTGGTCGAAAAACTATGCTTAGCCAAACTAGGCGATTAAATCCGCCATAGCACACTGGAAGTGTGGCCACAACCTAGATTGCCAGCCCCACTTCCCATCGAGCAATCAGGTCGTTTTAAATCCACCACACTCACACAAAAGTGTAGCCACGCCCATGCTTGGTCGGCCCTCTTACATTAACCAATCAGGTTGCTTCAAACTCGCCATAGTGTTGAAAAGGAGGAAACCATGCCAGATGGTCGCAAAGCCAATTGGCTTCCCAAAACCCGCGCCAAACGCGCATTCCAGGCACACATGCCAATCGACATGCCAAATATGCGAAGAAGCATGCCAAACTCGCCAAACGTGCATGCCAGGCGCACATGCCAATCGGCCCGCCAAACATGCCAAGCAACATGCCAAACTCGCCAAACGTGCATGCCAGGAGCACATTCCAATCGGCATGCCAAATAGCATGCCAAACTTGCCAAACGCGCATGCCAATCGGCACGCGAAACATTCCAAACTCGCCAAACACGCATGCCAGGCACACATGCCAATCAGCATGCCAAACATGCCAAGCAGCATGCCAAACGCGCATGCTAGGCGCACATGCCAATCGGCATGCCTAACATTCCAAGCAGCATGCCAAACTCGCCAAACGCGCATGCCAGGCGCACATGCCAATCGGCATGCCTAACTCGCAAAACGCACATGCCAATCGGCATGCCTAACTTGCCAAACATGCAATCCATGCGCACATGCCAAACGGAACGCCTAACTTGCCAAACATGCATGCCATGCGCACATGCCAAACGACAGGCCTAACTTGCCAAACGCGCATGCCAGGCGCACATTCCAAACGGCATGCCAAAATTACCAAAACGCGCATGCCAAACGCCATGCCATATATGATAATTAGGGTTTCGGCATGCTAAACCCTAATTTAGACAAAGTTTCTAGGCGCCGACAGAAGATAGCCATAATCAACGGATATCCTTCCTCATGAGATGCAATCTCAGCCATCCAAGTTCGCCACCGAGCTGACAGACTTGTGGCAACTTTCAGGCGACCAGCCGCCTAAAACTAATGGCCATGGCTATGCCAGGCGCCACTTGCAACATCGTTCCACTGGCATGCAAGAGCCATGCCAGCCATGCCGAATTACCACTGGCGTGCACCAAAAACGCCACGCGCCATCTTCAGGCGCCAACATAAGGTAGCCATAATCAAAGGCTACCCTTCCTCCTGAGATGCAATCTCATCCATCCAAGTTCGCCACCGAGATGGCAGGCTTGTGGCAAGTTTCAGGCGACCAGCCAGGACGAGTCTACTAGCACCACATGCTATTTTCCTGCGGCAAGCCCCTTGATTTTAACTTGCCACACGTAGCAAAGTGCTACATATTTTCCACCAAAAACAAGTTTTGGCCAGGAGAACAATACAACATCCAGAAATCATATGATAGCTTTTCATTCAGCTAGCCAGTTCAAATTTCTGATACAAGTCACGAAACACCCACATTTCCAGAATTAACTATTTTGGTCTCAACACTTTCTTCGCTTCCCTCCCTAAGAGAAACCCTTCTCCTTCACTTTGTGACCGAAGCAAGCATAGAACTTCCATTTCTTGGTTTAGGACAGGATTGTACAGATTGATCTATTGAATCAAAATTACTCCCATGCAGTACAATGTTTAGGGTTTAGACTAAGTTTCTCACCCACACACACAAAATTACCAAAATCAGCAGAAACGTTTTCACCCATAAACAACAGGTTTCGGGTGGATCTGAAGAAAATAACAATGATGCTACTTGCGACATAAAAGAACACAAGATTCTGAATTGTCGGTATACTGTTACCTATCATAGACACGAAATAGGTGAACCTATACTTGGCCTTTTGTCGCTAATTTCAAAGTGCAAGTTCAGATAGAAAAATGCTGCACTCGAACAAGCCGAACATTTCTCTATAGAACCAAAATTCAAGTTCATCCAGGAGCTATTCAGAACTGGTAATTGAACTTTGACCAAAACACTATGTTAAAGCATAGCTCGGTTGAACCCACCAAACGTTGGTATGTCATGTTTGGTTGTCATATTTTAGTATCAAAACTCATCTAGAATCACTTGATTAAATACTAGAGTCAACTTCGTTTCGGTTAGACTAGAAAGTCTAGGAATGTTGATACGTACAAGTATTATTCCGAAGACCTGAAGAATGAGAATAATTAATGACTACAACGAGGACATCATCCTTCCACTTGAGGTTAGTAATACTGACTTGACTTGTTTCCATTCCTAATGTATCTTTATAGTCATATTATATTGAAACATAACATGCGAAGCTGTATATATAATACTCTAGTGGTTAGACTTGGTCATATCATTATGATAAAAGTTTCAAGGAACTTATTGAATTACTAAGTATAAACGCTTATCTTTTGGAAATTTGTAAATACGAGATCAACATAATCTTTTTATTTAGTTACTTGATTATGTGTAAGATAGTATGATTTCACCATAGGAAACATTGTTTTATAACATTTGTTTAAAGGAAGTACATATATGAACTTGTTTCATAATCGAAAGGAAATCATGATTGGTTAGGTTCTTTATTGAATATCTTTTGAATGACCAATATAAGATGACAAGGTAGAACCTACCTTAACATGTTAAGATTTGAGGTACAACCGGTCATAGCCTATATTGTGTAGCATGTTGTAATCGGTCACAAGCTATATTGGTATAGTTGTAATCGGTCACAATCTACCTTGCTTCCGATCACAAGCTAATTTGGGAAGTTATTTGTAATCGGTCACAAGTTTCTTTGGGAACCAAGGTGTAACCGATCACAAGCTAACTTGGGAAGTAAGGTGTAACCGATCACAAGCTACCTCTGGGAAGCAAGGTGTAACCTGTCACAACCTAGTTTGGGAAGCATGGTATAACGGATCACAATTTACATTGTGATTTTAGTACAACCGATTCCAAGGAGCAAAACCGAGTTTCAATTATCACATATCTCTTTATGTTTTGTGTGAAGCTTGGAATTAGGGTTTGCTGAGAAACTTCTAGATGTAGACATATTTGAACATGTAGATAACTCTTATCATTAATTGTTCAAAGATATCCTTTATACTCAATGTGATCCCGTACTGAAAATTGAAAAGCATTTAATTATGATTTTCATAATATATGTTTTAATTACCAGTAATTAAAGCATATCCTTTGGAAAATATTATTAGCTAATGTGCTAGAATAATAACATAAGTTTTCTAAGAGAGATTTCAGAAATATGGTTTAATAATTAATTGAAAATATGAAAACCGGATTTAGGTACTTTAATGTTAATATCTTGAGAATATTTTCGGTTTTGGAATTTCCTTGTTGTCCAAACAACCTTGGTCTGTAAATACTTGAGTTTGCATTTCTTGCAAACTATCCTAAGAGTCAGGAAAACTTCATTCTTGTTGTTTCTGGTGGAGCCGTCTATTCGGAGAGGAAAGTACTCTAATTAGGCGAAATCTCTTACGACCTCTCGTTTAAAGACTTTTGTGGTATCAACAAGCTCTACGAGTATCGTCGGTGAGAAACTAGGTAATTTCATTGTTGTTTTAGTTTTCAATTATTGATTTGATTGACTAACGGTTGTTGAAACTTTGATCGCACCTAGTTTGTTTATTCTTGCGAACCTTTTCTTATGATATAAGGCTCACTCAAACTAGATCAAAGTATCAACGGATCTTTAGAAACATTTTCGGATCTAAAGAGATCTTGTGATAATCGATTGTTAACAGACTCCGTTCTGTGTGTGATTGATCACAAGAGGATTCAGGTTGTGTTGTGCAGGTTATTATTGAAGACAAACAAAGATCTGAAGACGACAAAGTTTTTATTATTAGTTTTCATATCTTGTGAATTATGTGCACAAACCTTGATAGGTTGGGATCCAACTAGAATCATGTTTATCTTTGATAGACTTGATTGTGTAGTTGCTTGAGATAGGCATCACCTTATAGTTTCTCTTCGAGGTTTATATTGACTGATTGCAAATCTAAATATTGGTTATTTTGGTAATCAAAGTTTAGATTGATCTAACCAGACAAAGGAGTTTATTAGTTTAAGCAGAAGATCCTTTGTCAACAACTCAAACAATATCTTTATAGCAAAGATTGATTAGAGTGTTACCAAACAAATTTTTCCTTTGCTGCTTGGAATACGATCCAAAGGACTTGCTAATCACGTGCGTGACTCTAGAAGATGAAGGTGCAGGGATAATGAGTAAACTAGCTAGCTAGGGGTAGTCTACTTGGTCTCAACTGTACGAAGTTGGTATTTGATTTTGTATAAAGGCTTAATTCTGAGAGTATTCAAAACTGGACTAGGTTTCAGGGTTTTTCTGCATTTGCAGTTTCCTGGTTAACAATATCTCGCTGTGTCATTTACTTTTTTTTTCGCATTATAATTGTTATTATAATTAAGTAAATTACACACGTACGTTAATCCGAATACTCGACTTTTTTTTTGCTAAGTCAAAAAATATTAATAGAAAAAATATTTACATAGAGTTTATAAGAAAAAGAGGTCACAAAAGGACCCCAAAAACTTATGAACTATTTAAAACGATAATAAGTAACATTTGGAAGCTCAATACAATTGAAGAACCGGTCTTCCCTAGAAACTTGTTCTTTCACCCCTCGTATAGAAGACAAACTCTTTTTGCCATTTTATCTGCAAAAAATTAGCCTCTCTAAAAGTATGTTCAAATATGACCGAATCATATTGAGAACAAATTGTGAGCCAACGAACTCTTGCAAACCAAGGTATATAATTCCTAGTAAATGCTTCCACAACACTAAAAGAATCTGACCTGATTAGAACACGCCTCCAACCCCAAATAACTTCCCATTCAAGACCAACAATAACACCATAAAGCTCAGCCAAATAGTTAGTCGACATTAATCCTAATGTAACTATTGTCAAGTAAATATCTTGTTGTTGTATTGTTTCGACCTCGTCCATAGACAATCACACAAGGTATAGGACTTAAGTTTGATCGTCTCGACTCTATCCATAGACGATCACCTAAGATACCGAATTTATAGGTTGATATTTAAAAGATTGTGGTGTATTTGGGTACCCTCGTCTTTTCACACTATAAGTTCGGTTATATGTTCTGCATTTTTCTAGCCAAACTTTCAAAATCTCATCTTTAAAAGTTTCCATTTTCACATAATTTTAGCCAATTAAAGCAAAATAATGAGATTAACATGTATACATGAGCTTTCAAACATCATCCTCTTCATTTCTTTGTTTTGGTCATCGATTGGCTCGTAAAAACCATCATTTTGAGATTGGATTGAGTTTGGAAAATAATATATTCACCATCTTACAAATCACTCATTAAAAAACAGACGTGAAGATTAACAAAATAGTTTGTTTACTCTGTGAGGTGAAGGTTCTGATTCGTGGAAATTGTCACTCAAATCACTCATTTTGATTTAAGAATCTCAAAACCTAATTTTTATTTTTCTTCCAAAACTCATCTTCTCCTTTTTTTTTTCTTCTCTCTCTCTCTCAATAGTTCTAATTCCAAAATTAACACTATCTCAAATCATTTATCTAACTCACTCACTAACTAATCTGATCTAAAACTAGCAATCAATTGAGTGTAAATTTGTGCACCCCTCTAAAACCTGTGCACATTTCGACCGTCCCCATTCGTCAATTTTATCTAATCTAGTTTTTGGTTTTTTATTTACTACTCAATTTTTTAAAAATTAACATTACATTGGAAATAAAAGAATTAATGACTGCGCACTATTTTATATATAGGCATCCATCAACACCTCTCTGATTTTTCGTTACCAGCAATAAGACAAAAAACTAAAAGGTCAATTTAATCAACCTATTTTGTCTCATAATCTCAAACAAGCTGAACTTTGTATCTCCGTTTTATATTCTAGGCACCAATTGGAATTTTTGTAGAATCTTATCCACTTATTAAATATAGAAATTAACGTTTAATCCCATATTAATTGGGCTTTAGACATTCTAGTCATATCCCCTCAAGCCTAGTATTACAAGGTCCAAATTTACCAAATCCTGAACGAGTTAATCCTTTCAGGAATGATTCGGTCCAAAATTAATTATTTTCATGGCAAAAGTACCCATCAGCGTAATATCGTCAATATTCAGTTTTTATTTTTTCATTTCCTTTGTCGTAACTCCCTCTCCCAGCGAAGAAAAAATCCTAAAACCTAAATTCAATATCTTTAGCTACCAAAAGAAAATCTGAAAATCAAACAAACACTTTCAGTTCAGTAATAAGCTTATATCGTCATCATCAGTACTTGATCCTGAAGATTCACTTGAAATTGAGGGGAAAAGTTGATGACATTTAATTTCAGCAAATTAATTTCTGGATTTCATCATTAAAAATGATTTGAAAGGTAAGTTTAATCTATTTTTATTATTTAATTCGATTGCAATTGTTAGTTTATCGATTTTGAAATCGATTTCGGGAAAGAAAAAAAACGTTTAAAAAACCTAATTACTTCAATTTCAGTTCGAATTCTTATTCAATCAATAATCAGAGTTTAGATCTATGTCGCTAAATGGTTGCTTATGTTGGCTAAACATATTCCCTTCAATTTTATTAGTTCCCACTTGTTTTCTCGGTTTATTTGAAAAATTCGACATGTGGTGATTAAACTATGTTTGCAATGTAGTTATTAATCTCATTCGCTATCAGATTATAGAAATTGGGGTTGGAATTGTATTAAAATTATTATTTGGTGGTTAATTGTTATACATAACGTAGGTATGGTTTCTAACCTTTTCAGTCAGTCTCACTATCTGTTTGATAAAATGCGTACAGTGTTCTGCAACTTAGACTTTGATAGACATTTATTGCCAAATATAACTTGGAAGTCAGTCTATGGATTGAATGGTTGCAGATGGAATTGCTTTCCTCTTGTCATTCCTATTATTATGACCACTGAATTTTTCTTTGGACTGGAGAGGGGATTGCTAACTGATTTTTTGTGTCAGAACCGTTGAAGAGGGGTTCTGTTATACCATAAATTTGTATCTGCTACTTTTGGTTACACTTCTACAAGATTATTATGGTGGGATTTAGAAATAATACTTGGTAATAGAGGTATTCATGGATCCTATAATTAGCCAGTCCAGTTCAATGTATTAAAGACGCATTAGTTGTAAAGTTCGGTGAATGTGATTTATCCGCGTCTCTAATTGGACTATTACAGGGTAAGACGATCATGGATAATGTTGTACTTGTACATATTCTAACTACTACTTGTTTTGCAGTACCTAGCAATGAATGAGAAAACTAACTATGTACAGAAAGATGGAGATAGTGAAGGATTTGGACAAATCTATGTTGAATCAGAGGATCAAAGACTTGATTGGGCAGACGGGTTTGTCTTGGTAGTAGCATAACCGTTATTCATGAGAATATAGAAGAATCTAGAAAGGTATGGCTGGTGTTTTTTTGTTTGTTTGTTTTGCTTGTCCATTCTTATGAGCATAACTCCGATTTACAAATATGGTGTTTTTTATGGATATTAGGGATATGATGGTAGTATTAATCAATCACTTTTCACTGGGTAGTTACAATACATGTATAGATGGGACGATAGTGGTAGATACCGGTAGGAGTACTACTACTGGTAATAATAGTGAATACGAGAAAATGAAAGTGGGACAAAGAAAAGAGTAACAAAACATTTGTTACAGAGGTATGTGCATAAGAGGGAAAAGGAACCTACTATTTATAGCCTATCATATTAAGTCGGTGATGAACTGATACGTGTTTACCTCTTACAAAAAGTCTTAAACATTACGAAAGGAACTTTCTTATACCTTAAGAAAATCTCAATCATCCTTATCTTAAATAGTTCGGTGAATGGAGGTGGAGAACATTTCTGAGACTTAGCGATTCTTCTAGGCGGTGAAAATGGTGGTCTACTAAAAGTGACGTGATTATTGATTTGATAGGTTCTGTAATGGTGGGATCGTTGAATTAGTGTGCTGAGTTACCTTTTTTTCTTTCTTTCTAGTTATTTAATTTTTTGTTTGCTTCTCTTGTAACCTCATGCACTACCCTAGCACCTTTGACTGCATACAGACGTTCCTGTCCCAATAAGAAATTGATACCTCACCCGAGTATCATAGGTTTAAGATTCGTTGATTATTAATGTGTACATAGTTGTACACATATTGATTTTTAATGTGTACATAATTGTACACATGGTGATTATGTGCACATATTTGGACTCATGTTAATTCTTTATGTGTACATAATTGTACACATGTTGATCATTAATGTGCACATGATTGTACACCTATTGATTGTTAACAAGTGCCCCTGTTGATACTCATTTTGATTACGGAGAAACACTTCATGTTGTTCATTCGTATCTGTCGACACTTAGGTCATCTTTTATAAACTCTCAAAATTTTCAGTGGTAATGGGTCCTTGCATTTTCCCTATGGTACTGACAATTATATATTGTCCACTGACCTTGCTTCAATTGTCTGTTAGGTTGCTCTTGAGAGGAACAAAAAAATAAGAGGAAATGCTCCTGAAAGCCTAGTATTGGGGTCTGATGATATCACCATGTTCCTTCGGGAAATTGCTGCCAGTAAGCACCCCAAAGCCCGCCTGACTGGTCATCAACAAACATTTCTTGGCCTGCTTATTGAGAGAAAATTCATAAAACCTATTGGAAGTTGGTCTTTTCTGTAAACTTACACCGTCTTTTTAGCCTTCTCTCACTGTGTTCGTGATGCAATCTGCTGGCTCAAGGTATCCACATTTCTATTATTCGATCTGATACGCTATTATATTCCAGGTTGCTTGTTGATTAACGGAAACATGGAAAGATGGGATCATTTAGGTATATCTGCTTTGGGTATAACATGTGTACATAGTTGTACACATGTTGATTATTAACGTGTACATAATTGTACACATGTTGATTTTCAATGTGTACATAGTTGTGCACCTGTTAATCGTTATGTACCTTGCTACAATAGGGATACTGTCATCAACCCACTGTTTTATTTCATTTTACAGTAATACAATTGAAGTAACACATCAAGAGGTTACTGGTTTGAAGAGGATGAGGAGATCATTCGTGAGGAAGAGGAGAGTTGGCAAGCTGAGAGTGAGCAAAAATTAAATGATTCAGCTGCTGACAAGGAAAAACGCGCCAAGGAAAAACAGATGTAAGTGTCTCTAGCTTTGTAATTTACTGACTAAGATATGTTCATCAGATTGAAAGGGAGAGTTGGCCTTCAACCTCAGGATGGCCTATTGTTTGTTGGATTGACAGGTAACATTTCATATTCAGTATATGACATTTCAGACATACTGTATTATTGTATCTTCAGCTTCATCCCAATACTAAATACTATTTTACAGAATAACTAGGATTGGTTAGTTCGAAATTGAGATACAGATCTTAGCTTTGATTATAAAATCAAACAAGTAGATCTTAATTGTTCTAGTTTATATGCATTAGTACTCCATCAGGCCTCCACAGAAAAACCAGATTAATGATAATGAATACGTTAGCTGCAACATATGATTCTGTCATCGTTGTAGAAAACAGTAGTATTATTAGCGAAACTTGCATTAGTGCTGCTATTAGCTGTTGATGAACATTACCATGTTGAGAATAGAATGAAAGTACTTCAATTCATAGAAGAAATTACAACTAATGTGGATAATGTTCAAACTCAAGTTCTGTAAGAAATCTTATGTTGCAATGGGCAAGTTGATCTGTACATAGTTGTACACCTGCTGGTTGTTAAAGTGTACATAGTTGTACACCTGTGTATGCATCTAATTTAGGGACTCACAAGCTCAAAATGGTAGAGCTCCCAAGCCTATCATAAGGTTTGCGGAGGTTGATGGTTCAAATCCATCTGAGTTTTCATGTTATGTTTACAAAATATAGGGTAGGTGTGTATATACTAGTGCACCTGTGTAAATCCCATGAAATAGATTTGGTTGTAGGCGAATATGGTTGATTTGTTTCATGTGTTTGAATGGGTGTACATACTTGTACACCAGTGTATTTTCTGTTAAAAATAGGTCGCAGTGTGGGAATGAATGGTCGATTTATGCGTGTTTTGTAGGGATGTACATATTGATGCATTTGCGTAATCCCATGGAAAAGGAGGTTTGGCGCATCAATGTAATTCTCATGACAAAAAAAGGTTTGGGTGTGCTTATGAATATTCGATTTTATGCATGTTTTGTAGGGGTATACATATTGATGCACCAATGTTTTTTTTCATGAAAAAGTAAATTTGTATGTGTGCTGACGAATAAACGGCTTCATGCATGTTTTGCAGGGGTGTACACATTGGTGGACCTGTGTAATTTCGATGTAAAAGTAGGTCTGAGTTGATATGAATGATCTATTTCATGCATGTTTTGCAGGTGCAGGTGTACATTTTGTACACCAAATAATGAAGCGAAAATTAAACCTTTTTAAAAAATGGAAATTATATAGTCATATAAGTACTCTTTTCGAAGATTTCGGAAAGAGCTTTCCGAATATATAAATTTCATAAATTTTGGACGATCAGTTTGAAAGATAAATTGTTTTTTGATTATTTTTATATCATTTAAAATTGATGACATCATTATGATTCCCTTTGGACTAAACTGCAAATATTTAGAATAAATTGTAAATGAGAAGGGTTATTAGTGTATTTTCCGTATTTCAAATAATAAAGGACTAACTTGTACCTAGTTGAATAGGTGTGGACTAACTAGTATATTGGATGAGATTTTGGACTAAACTGTATTTTTCTGTTTTCAAATACCCTAGCAACATGTTGCAGGAAGTTTATGATTTCACTAGCGATAGTGTTTGAGCTCGTGAAGATTCAACAATGGAGGTAAAAATTATTTGATTTTTGTTTTCCTTCCTTCCGTTTTTTCTATAGGATCTTAAAAGTTATAAATTCATTACTGTAAATTTATGGTTTTTTTTGTTTGCATATGCTATTGTCTGCATATTTAAGTAAGTTTCTTATGTGAATCATGCTTACGTATCACCCTACCAGAATTCTATGGCTATTGTTACAAATATCTCAGAAAAAAGAAACCTAGAATTTGTAGAACACGCACAACGAAGGTCATGACACTTGGAATTTCCAAAAAAGCAGAAGTAGACAGTTGGGTGTTGTCACTAATGTTGGATGTTGATTTGTTAAACTTAATACCCTTCTTTTGTTTTGATTTTAAGGATTTGCCACTATTTGGTACGACACAAGCGAAAACGATTAAAGACAAGGAAAATCCACAGGTGATGTTGAGGAGGTCCCTCTGGAGGACCCTTTTACCCTTGATTGACCATCGAGGCGATTGTATGTTGTATATTAGTTTTTGATTTCCTATTCACCCAGGTACTATCTTTCCGACTTCTCTCTTTACTACTTCCTCATGTTACTTTGATTTTTGGTATTGCTCTTTCATTAGAAACATTGAGGACAATGTTAGATTTAAGTTTGGGGGTGGAGAAGAAACTTTTTGTTAGCTTTTAGTTGCAATAAATAAACTCCAGAGCCTAGAAATTTATGCTTATTAAGGTTGGCACTAACCAATCTAAGTGGATGGGAACATCTTGATTGTAGGAGTTGAGGAACCAATCTGATTAGATGGAAACATCTAAAGAGTCTATTCATAAAAGCAGAGAGCTCGGGTGTTAGAATTAAAAAAAAACATGGTAGTTTCGCCATAACTCGTTGAATCCTAATCCCTTCTGTTTTTATTTCTTAAGTGATTTGGTGGGGCACACGACTCAAGTTGTTACCATTGCTAGGTGAAATAGGGTGATTGAGATAAAACAAAAAAATAATAAAATAAAAAGTTTGAGACCAGACCATCAGACTAACCGGAATAAATTCAATAAAGTCGACCAATGGTGCCCTTGTATATGCCAGTTGTGTTGACCTAGAGTTAGGTTTATCGACCACTGGTCCCCTTGTATATGCCAGTTGTGTTGATATTAGTCAGACCGGTGTCTCAGTCCATTAGGATAGGATCATCTTGGCAGAGGCCTTCAGACAGATATGGGAAACACCGTTCACTTTAACCATCTATGTTTCTCTTTATCCATCTTCTTAATCTTTCCATATGATTGGTTGACTCCGGTTATGATGTCTAGAAACTATCTGAGTAGAGCTCTGTCACTTATATATGAATTATAGTATGCTGAGTGCAAACTCGTGTACAACAATTGGAAATTCGCATCAGGGTACTTCCTCCTATAGTCAATGTTTGTATGCCAACCAAGGAGATTCTTTAATGCCTTCCAAGGTTCTGCGTAGATAGCTAGGGTCTGGAGTAATGGCTTTGTGGGTACACCTCTGGTAAACCCTCCGGAGACAACAATCCACCGCTAGGGACACCTAGCGGTTTAACGGCTTGCTGCACGTGCTAAGTGTAGTCATTTTATATTAGATTTGCTCGAGGACTAGCAAATAATAAGTTTGGGGGTATTTGATAGACACATTTTTGTGTCTGAATTGTCCTAAGTGTCTCTATTGTTAGTGCTCGATTTTTGTACTAATTATGGTGTTTTATGTGTGTGTAGGTATTTTTGGCCAATAAACATTTTTGGAAAAATCGGCTCGAAAAATTATGCGAAACACCCCCGGAGGATATTTGTTATGCGGACTCTCAGATTGGATAAGGGGCAGCCAGTTACTAAGGGGCATCCCAGGACGCCACCTGCTATTCGCACCCCTATCTTGGATAAAGGGAAGTTCATCTTCAACACTTCAAAAATGAATTTGGCGGGAAAAGAAGCTCTCAACCGTCAGAATTAGGGTTTATGATTTGGGCATGTTTTTGGGAGATTACAGGGCTGGAATTAATTGGTTTTGCTCTAATGGAGTAAACAGGGTTGGTAGTGGTGTTCGTTTCGATTGGAATTGATTATATCGACGGTTGGGAGGTAAACAGGATTTTTGGTCGGGATTGTTCATCTTCTTTGGCAAAGTCACCTGGTTATGAATTGGACGAGCTTTCTATTGGACTTTCTCATGGTTTCTAGTTGGTTTAGGCCTGTTTCGATCAAACAGGCTTGGTAATGGACATTGAATCGAAGAAACAGAGTTATCCATGAAGTTTTGGCAAAACAGAGAAGTAGGGTTTCACGGTTTTTCTTTTCCTTCTCTGTCCCGAGTGCATCTGATGTTTGCGTGTGGGAATAAGCAGTTGGTCGCGATTTAAAAGGTGCTAGGAACGTTTTTGGAGTGTGTAAACACAAGTCAGCTGCGTGAGGAGTTGAAATAGCAAAGAAAATCCTGTATCTTGCATGGAAGTAAAAGAAAATAGTTTTGGTTGATTGCCGAGATTATGTGGAGTTATGAGGATTTATTCTTGGTTCGATTGGGTATATAAAGGCTGCTGGAACCACAGGGGAGGGTTACGAGAGTTTGGGGGAGATTACAGAGTTGTGAAAGTCGAGTTGCAGAAGAATCACCATTTCTGCTGTTGTGAAGAACACCAAGAACATTAGGCGCGCAACAACAGTCGTTTCTCAACAGTGAAAACGACACATAGGGGAGGGTCGAGAATCAGCGACAGTACTCTGTTCTATCGTTCTTTTCAGTTTGTAACACTTATCACTGTTGCAAACCCGGTTTTTAATAGTTTTTCTCCATTTCATCTTTGTAAACACCCTTTGAGCAATAAAAATGAATTTTGAGTGTGTTTCCAACATGATGATGAGTTAATTCTCCCACAACCAAGGCAATGAGGAAGCTATTCACGCATGAATAATAGGTAACTATTTCATTTTCTCTAATTTTTAATTATAATTCACTCAATCACTGCTCTTGCAGAGTTTTTAAATGTTTACATAATTTTCTTAATTACTTGTGATTCAATTTGATAGATTATACTTTGTTTAATCAATTGATAGTCTATGCTTGGTGAATACAATTAATATTTGAGAATGTGCTTGATTAATTGTGAATTAAGGAATAAGGGACTTAAAAGATAATTAGAGTTTTGGATTATTTTCCAAAATTTATTCATGTGTGATAGTGGAATCAGTGTCTTGGTTATTCCTAATAATCTTGAATTAAGTTTTGTTTCTTTTTAAATTTCATTAAATCTAAAATCTTTGCTTTCACAAGTCTCAACGAACTTTTTACTACAACTCAATTTGAAATCACATCACTCCGCTTCAACGTTTCTCCCTTGAAGCCGCTTCAACATTCTCTAGAGAAGCCGCTCCGCTCTAGAGCCAAAAGCCGCTCCATTTCAACGTTTCTCCCAGAAGCCGCTTCAACATTCTCTCGAGAAGCCGCTACGCTTCTAGAGCCAGAAGCCGCTACGCTTCAACATTTCGCTCCAGAAGCCGCTTCAACATTCTCTAGAGAAGCCGCTCCGCTTCAATGTTCCACTTCAGAAACCGCTTCAACGTTCTCTCCAAAAGTCGCCAATCCTCCCTGTCAGGAATCGTGATCACAACCAGCCAAGGTTTGTAGTTGTGGCCACTTTTTGATCCATATCTCCAAAGCCCGTGGTCGTGGACAGTTTAGTCGCTTACGCATCCAGCCAATCCCTTTGCTTTCATGGACGCCCACACAATTCCAGCCAACCTAATTTGTTCCCACGATAATATAGTCTCTTTTGATCACATCTGCTGCCAAGAACTGTTTCCGCTCGTTTGTTGATACCATCCAGAGCTTCACCATAGCAACAATCACTACAAAGGTAGAAACATGTAAACCACACTTGGGGACTGAGGCTCTACTCGGATTTCCTTCACTGTCAAACCTCGGAAGACACGGTCAACAAAAAGGTCATAGCCACTACAAGGTCATCTACTCTTCAAGGGTGTAGCATAAAGATATCATCACCTCTCTGTCTAGAAGGCGCCTGCAACACTTTACAAGGCTGTGGCGGATCCCAAGCCTGCTCAGAGAAAACAACTTCAGAAACTAAGATAAGCGCGACCGGGGACTGCTCATCGCAGTCCATCCCGGCAACCATCAAAGATTCATGAGATAACTCCAGAGACGCAGCTGAAACATTTTCTTGAAGAAACGGAGGAAGCCACGATTAAAAACATAATACTCTCACTTCTACCTCTTCGTCGTCCATAATATTTCATCCATGCGACGCAATTAAAGTAGGCTACACATGGGGACTACCAGCATGGGATGCTTTCAGTCCTCTCAACCAGGTTAAAGCCGCACGCGTGCATCAAAGACTCCAAAAGCACGCCACAGAGACACATTCACATATCCCCACGCCACCGGATCTAACACAAGTATAACTGGGGACTGCTCACCGCATCCCATTCCATACAATAGTCCAAGATTCAAAAGATGGTTCAAAGGATGTCGCTTGGAACAAAGTCCTTGGAGACTTGATAGCAACACATCGGTAACGGAACGTCTCTCAACTCGTCTACTTCACTCAATGAAGATTTCTACCATACAAGCATCCGCAACATGTCATCGTCGCGATCAGAAAGTCCAGACACCAAATAACCTAAAGTCAAGGATGGACCAACAACGCAACCACGATCTCCAAGATTAGCCCTGACATTATTTCATCCATCCATCCAAAGAGTGCAATGGAGTTTGGTAAAATTTTAAATTCACTGGAGAGGACTCTTCTGGAGTCAGAACCTCATTACACATTCTAGAGAAGATCGGTGCTACTGTTGGGCGGCTACATGCGAGGGCACCTACCTTGAGTTCTCCTGGCCCGCCTTGATACTGATTATAACTATTGGAGATTGCTTTGTTGCCGTTAATACTCACTCTACCGCCGCTAAAAAATGACAAAGAGGATCCAGACACCGCAGATGAAAGCACGAATCCAGATGAGCAACAAAAAACAGAAGAGGGGCGATACCTCTTTTTATGCGGACAGAGTTTCTAGAACTTGAACATAATAAGGATTTCTTCTTGCTCCATGAACGGGAATAGATGACTGGGCGAACCACGATCATGCTCCATAGCCGAACAAGCAGTACGCCAATACCTCTGCTCCATAACCGAATCGGCAGCGTGCCACAACGAGGAACACCAGTCACTCAACTTGTAACACTCCATGGCTCCAGCACTCCATGGTCTATTCAACTCCCATGGATACAGAACTCCGCAGTCAAGCTAACTCTCATGGCTTCAGCACTCCGTGGTCAAGACGACTCTCCGATGCTCCAGAGTTCCGTGATCCATCCAGCAAGCCTTTTGAGTGCCATTTTCACCATTCCGCGGACTGAAGCCAGTTTCCACCATTTCGGGGACTGAAGACAGTTTTCACCATCCCACGGAACTGAAGACAATTATCATCCTTACACGGAACTGAAGCCAGTTGCCGTCGTTCCGCGGAACTGAAGCCAGTTGCCATCATTCCGCGGAACTGAAGCCACTCCACGTACA
Organism: Papaver somniferum; assembly: GCF_003573695.1. Taxonomy (NCBI): domain Eukaryota; kingdom Viridiplantae; phylum Streptophyta; class Magnoliopsida; order Ranunculales; family Papaveraceae; genus Papaver; species Papaver somniferum. The sequence continues at coordinate 12,765,079 of NW_020622492.1, read as the reverse complement.
TCCCAAGGTAGTCGCACCATCCACCATGCCAAGCTAGCTGCGCCCATCCGCTACTCCAGTTAGCAGCGCCATCCTAGCCATTCAAAGCAGCACCATCTCCACCAGCCAATAAAGCGCCATCCTGGTCGTTCAAAGCAGTGCCATCTCTATACGTTCCGTAACCTAGCCAGCTAGAACCGTTCACCGATTCGCGAACCAAATTGCAGTACCATCTCTGCCAATCAGTAGGCAAAGTTTCAGCGCTGACGCCAACACCTTATGACCAAGTCAGAATTACGTAGAGCCTCCAACACAAGGATCACAGATTCCTCATGCCTTCCGCCAAAGGTTAGTTGAATTTCTTTGGCAATCTCTTCACGTCTTGCTCTTTCGATTTTACTCTTGTCTGTCACCATCTCATGCTTACCCCGCAACAATGCCACTATTACATGCTAAGCAGGGGACTTAATTTTGATGGTGGTTTTTAGCTTAGGGATAAAATCGTAAAACCTTGCATCTGATGTCACTCTGAAGCAAACGGTGTCGTGAGTGCTAACCTCTCCACCAGCATATTTATTGAGCCATTCAATATATTTACATGAAATTTATCCAGGCTGGCGAATGTAGCAACCATCCCAAACACTCTGTAAATTTCGGCACCTCGCCAATACAAGACTCACTGAGTACTTTCCTGTGCAATGTTCCCCGAAAGAATCCTTAATATCGGTATGGCATGACGGATTTGTGTTCACTCACAGCGGAGTAGCATGAGCCTCCAAGTACCAAAGTTAAGGCCATCGCACGAAATGGTCAGGCGGAAAGCACATTGCATTCTATAGATAAGGATTTTTGTGGCAGCATACAAAATCCAACCAATTATTGTGATAACTCATAAAAAACTCATAAACCCGATTAATTTGTAAAATTAGGGTTTCGCGCCTCGCACAGTATACTAGACCCCGTTGGTCGAAAAACTATGCTTAGCCAAACTAGGCGATTAAATCCGCCATAGCACACTGGAAGTGTGGCCACAACCTAGATTGCCAGCCCCACTTCCCATCGAGCAATCAGGTCGTTTTAAATCCACCACACTCACACAAAAGTGTAGCCACGCCCATGCTTGGTCGGCCCTCTTACATTAACCAATCAGGTTGCTTCAAACTCGCCATAGTGTTGAAAAGGAGGAAACCATGCCAGATGGTCGCAAAGCCAATTGGCTTCCCAAAACCCGCGCCAAACGCGCATTCCAGGCACACATGCCAATCGACATGCCAAATATGCGAAGAAGCATGCCAAACTCGCCAAACGTGCATGCCAGGCGCACATGCCAATCGGCCCGCCAAACATGCCAAGCAACATGCCAAACTCGCCAAACGTGCATGCCAGGAGCACATTCCAATCGGCATGCCAAATAGCATGCCAAACTTGCCAAACGCGCATGCCAATCGGCACGCGAAACATTCCAAACTCGCCAAACACGCATGCCAGGCACACATGCCAATCAGCATGCCAAACATGCCAAGCAGCATGCCAAACGCGCATGCTAGGCGCACATGCCAATCGGCATGCCTAACATTCCAAGCAGCATGCCAAACTCGCCAAACGCGCATGCCAGGCGCACATGCCAATCGGCATGCCTAACTCGCAAAACGCACATGCCAATCGGCATGCCTAACTTGCCAAACATGCAATCCATGCGCACATGCCAAACGGAACGCCTAACTTGCCAAACATGCATGCCATGCGCACATGCCAAACGACAGGCCTAACTTGCCAAACGCGCATGCCAGGCGCACATTCCAAACGGCATGCCAAAATTACCAAAACGCGCATGCCAAACGCCATGCCATATATGATAATTAGGGTTTCGGCATGCTAAACCCTAATTTAGACAAAGTTTCTAGGCGCCGACAGAAGATAGCCATAATCAACGGATATCCTTCCTCATGAGATGCAATCTCAGCCATCCAAGTTCGCCACCGAGCTGACAGACTTGTGGCAACTTTCAGGCGACCAGCCGCCTAAAACTAATGGCCATGGCTATGCCAGGCGCCACTTGCAACATCGTTCCACTGGCATGCAAGAGCCATGCCAGCCATGCCGAATTACCACTGGCGTGCACCAAAAACGCCACTACGCCATCTTCAGGCGCCAACATAAGGTAGCCATAATCAAAGGCTACCCTTCCTCCTGAGATGCAATCTCATCCATCCAAGTTCGCCACCGAGATGGCAGGCTTGTGGCAAGTTTCAGGCGACCAGCCAGGACGAGTCTACTAGCACCACATGCTATTTTCCTGCGGCAAGCCCCTTGATTTTAACTTGCCACACGTAGCAAAGTGCTACATATTTTCCACCAAAAACAAGTTTTGGCCAGGAGAACAATACAACATCCAGAAATCATATGATAGCTTTTCATTCAGCTAGCCAGTTCAAATTTCTGATACAAGTCACGAAACACCCACATTTCCAGAATTAACTATTTTGGTCTCAACACTTTCTTCGCTTCCCTCCCTAAGAGAAACCCTTCTCCTTCACTTTGTGACCGAAGCAAGCATAGAACTTCCATTTCTTGGTTTAGGACAGGATTGTACAGATTGATCTATTGAATCAAAATTACTCCCATGCAGTACAATGTTTAGGGTTTAGACTAAGTTTCTCACCCACACACACAAAATTACCAAAATCAGCAGAAACGTTTTCACCCATAAACAACAGGTTTCGGGTGGATCTGAAGAAAATAACAATGATGCTACTTGCGACATAAAAGAACACAAGATTCTGAATTGTCGGTATACTGTTACCTATCATAGACACGAAATAGGTGAACCTATACTTGGCCTTTTGTCGCTAATTTCAAAGTGCAAGTTCAGATAGAAAAATGCTGCACTCGAACAAGCCGAACATTTCTCTATAGAACCAAAATTCAAGTTCATCCAGGAGCTATTCAGAACTGGTAATTGAACTTTGACCAAAACACTATGTTAAAGCATAGCTCGGTTGAACCCACCAAACGTTGGTATGTCATGTTTGGTTGTCATATTTTAGTATCAAAACTCATCTAGAATCACTTGATTAAATACTAGAGTCAACTTCGTTTCGGTTAGACTAGAAAGTCTAGGAATGTTGATACGTACAAGTATTATTCCGAAGACCTGAAGAATGAGAATAATTAATGACTACAACGAGGACATCATCCTTCCACTTGAGGTTAGTAATACTGACTTGACTTGTTTCCATTCCTAATGTATCTTTATAGTCATATTATATTGAAAACATAACATGCGAAGCTGTATATATATAATACTCTAGTGGTTAGACTTGGTCATATCATTATGATAAAAGTTTCAAGGAACTTATTGAATTACTAAGTATAAACGCTTATCTTTTGGAAATTTGTAAATACGAGATCAACATAATCTTTTTATTTAGTTACTTGATTATGTGTAAGATATATGTATGATTTCACCATAGGAAACATTGTTTTATAACATTTGTTTAAAGGAAGTACATATATGAACTTGTTTCATAATCGAAAGGAAATCATGATTGGTTAGGTTCTTTATTGAATATCTTTTGAATGACCAATATAAGATGACAAGGTAGAACCTACCTTAACATGTTAAGATTTGAGGTACAACCGGTCATAGCCTATATTGTGTAGCATGTTGTAATCGGTCACAAGCTATATTGGTATAGTTGTAATCGGTCACAATCTACCTTGCTTCCGATCACAAGCTAATTTGGGAAGTTATTTGTAATCGGTCACAAGTTTCTTTGGGAACCAAGGTGTAACCGATCACAAGCTAACTTGGGAAGTAAGGTGTAACCGATCACAAGCTACCTCTGGGAAGCAAGGTGTAACCTGTCACAACCTAGTTTGGGAAGCATGGTATAACGGATCACAATTTACATTGTGATTTTAGTACAACCGATTCCAAGGAGCAAAACCGAGTTTCAATTATCACATATCTCTTTATGTTTTGTGTGAAGCTTGGAATTAGGGTTTGCTGAGAAACTTCTAGATGTAGACATATTTGAACATGTAGATAACTCTTATCATTAATTGTTCAAAGATATCCTTTATACTCAATGTGATCCCGTACTGAAAATTGAAAAGCATTTAATTATGATTTTCATAATATATGTTTTAATTACCAGTAATTAAAGCATATCCTTTGGAAAATATTATTAGCTAATGTGCTAGAATAATAACATAAGTTTTCTAAGAGAGATTTCAGAAATATGGTTTAATAATTAATTGAAAATATGAAAACCGGATTTAGGTACTTTAATGTTAATATCTTGAGAATATTTTCGGTTTTGGAATTTCCTTGTTGTCCAAACAACCTTGGTCTGTAAATACTTGAGTTTGCATTTCTTGCAAACTATCCTAAGAGTCAGGAAAACTTCATTCTTGTTGTTTCTGGTGGAGCCGTCTATTCGGAGAGGAAAGTACTCTAATTAGGCGAAATCTCTTACGACCTCTCGTTTAAAGACTTTTGTGGTATCAACAAGCTCTACGAGTATCGTCGGTGAGAAACTAGGTAATTTCATTGTTGTTTTAGTTTTCAATTATTGATTTGATTGACTAACGGTTGTTGAAACTTTGATCGCACCTAGTTTGTTTATTCTTGCGAACCTTTTCTTATGATATAAGGCTCACTCAAACTAGATCAAAGTATCAACGGATCTTTAGAAACATTTTCGGATCTAAAGAGATCTTGTGATAATCGATTGTTAACAGACTCCGTTCTGTGTGTGATTGATCACAAGAGGATTCAGGTTGTGTTGTGCAGGTTATTATTGAAGACAAACAAAGATCTGAAGACGACAAAGTTTTTATTATTAGTTTTCATATCTTGTGAATTATGTGCACAAACCTTGATAGGTTGGGATCCAACTAGAATCATGTTTATCTTTGATAGACTTGATTGTGTAGTTGCTTGAGATAGGCATCACCTTATAGTTTCTCTTCGAGGTTTATATTGACTGATTGCAAATCTAAATATTGGTTATTTTGGTAATCAAAGTTTAGATTGATCTAACCAGACAAAGGAGTTTATTAGTTTAAGCAGAAGATCCTTTGTCAACAACTCAAACAATATCTTTATAGCAAAGATTGATTAGAGTAGTTACCAAACAAATTTTTCCTTTGCTGCTTGGAATACGATCCAAAGGACTTGCTAATCACGTGCGTGACTCTAGAAGATGAAGGTGCAGGGATAATGAGTAAACTAGCTAGCTAGGGGTAGTCTACTTGGTCTCAACTGTACGAAGTTGGTATTTGATTTTGTATAAAGGCTTAATTCTGAGAGTATTCAAAACTGGACTAGGTTTCAGGGTTTTTCTGCATTTGCAGTTTCCTGGTTAACAATATCTCGCTGTGTCATTTACTTTGTTTTTCGCATTATAATTGTTATTATAATTAAGTAAATTACACACGTACGTTAATCCGAATACTCGACTTTTTTTTTGCTAAGTCAAAAAATATATTAATAGAAAAAATATTTACATAGAGTTTATAAGAAAAAGAGGTCACAAAAGGACCCCAAAAACTTATGAACTATTTAAAACGATAATAAGTAACATTTGGAAGCTCAATACAATTGAAGAACCGGTCTTCCCTAGAAACTTGTTCTTTCACCCCTCGTATAGAAGACAAACTCTTTTTGCCATTTTATCTGCAAAAAAATTAGCCTCTCTAAAAGTATGTTCAAATATGACCGAATCATATTGAGAACAAATTGTGAGCCAACGAACTCTTGCAAACCAAGGTATATAATTCCTAGTAAATGCTTCCACAACACTAAAAGAATCTGACCTGATTAGAACACGCCTCCAACCCCAAATAACTTCCCATTCAAGACCAACAATAACACCATAAAGCTCAGCCAAATAGTTAGTCGACATTAATCCTAATGTAACTATTGTCAAGTAAATATCTTGTTGTTGTATTGTTTCGACCTCGTCCATAGACAATCACACAAGGTATAGGACTTAAGTTTGATCGTCTCGACTCTATCCATAGACGATCACCTAAGATACCGAATTTATAGGTTGATATTTAAAAGATTGTGGTGTATTTGGGTACCCTCGTCTTTTCACACTATAAGTTCGGTTATATGTTCTGCATTTTTCTAGCCAAACTTTCAAAATCTCATCTTTAAAAGTTTCCATTTTCACATAATTTTAGCCAATTAAAGCAAAATAATGAGATTAACATGTATACATGAGCTTTCAAACATCATCCTCTTCATTTCTTTGTTTTGGTCATCGATTGGCTCGTAAAAACCATCATTTTGAGATTGGATTGAGTTTGGAAAATAATATATTCACCATCTTACAAATCACTCATTAAAAAACAGACGTGAAGATTAACAAAATAGTTTGTTTACTCTGTGAGGTGAAGGTTCTGATTCGTGGAAATTGTCACTCAAATCACTCATTTTGATTTAAGAATCTCAAAACCTAATTTTTATTTTTCTTCCAAAACTCATCTTCTCCTTTTTTTTCTTCCTCTCTCTCTCTCTCTCAATAGTTCTAATTCCAAAATTAACACTATCTCAAATCATTTATCTAACTCACTCACTAACTAATCTGATCTAAAACTAGCAATCAATTGAGTGTAAATTTGTGCACCCCTCTAAAACCTGGGTGCACATTTCGACCGTCCCCATTCGTCAATTTTATCTAATCTAGTTTTTGGTTTTTTATTTACTACTCAATTTTAAAAATTAACATTACATTGGAAATAAAAGAATTAATGACTGCGCACTATTTTATATATAGGCATCCATCAACACCTCTCTGATTTTTCGTTACCAGCAATAAGACAAAAAACTAAAAGGTCAATTTAATCAACCTATTTTGTCTCATAATCTCAAACAAGCTGAACTTTGTATCTCCGTTTTATATTCTAGGCACCAATTGGAATTTTTGTAGAATCTTATCCACTTATTAAATGTAGAAATTAACGTTTAATCCCATATTAATTGGGCTTTAGACATTCTAGTCATATCCCCTCAAGCCTAGTATTACAAGGTCCAAATTTACCAAATCCTGAACGAGTTAATCCTTTCAGGAATGATTCGGTCCAAAATTAATTATTTTCATGGCAAAAGTACCCATCAGCGTAATATCGTCAATATTCAGTTTTTATTTTTTCATTTCCTTTGTCGTAACTCCCTCTCCCAGCGAAGAAAAAATCCTAAAACCTAAATTCAATATCTTTAGCTACCAAAAGAAAATCTGAAAATCAAACAAACACTTTCAGTTCAGTAATAAGCTTATATCGTCATCATCAGTACTTGATCCTGAAGATTCACTTGAAATTGAGGGGAAAAGTTGATGACATTTAATTTCAGCAAATTAATTTCTGGATTTCATCATTAAAAATGATTTGAAAGGTAAGTTTAATCTTTTTATTATTTAATTCGATTGCAATTGTTAGTTTATCGATTTTGAAATCGATTTCGGGAAAGAAAAAAAACGTTTAAAAAACCTAATTACTTCAATTTCAGTTCGAATTCTTATTCAATCAATAATCAGAGTTTAGATCTATGTCGCTAAATGGTTGCTTATGTTGGCTAAACATATTCCCTTCAATTTTATTAGTTCCCACTTGTTTTCTCGGTTTATTTGAAAAATTCGACATGTGGTGATTAAACTATGTTTGCAATGTAGTTATTAATCTCATTCGCTATCAGATTATAGAAATTGGGGTTGGAATTGTATTAAAATTATTATTTGGTGGTTAATTGTTATACATAACGTAGGTATGGTTTCTAACCTTTTCAGTCAGTCTCACTATCTGTTTGATAAAATGCGTACAGTGTTCTGCAACTTAGACTTTGATAGACATTTATTGCCAAATATAACTTGGAAGTCAGTCTATGGATTGAATGGTTGCAGATGGAATTGCTTTCCTCTTGTCATTCCTATTATTATGACCACTGAATTTTTCTTTGGACTGGAGAGGGGATTGCTAACTGATTTTTTGTGTCAGAACCGTTGAAGAGGGGTTCTGTTATACCATAAATTTGTATCTGCTACTTTTGGTTACACTTCTACAAGATTATTATGGTGGGATTTAGAAATAAATACTTGGTAATAGAGGTATTCATGGATCCTATAATTAGCCAGTCCAGTTCAATGTATTAAAGACGCATTAGTTGTAAAGTTCGGTGAATGTGATTTATCCGCGTCTCTAATTGGACTATTACAGGGTAAGACGATCATGGATAATGTTGTACTTGTACATATTCTAACTACTACTTGTTTTGCAGTACCTAGCAATGAATGAGAAAACTAACTATGTACAGAAAGATGGAGATAGTGAAGGATTTGGACAAATCTATGTTGAATCAGAGGATCAAAGACTTGATTGGGCAGACGGGTTTGTCTTGGTAGTAGCATAACCGTTATTCATGAGAATATAGAAGAATCTAGAAAGGTATGGCTGGTGTTTTTTTGTTTGTTTGTTTTGCTTGTCCATTCTTATGAGCATAACTCCGATTTACAAATATGGTGTTTTTTATGGATATTAGGGATATGATGGTAGTATTAATCAATCACTTTTCACTGGGTAGTTACAATACATGTATAGATGGGACGATAGTGGTAGATACCGGTAGGAGTACTACTACTGGTAATAATAGTGAATACGAGAAAATGAAAGTGGGACAAAGAAAAGAGTAACAAAACATTTGTTACAGAGGTATGTGCATAAGAGGGAAAAGGAACCTACTATTTATAGCCTATCATATTAAGTCGGTGATGAACTGATACGTGTTTACCTCTTACAAAAAGTCTTAAACATTACGAAAGGAACTTTCTTATACCTTAAGAAAATCTCAATCATCCTTATCTTAAATAGTTCGGTGAATGGAGGTGGAGAACATTTCTGAGACTTAGCGATTCTTCTAGGCGGTGAAAATGGTGGTCTACTAAAAGTGACGTGATTATTGATTTGATAGGTTCTGTAATGGTGGGATCGTTGAATTAGTGTGCTGAGTTACCTTTTTTTCTTTCTTTCTAGTTATTTAATTTTTTGTTTGCTTCTCTTGTAACCTCATGCACTACCCTAGCACCTTTGACTGCATACAGACGTTCCTGTCCCAATAAGAAATTGATACCTCACCCGAGTATCATAGGTTTAAGATTCGTTGATTATTAATGTGTACATAGTTGTACACATATTGATTCTTAATGTGTACATAATTGTACACATGGTGATTATGTGCACATATTTGGACTCATGTTAATTCTTTATGTGTACATAATTGTACACATGTTGATCATTAATGTGCACATGATTGTACACCTATTGATTGTTAACAAGTGCCCCTGTTGATACTCATTTTGATTACGGAGAAACACTTCATGTTGTTCATTCTTATCTGTCGACACTTAGGTCATCTTTTATAAACTCTCAAAATTTTCAGTGGTAATGGGTCCTTGCATTTTCCCTATGGTACTGACGATTATATATTGTCCACTGACCTTGCTTCAATTGTCTGTTAGGTTGCTCTTGAGAGGAACAAAAAAATAAGAGGAAATGCTCCTGAAAGCCTAGTATCGGGGTCTGATGATATCACCATGTTCCTTCGGGAAATTGCTGCCAGTAAGCACCCCAAAGCCCGCCTGACTGGTCATCAACAAACATTTCTTGGCCTACTTATTGAGAGAAAATTCATAAAACCTATTGGAAGTTGGTCTTTTCTGTAAACTTACACCGTCTTTTTAGCCTTCTCTCACTGTGTTCGTGATGCAATCTGCTGGCTCAAGGTATCCACATTTCTATTATTCGATCTGATACGCTATTATATTCCAGGTTGCTTGTTGATTAACGGAAACATGGAAAGATGGGATCATTTAGGTATATCTGCTTTGGGTATAACATGTGTACATAGTTGTACACATGTTGATTATTAACGTGTACATAATTGTACACATGTTGATTTTCAATGTGTACATAGTTGTGCACCTGTTAATCGTTATGTACCTTGCTACAATAGGGATACTGTCATCAACCCACTGTTTTATTTCATTTTACAGTAATACAATTGAAGTAACACATCAAGAGGTTACTGGTTTGAAGAGGATGAGGAGATCATTCGTGAGGAAGAGGAGAGTTGGCAAGCTGAGAGTGAGCAAAAATTAAATGATTCAGCTGCTGACAAGGAAAAACGCGCCAAGGAAAAACAGATGTAAGTGTCTATAGCTTTGTAATTTACTGACTAAGATATGTTCATCAGATTGAAAGGGAGAGTTGGCCTTCAACCTCAGGATGGCCTATTGTTTGTTGGATTGACAGGTAACATTTCATATTCATTATATGACATTTCAGACATACTGTATTATTGTATCTTCAGCTTCATCCCAATACTAAATACTATTTTACAGAATAACTAGGATTGGTTAGTTCGAAATTGAGATACAGATCTTAGCTTTGATTATAAAATCAAACAAGTAGATCTTAATTGTTCTAGTTTATATGCATTAGTACTCCATCAGGCCTCCACAGAAAAACCAGATTAATGATAATGAATACGTTAGCTGCAACATATGATTCTGTCATCGTTGTAGAAAACAGTAGTATTATTAGCGAAACTTGCATTAGTGCTGCTATTAGCTGTTGATGAACATTACCATGTTGAGAATAGAATGAAAGTACTTCAATTCATAGAAGAAATTACAACTAATGTGGATAATGTTCAAACTCAAGTTCTGTAAGAAATCTTATGTTGCAATGGGCAAGTTGATCTGTACATAGTTGTACACCTGCTGGTTGTTAAAGTGTACATAGTTGTACACCTGTGTATGCATCTAATTTAGGGACTCACAAGCTCAAAATGGTAGAGCTCCCAAGCCTATCATAAGGTTTGCGGAGGTTGATGGTTCAAATCCATCTGAGTTTTCATGTTATGTTTACAAAATATAGGGTAGGTGTGTATATACTAGTGCACCTGTGTAAATCCCATGAAATAGATTTGGTTGTAGGCGAATATGGTTGATTTGTTTCATGTGTTTGAATGGGTGTACATACTTGTACACCAGTGTATTTTCTGTTAAAAATAGGTCGCAGTGTGGGAATGAATGGTCGATTTATGCGTGTTTTGTAGGGATGTACATATTGATGCATTTGCGTAATCCCATGGAAAAGGAGGTTTGGCGCATCAATGTAATTCTCATGACAAAAAAAGGTTTGGGTGTGCTTATGAATATTCGATTTTATGCATGTTTTGTAGGGGTATACATATTGATGCACCAATGTTTTTTTTCATGAAAAAGTAAATTTGTATGTGTGCTGACGAATAAACGGCTTCATGCATGTTTTGCAGGGGTGTACACATTGGTGGACCTGTGTAATTTCGATGTAAAAGTAGGTCTGAGTTGATATGAATGATCTATTTCATGCATGTTTTGCAGGTGCAGGTGTACATTTTGTACACCAAATAATGAAGCGAAAATTAAACCTTTTTAAAAAATGGAAATTATATAGTCATATAAGTACTCTTTTCGAAGATTTCGGAAAGAGCTTTCCGAATATATAAATTTCATAAATTTTGGACGATCAGTTTGAAAGATAAATTGTTTTTTAATTATTTTTATATCATTTAAAATTGATGACATCATTATGATTCCCTTTGGACTAAACTGCAAATATTTAGAATAAATTGTAAATGAGAAGGGTTATTAGTGTATTTTCCGTATTTCAAATAAATAAAGGACTAACTTGTACCTAGTTGAATAGGTGTGGACTAACTAGTATATTTGGATGAGATTTTGGACTAAACTGTATTTTTCTGTTTTCAAATACCCTAGCAACATGTTGCAGGAAGTTTATGATTTCACTAGCGATAGTGTTTGAGCTCGTGAAGATTCAACAATGGAGGTAAAAATTATTTGATTTTTGTTTTCCTTCCTTCCGTTTTTTCTATAGGATCTTAAAAGTTATAAATTCATTACTGTAAATTTATGGTTTTTTTTGTTTGCATATGCTATTGTCTGCATATTTAAGTAAGTTTCTTATGTGAATCATGCTTACGTATCACCCTACCAGAATTCTATGGCTATTGTTACAAATATCTCAGAAAAAAAGAAACCTAGAATTTGTAGAACACGCACAACGAAGGTCATGACACTTGGAATTTCCAAAAAAGCAGAAGTAGACAGTTGGGTGTTGTCACTAATGTTGGATGTTGATTTGTTAAACTTAATACCCTTCTTTTGTTTTGATTTTAAGGATTTGCCACTAATTTGGTACGGCACAAGCGAAAACGATTAAAGACAAGGAAAATCCACTCCTTAAGGGTGATGATAGAAGACTCCAATCCAGGAGCAAAGCCTCTAATCCAGGAGCAAAGACTCTAATCCAAGAGTTAAAGAAAAATAACATTCAATCTCTCAAGAGAGGTAACAGGGTTTTTAACCAAATACTAGTTTTGATAAACGTGAGCCGCAGCTAAATTACAATGACAAAGGAAGCCAGCAAACCGAAACTCCCTAAAGTCTAGCATCTTCCTAAGCAGATAAACATAATAAGAAACTATAAAATCCTAACAATAAGATACCAAAAGTAATAGATATCCAAGATATTAGCAAATTTTGGAAACAGTTATCTCATCCCAAATACATCTCGTATCAGGCTCCCCTACTGCGAAGAAAGTCGTCTCGAGTTTGCAACGAATGAGGAAAGTCAGATACAAAGCACTTGACTGTCCTTGCACTGGCGCTTCAGTAGTGTAGCTTGCTGTCGAATTATGCATGGGCATAAAAAAACGACTAAAACTCAATAAATGATGCCAGCCCTTCCATTGTATATTGGATTTGAACTGGTGTTTTGGTGCAAACCAACAAAAAGAGATTTTAAATCCCAACTCAGGCAGATGAATGTAATCACGAGAGCATCCATAACATTTAGGTCGCGCTTCACAATTTTTGGCAAGAGGATCTTTATACTGACAGGGAACAATTAATGAAATATCCCTTTCTAGCATCGTATCAACAACATGCTCATATTTTTCCAACAAGCTCTCTTTTCCTACTGACTCAAGCTTACTGTACTCCATGTTTATTGCTTCTTCCTTTCGCTTAGGACTGGGTATTAGAATTACCTTTGCCTTCTCCCACATAAATGTTGAAAAACCACCGGTTTTATGTGAATTAAAATTTATTATAAAACGGTTTTTCAAAATAATTAAAATACCTTCCAAATTTATCTCTTAGATTTTTACGAGATAAAATTTATCTTATTTATTTTGGATTTGCGCTAGGGTTTTATATAGAGAAAAACCCCTCTTGCATCCACCCGTTTTAAGAACTTCTTCGTTTTTTCTATGATTGAAACAAGGGTTTAGATGTGATAATGTGACTGCATGTGAAGGATGACTTTTAATAAGTCTTAATGAGTTTTATAGTTTCAATTTAAGATTGAAGCGGGGTGTAGCAGTGAACACTCTTGATGAAACTCACCTATCTGAATGAGGAAGTTGGTCGCTTCCTATGAGAATATGAGCTGATTCTCTAGAGCATTCTGACAAACAAGACGTCCAGGTCCAAAATGGACATAACGACATGAGCTTGGCAACAACCTTGGAGATATCATGTGTGGTTGTTATCGCGATTTACACCAAATGTTAGACAGTTCAAGACCTTATGGACACTGGATAATAAGTAGTTCCTGTAACCTCTCACTAAGCAGAGGTTCAAGACCTAGTGGACACCTATGCCTAGTCGTGATATTTCTTGTTTTCCGTGTTTTATCGTATTTTCATTCATGCGGGGGATTGTTGGAAAACCACCGTTTTTATGTGAATTAAAATTTATTATAAAACAGTTTTTCAGAATAATTAAAATACCCTCCAAATTTATCTCTTAGATTTTTACGGGATAAAATTTACCTTATATATTTTGGATTTGCGCTAGGGTTTTATATAGAGAAAAATCCCTCTTGCATCCGCCCGTTTTAAGAACTTCTTCGTTTTTTCTATGATTGAAACAAGGGTTTAAGTGCTAATGATTCCATGAGTTTTTCGCTGCCAAGTTCTAGTAGGACAAATTTGAATGTGCTATTCAAACTTTGTTAAGATTGTTGTATCTTGGAGGCAGATGTACCCGTAGGGCTATAGCATCATCTTTTCAGAGTGTAGCCGGGCATTTTTGTCTTAAGGACAGTATGTTGAACATGCGCCTCAATCTACCATTCGAGTTTCTTCTTTTTATGGTGTTTAACAGGATGTTCAAGACATCAACAGTTGGCTAACAAGAAGACACGAAAATCAGATAAGTGCCTCTTTTATTATTTTTTTGTTTGATCAATTTTAATTGTTATTCCCAACAATCTTAAGACAAGAACTTATCATTGAATAACAATTAAGAAATAATCAAATAGGGTTAAATTTGAGTTGTATCAGTTTCTTATGATGACTGTTTTGTCACTTTACTATTGTGGTCGTCATGAAACTGTACCTGGTTAGTACGTGCTTTGTTAATAGATTTCGTGGGGTATACAATATCTATTATATTCTCAAATATGCGGGACATGGTGTGTCATGGATTTTGATCATCTTTTAGTTCTTTGTTTATACAAAACTTTAGACGTGTTAATTGGCAAAGTGAAAACCAAGTTTTCAGCCTTCTCATATAAACTATTTGACATCTCGCCAATGAGAAATTTCTAAGATTCCAATTTGTAACCATCAAAATTGATTTGTATTAGTTGATTGGTTTGTCATAAGTGAATTTCTCATCAATCTCATGATCTTATCAGGTGTTCCTTTTTCGGTCAGCATAAAGCTACCGCATATATTGTACCTTCACAAGTGCATCAACACGACTTGGTACTTGGGAGAAAGAGATGGCAGCAACAAGCTATCATCTGTTCTAGTTCCTACACAGGGGTATCGATGTTCCGCTGTGCTAAGGAGTACTGGAATTAATTGGCGTTTGAGCGAGGAATACGTCCTTGTGTTATTTTCATTATGACTCTACTGAGGTACAACCTTTATGATCATTCAACTGCCATAATCGAAGTCAGGAATGGTGGTCATCTGGCCTGGTACATATACAACAGAATAAACATACCGGCATGTTATGATGCATTCAGTTACTTGAAGGACGGTAGTCCTTTCCCACCAGCACAATTAAGGATTAGTTGAAGCTGCCGAAACTGGGGTGGGAATTGAGAAGTGTGACTCACCAAGTTTATCCTATAGGTCATCACTAGAAGCCACAGATGTCTGCTATCTTCTGCCTCTAATGATATCCTACTAAATTTTGTACTAGCTACTTGTTTCTATCGTGTGACATTAAATTAGGGCCAATCACGTTTGTGTTTATTTGATGGACTTCTGAATAGTGCTTTAAGCATTTTTGTTGCATACAAAAGCTCCATTCTGCTACAGCGGTAATAACCCCCATGGAAGGAGATCTCCACCTCCACGACGTTGTAGAATCACTCTTCGACGAGGCCATAGCTTTAGCAGGTCTCCACCTCCATATCGTCATGCTCGTCGTGACTCACCTTATTCAAATGTATATCGACGGGAGCGGAGCAGGATCTGAAGCCGGTTGCCTTATATATTTTTGGTGTCGAGGAGACAAAGAAGCTGCGACGAACGGGGACGTTTATCTCAGGCTACGAGCTATTGTTCATTTAACAGGGAGAGGTCATTCCCCGGTAAGGAATTCAACATTTTCAAGTAATGGTAACTATCCATGTCTCCCCGTGAGAATGGTTGGGTTGTTCCTCCATCAGAGACTAATATGTTCGACAATGGAAGTAGTCATGAAATACTACCAAGAAAAATATATCTCAAACTTTCCAGGTCGTGGGATTCCTGCACAGTTAGAAGTATTCCAGAATGGACCATCTACTCCAAGGGGACTCCTTCCCTTCCATTCAAACGAGACTACTACAGTCTAGGTATTGGAATTAACACATAGTTTGGCAGGGGTTCTTAGGAGGGGAGACAGTATATCTTCCCAAGTCAAGAGATGTACTAAAAAGGCCCAGAATTATCCTTATGAATGTGTTGGTTGATTTCAGCTTGAAGTTTCCAAGTTAAATCCGTGACTTGAACTTGAGCTGTCCTGGGTGGCAATCAGGCAGATAAGAACCGTGCAAGGGCTAGTGTATTACTAGAACTTTGGGAGCATCTACTCAAGAACGTGATGTGGATCATATTGCTGAGTTTGAAATATGTCACTAATCACGTTAATAGTTGGTGGATCTTGCATATTGTTAACTTCCGTATCGGATATCTGCAGCCTACAGGGAAACAATTTTTGTGCAAAAAACGAGGCGATGGATGCGGGAACTGGAATACTAGATTGTGCTAATGAAAGTACTATGGAAGTCACGTCAGTTACTTAGGTTGTACACCTTTAAAGTGATGCTCTTTTGTGCTGAGAATTTCAACAACGGGAGATAAGGGTCATTTTGTGATGATTAATTGTTGAACTCATTGCTGTTATGCACTAGCTCAAAGCAAGAGGTAAGCCTTAAATAATTTTAAAGCATGCAGTTTAAAATGTGGGGGACCTTTATCCAGTTGGGTCAATATGATTTGATGAACATCAACTTATATGCATAAATCCTCCAATGTCCAGAGTCTTAGAGTGATGCTTATAAACAGCACTCACGAGTTAAAGGGTTGTTGAGCTTAATTAAGAACTATTCTGTAGGGATCTGATTCTCATAAGATTATCCCTTTAGTGTTTGTGACCAGTGCACCCTAGTGTTCCCAAAAGGCTCACTTGAGTCATTTAATGTTTTGGGGTGCAAGATTTATGATCTTTTAATCCGTTCATTTCCTTGGACGAAAGAGAGGAAGCCAGTCCTGAGACTTGCCTTAGAATTTATTGCTGAAATATTCTTTAGGCCAAGTTTGAATCTACATATAGAATCTCTTGTAAACGATTTAAGGAAATAAGCTGAAATATGTGGTCTAGAGAAAAGAAGTAATTTTTGAGATTATTTTTGCATATATTTCACATGGCAGGAAAATTACATGATTAGGTATTAAATATGTGTCATTGTATAATGATACACAATTATTTTTGAGAAAGTATCTTGAAAGGTTAATCAGATGTGCGGCAAACTACAAGGTTTGGAGAAAATGAGGTGTGCCTGATATAACCTGATTTTACATATATATTTGTATAAGTTTGGATACTAATCATATTGATTGTCTCCATTGTGATATATCTTTTGATATGATAAAGATGTTTTACATCTACTAATAAATCGATGTTGTTTAAGATTTGACAGGAAACTAATATGCGGTTGATGTGGTCTAAAGGATCAGTAGGTAACCAAAAGAAATGTTGAGGATTTAGTTTCTGTCTAACGTGTTTAGTATGTGTTGTAAAACAGATGTGCATGTCCACATTTACCCTGGGAAATCACAGGGATGCTCTGACTAGAGGACCATAGATTGGAATGCATGAGGTACATATTTAATTTCAAATATGTGATGTATATTGCACTAACCTTAATTTTGAGAAAGCTGTAATGAATATACTAGTGAATGGTACATGTATCTCTTATATTCTTTACAACAAACCTATGAAATATACGTGGTATATACGATTTGACTGAAAGACCAAGTTGGATGATATGATCTAAAGGATCGAAGGGAACCAGATGAAATTCTGAAGGCAATGGTTTTTGTCAAACTCGATGCGTTTAATGTGTGTTGTAAATGTGCAGTATATCAGGTGTATACAAATACATTAGTCTCTCAAAAGAGTGGGATGATCTGATCTGATATATGCGATACTTGAGGTACATCTTAAATTGTGTATGTGATACATATTGTATTGACTTTAAGAGATGTTGTTGTTTCAGGCTATGAAAAATCTTAGCTTATGTGAGTTGTGTACCCTCTTAAGGAGTGTCTATCTAAGGAAGTCCTTAAAATAGACAAGATGAAATTGATTTTTGAGAAATCAAAGTTCGTGCACTTTAATTCAAGCAAGATAGGAAGACGAATGACTACTAAGATATGCTTCTTAGAAGATATTCCTCTGTGACCGAAGCCTGCGGCCATCATTGCAGAAATTCAATTGACTATGTGAGTCTAAAGTAAATGAGCAATGACAAAGTCTAGACATACTCGGAGAAGGCTAATTCGGTAAGACAACTATACTCTCTAATGAAGTAATTTTAGTTGATTCGTGAAGTAAAAAAGAGGTCTCAATAGACATGTGAAGTCAAAAGAGAACTTCATAGACTTAGGGAAATCAACAGAAAAATTAGTGGTCCTTTGACGAAAGGTTTTTCTAGAGAGATGGTTCGTAATTACACATCGAAGGGGATGAGACTTAAGCTCATATAAAATAAACTTGCCGTGAAGGATACTCAACCTTGCTGACTGGAGATCCCAAGATCAAGGTTTCGAATGAGACAACTAATTTGTGGCGGGTAAAGGTAAACACTATCAGAGAATTATATTCTCTGTCCCTTCCCTATGGTGTAGATGTGATAATGTGACTGCATGTGAAGGATGACTTTTAATAAGTCTTAATGAGTTTTATAGTTTCAATTTAAGATTGAAGCGGGGTGTAGCAGTGAACACTCTTGATGAAACTCACCTATCTGAATGAGGAAGTTGGTCGCTTCCTATGAGAATATGAGCTGATTCTCTAGAGCATTCTGACAAACAAGACGTCCAGGTCCAAAATGGACATAACGACATGAGCTTGGCAGCAACCTTGGAGATATCATGTGTGGTTGTTATCGCGAGTTACACCAAATGTTAGACAGTTCAAGACCTTATGGACACTGGATAATAAGTAGTTCCTGTAACCTCTCACTAAGCAGAGGTTCAAGACCTAGTGGACACCTATGCCTAGTCGTGATATTTCTTGTTTTCCGTGTTTTATCGTATTTTCATTCATGCGGGGGATTGTTGGAAAACCACCGTTTTTATGTGAATTAAAATTTATTATAAAACAGTTTTTCAGAATAATTAAAATACCCTCCAAATTTATCTCTTAGATTTTTACGGGATAAAATTTACCTTATATATTTTGGATTTGCGCTAGGGTTTTATATAGAGAAAAATCCCTCTTGCATCCGCCCGTTTTAAGAACTTCTTCGTTTTTTCTATGATTGAAACAAGGGTTTAAGTGCTAATGATTCCATGAGTTTTCTGCTGCCAAGTTCTAGCGGGACAAATTTGAATGTGCTATTCAAACTTTGTTAAGATTGTTGTATCTTGGAGGCAGATGTACCCGTAGGGATATAGCATCATCTTTTCAGAGTGTAGCCGGGCATTCTTGTCTTAAGGACAGTATGTTGAACATGCGCCTCAATCTAGCATTCGAGTTTCTTCTTTCTATGGCGTTTAACAGGATGTTCAAGATATCAACAGTTGGCTAACGAGAAGACACGAAAATCAGATAAGTGCCTATTATTTATTTGTTTGATCAATTTTAATTGTTATTCCCAACAATAAATTCATAAGAGTTGTTCCGAGTTCTACGAATTGCACCAACATCAAATAACCAAGGCTTACCCAACACAATATCATATAAATCCATGTCAACCACTTCACAAAAAATTGAGTCAGAATATTTCTTACCGAATGATAATGGGAATCGGCAAACACCGACACAAGTAATTGATCCCCTGTTGACACACTCAATTTGATCCGGGAAAGGATACCAATCCATCTCTATCCCCAAGGATTCTACCATTTTTATAGACACCAAGTTATTAATGCAACCACCATCGAGTATAAAACGACAAACACTTCCATTAACAAATCCAGCAAACAACACGTTTTTCTGGCCGAATGAGTACTCCGTCATTTTTCAAAACATTTTAGATTTAAGGGCGTATATAAGTGTATAAAACTTTGTTGAAAGCTTGTTTGATAGGTGTGATCAGATGAGTAAAAATGTCAGAGGATTATACTAACGATTAATAAAAGAAACCCAAAGATTTCTTATGAGTTTATATCTTTCCCTAACCAAACATGACCTTCTTAATAAAATTCTTCATTTCCAAAACCCCAATAACCAACAGAAGAGTTGGAGATCTTACCAAACAGTGAAATAGGCGACGGTGATGATCAATACACGATGAGATCTAAAGAACTGCTCGTGTTCAACTTTGGAAACGAAGACCAAACGAAACAATTTTCTTATTCTTAACAGAACGTATTTCTTTCCTTCCACTAGTAGTAACTAGGGTTTCACCAAAACAAACAAATAGTAGTAGCAAGGTTGAACGAGAAGCTTGCCCAATAAGGCGGTGAGGGAAAACTCCAACTGCAAGGATGCTTTCCGGAGCAACTGATTGGCGAGAAGGGGGGCACAACCCAAATTGAGTAGGCAACTTTGATGATGAACGACCGATTTTTTTTTTTTATAAAAAATCTAGGCGACCTCACATACGAACAACGCAGGAAAACCTGCTCTGATTATCACCTGGTACGGCACAAACGGAAGCGATTAAAGACAATAAGAATCCACTCCTTGAGGGTGATGATAGAAGACTCCAATCCAGGAGCAAAGACTCTAATCCAAGAGTTAAAAGAAAATAACATTCAATCTCTCAAGAGAGATAACAAGGTTTTTAACCAAGCCGCAGCTAAATTACAATGACAAAGGAAATGGCTATATATAGCCATCAAATCGAAACTACCTAAAGTCCAGCATCTTCTTAAGCAGATAAACATAATAAGAAACTATAATAACAATAAGATACCAAAAGTAATAGATATCCAAAATATTAGCAAATCTTGGAAACAGTTATCCCATCCCCAAATACGTCCGGTATCACAATTTTTCTAAACACATAATTCAGATAGCTAGTTAATTTGCACATAGGACTGTATTGACATGTTTTGATGTGGTTTTTTGCTTTTTACAAGTTCTTCAAGACAATGTTGCGTATTTAATAAGAAGGAAAATGAGAAGCACTTTGACGACATTGCCGATAATGATTAGGGGAATGGTCCGTTCTTTTTTGTTAGTTTTAAGTGAAGACTTCATTTTCTTTTTAGTTTGGTTATATATCGAGCCTTCATTTTTTTTTTTTGCTCAATCAAGGCTTATTTTTTTCAGACATTTGTTATCAACGGTTTCAAGACTTGTTATGTTTCAGTTTAGCCTTTGTGGCAAAGCTCTTTTGTTTCAATTTAGGCTGTTGTCAGAAATTTTCACCCTGATTAAGGTTAAAGGATGAACTGGATAGTGTTGTAACCCTTTCTGTCCAATTTGAAATTGTTTTTTTGTATTTTCTTTGAGCATAATTCCCAACGGTGATAAAAAAACAACATCAAAGAATCCACCCAATCAATTTATCAAACATGTAAATATATATCAAAGCCTTAAATAAATTAGCTAGTCACAATAAAATTTGCAGAATTAACACGCTCCAAAACAAAAACACATCGAAAAAAGTCGAAGCAATTTTCCAAGCTACAATGCAAGAATACAAAGACAAAAACCCAAATCAATTGTTGCAATGTCCAAGGAATAAAAAGTTACATCTGGTCTTGTTACGAACATTTGGTTGGCGTCATAGCTGGTACGAACTTGTGGTGATTATTTCATTTTACATTGCTCGGTGTTGCTGCAAATTCGAGTTTGAGTATATCCAACATCCTAGTTTTATGTAAAATCAAAATTACTCTTTAATTAGCTACCAAACATCCATGATCTCAACTGCAAAAGAGTTTATCCTTCACTGATTTCTCGGCTAAAATCTTTGTCCAAAACTTAATACTTTGTATCCAAAGTTCCTTGCTTGTTTTATCTTCGAAAACCATTACTAAACCTTTATACGAACACACAATCCATGATAACAACCATTCTTTTTCCATCGATTTTTTGGATCTGAACTATAACTCAAATTTTATAACTTCGTACCTCATTTCTTTTCCTATTATTCCCTTCCAAAATATAACCCATCGAACTATGGTTTTGCTGGAAGATAAAGCTTCTCGCAACAAAGAATTTCTAGTTTATTTCTTGATGTCTAAAATACAGTGCGCAGTTTTTGTTTATTTCGTTTGTTTCCGATGTAATTTTAATAAAAAATTAATAGTAAAACAAGAAACCCAAAAGTGGATATGCAAAATTGAGGAATGAGGTCAATCGGAATGTATACCGAGATTTTAGAAGTGTGCACAAATTTACAATCCAAACAATTAACTTAATCGAAGAATTATAGAATGGATTGCCAACTATGCCTGGATCACGATAAATGGGATGGAGGGTACTTCGATCATTAAAAGTACCTAGAATAAGAGACATTTTGATTTACTTCGTAATGACCGGTTCAAAATGGGGAGGGTCCCCTCGAAAATGGGCTGGTCCCAAAAATTGCGTTCTAAAATAATTACCGATTTAAACCAAAAAAAACCCTAACAGGGCTTTAAACCTTGAACCCTCGTAAACCCTAGTAAATCATTTTGTTCTTCTAGAGACTTCGCTTGTTCCAGAAACAACTCCATTTATCCGTGCCCTAAATCTTTTTTTTTTTTATTTATTATTTACGTCTCTTTGCCCTTTTCTTTTCTTCCGCTACAAGTCCAATCTTATAAAACCCTAGAAAAATCATTTCCTCCGTCTCTCCAAGATTCACATTGTAAATCCCTTACATCCCTTAAAATGTATCGCGCTGTTGCAAATCTTGCTTCCAAGGCTAGGTAAGCTCTTCGTTTAATGAATTTCGAAGAAAATGAAAGAGTTTCATTTGTTTGATTTGGTTAGGGGTTGTGGTTGCGTAACTGTTTTAATCATCTTCTTTCTACTTTGATTTGTTGCAGGATCGCTAGAAATGCTTCCCAGCAAGTACGTTCCAAGATCCATTTAGTGGTGTTTTTTTGTTGGTGCAGAGATTCATTTTTTTTTTAATATGTGGGTTTGTGATTCAGATCGGTAGTAGAGCGAGTTGGACCAGAAATTATTCAGCAAAAGATATTAAATTCGGTGTCGAAGCAAGGGCTATGATGCTTAAGGGTGTGGAAGACCTTGCTGATGCTGTTAAAGTGACTATGGGACCTAAGGTAGAAATTTGCTAAATGGATCATACTTGTTGTTGGAAGTATTTTTTGTTTGTTTGTAAAATGATGATCTTTTCCATCCAACTGGTGAAATTGGAAGAGATTCTGAAATGATGTTTCTTCTTAGAAGGGGGCTTGAAGTGTGGATATTCTATCTTGGTGGTGGGACTGATAATGTGTATCATGTTGTTTAAACAATGTTGAATATGTTAGTTTATCGTCTTACTCTACTCAATATAATTGTGGAGGTTACTTACTAATATTAATTTTGATGTTTGGTTTTGAAAGGGGCGTAACGTTGTAATTGAACAAAGCTTTGGTGCACCCAAAGTGACTAAAGATGGTGTCACTGTTGCTAAAAGCATTGAGTTTAAGGACAGAGTTAAGAACATTGGTGCCAGCCTTGTAAAGCAAGTAGCAAATGCCACCAACGATGTAGCTGGTGATGGTAAGGCTTTATCATTCATTACTTTGAAATGTTCTGCTTAGAATCTAAGTTGGCTGTGGTTTGAGTTTTCATGCTTAGTTGCTCTACGTGGACACTGACTTTCGCCCTCCCTTGTTTACAATGATTGCAGGTACGACTTGTGCCACAGTCCTTACACGTGCAATTTTTGCCGAGGGATGCAAATCTGTTGCAGCTGGTATGAATGCAATGGACCTAAGGAGAGGAATATCAATGGCAGTAGACTCGGTGGTGACAAATTTGAAGAGCAGAACAAGAATGATCAGCACATCCGAAGAAATAGCTCAGGTTTATTTTTCGATTTAGAATTTTGTTGTTACAGGAAGCAACATTTGGATTATCATATTCCTTTTCCAATTTATTTTTCTTGTTGGTCGTAAACTAGCCTAAGACTAAAGAAACTGATGGTTATGTTAATTTTGGGCTATTATTTTGCTGTTGTTTGAAAAGGTTGGTACTATATCAGCAAATGGCGATAGAGACATTGGTGAAATGATTGCCAAGGCTATGGAAAAAGTTGGCAAAGAGGGCGTTATCACTATAACTGTAAGTGTGGAGTATTCTGTATATTCTATCATAAGTTCTCTTGCTTGCCACAAAATATGACCAGCTGTCATTTTGTTCCCAACAAGTGATGTTATTGTGTATTTGAATTTATTTTTCAGTAGGGAATCGCTTTCATTCAATTTCATCTTAAAGTTAAAGTCAACACCCTGGGTTCACCTTCTTAATCATTGAAGTCACACTAACTGAGTTTACCTTTTAAATTTTGTAGGATGGGAAGACCTTAAACAATGAAATTGAAGTTGTTGAAGGAATGAAGCTGGATAGGGGATATATATCTCCATATTTCATTACAAATCAGAAGAATCAGAAATGTGTAAGCCTTTTGTACCTCGTTGGTAGCTTTGTGTGTTATTTGCATATTAGTTTGTACATCGTAAATAGCTTTGTGTGTTATCTTCTCGATAGCTTTGTGTGTTGTCTTCGTATTAATGAAGGTCTGATGATAATTCCATTTGTTTTCATATTTGTTCGTTGGCAGTTAGTATCCTTTGTTTGTTCTTCCAGACGTGTGCTTTTTCTAACATATATTAATGTACATATCAGGAATTAGAAGATCCACTCATCCTAATCCATGAGAAGAAAATCTCTAGCCTTTGTTTGTTCTTCCAGACGTGTGCTTTTTCTAACATATATTTATGTACATATCAGGAATTAGAAGATCCACTCATCCTAATCCATGAGAAGAAAATCTCTAGCATAAATTCTGTGGTGAAAGTCTTAGAACTGGCCCTAAAGGTGATTATCTTCTTTATGGTATACATGTGTGTGACTTGGTAACATCTGTTCTTATAATGATGGCCTGATTGTTTCTTTGTCTATTTCGTTTGCGATTTCAGAGGCAAAGACCTTTGTTGATTGTCGCTGAAGATATAGAAAGTGATGCACTTGCAACTCTCATATTGAATAAGCTTAGGGCTGGAATCAAGGTTTAATTCAATTTTTGTGTTCCACTTTCGCCTTAATTATTTTTGAATGTACCTTCCCTACTTTGGGTTTACGCTGTACTCCTTTTTGACCGGGAGGGATTATTTTATCTGTTACAGATCTGTGCTATTAAGGCTCCAGGTTTTGGAGAAAACAGGAAATCTAGTATGCAAGATCTTGCAGTCTTGACTGGGGGTCAAGTAAGTACTGATGTTTCCTCTACTTGTCACTTAAACTGTAAGGGTAAGCTTGTTCTTTCTTCTGTTTAACAATTTGTCCTAGTTGTGTATTGCAGCTCATAACTGAAGAACTAGGCATGAATCTTGAGAAGGTTGAGTTGGAGATGCTTGGCACGTGCAAGAAGGTGAGTGATTGTGAAATTTCTGTTGTTTATAACTACATCAGGATGTCGCTGTAGAATCTAGTTGTTTTGTGAGTTGTTAGTTGTTTTGGGAGTTGTTTCAGTGCTTTTATATTCGCAAAGTGTTTCTTTTTTTTGTTGATATTGAATATAGGTGTTGTGTATGTATAGGTGACAATATCTAAGGATGATACTGTAGTTCTTGACGGGGCTGGTGACAAGAAATCCATCGAGGAACGATGTGAACAGCTAAGAGCTGGAGTTGAAATGAGCACATCTGATTATGATAAAGATAAGTTGCAAGAGAGGCTAGCTAAGCTTTCTGGTGGTGTTGCTGTTTTAAAGGTCTGTCACCATTTCCTTAGACACTGCTACATTATACATTATTTATACATCATCATTGTCTTATTCTATTGTTACTTTTTTTTATGGTATGCAATTGTTACTCTGTAACTTACACGCTAAATACTAACATTGCCCAATGTGTTGCAGATCGGAGGAGCTAGTGAAGCTGAAGTTGGTGAGAAAAAAGACAGAGTAACTGACGCTCTAAATGCCACCAAAGCAGCTGTTGAGGAGGGCATTGTTCCTGGTATCAGATTGCATTTATCCTTGTTGATAAATCATCTACGGGAGATTTCTCTCTCTCTATATATCAGTTAGTCAAGCTTCAATTTGATGGCTAACATGTTTTTGACTGTAATACTTCGTTGCAGGAGGTGGTATTGCACTGTTATATGCATCAAGGGAGCTGGACAAATTGGAAACCGCCAACTTCGACCAGAAAATTGGTGTTCAGATCATACAGAATGCGTTAAAGGTTTCTACTGCTACTCTATCAAACATATTATAATTCTGACCCGTATCTTGTAATTGTATTGCGAATGACAATGTTCAACTCCAGGCCCCTGTGCAAACAATTGCATCAAATGCCGGAGTTGAGGGTGCTGTAGTTGTTGGCAAGCTACTGGAGCAGGAAAACACTGACCTTGGATATGATGCAGCTAAGGGTATGCACTTGCTTTTTTAGATTCCAAAGAAGTTACCATTGCTGGAAATTCCTTTTGATAGTAACTTAATTTTCTTTTCTATGTTGTCCATTTGTCTTCTTGTGTGTAATGTAGGTGAATATGTTGACATGATCAAGGCTGGGATTATTGATCCACTAAAAGTAATTAGAACTGCTTTGACAGATGCTGCCAGGTAATATTTGCTTTGGCCCCTTGTTTAACAAGTATTGTTGTGATTAATTTTGCTCTGATGCCATCTCTCATTCCCCTCTATTCTTATGAGTGATTTTTTAAATCAAATTTTGTTGCACTGCCTGTGTAGTGTATCATCGTTGATGACAACCACGGAGGCTATTGTTGTTGAGCTTCCCAAGGATGACAAAGAAATGCCAGCAATGGGTGGCGGCATAGGTGGCAT
The DNA here is from genome assembly GCF_003573695.1 of Papaver somniferum. Lineage (NCBI taxonomy): Eukaryota > Viridiplantae > Streptophyta > Magnoliopsida > Ranunculales > Papaveraceae > Papaver > Papaver somniferum. The sequence continues at coordinate 12,738,325 of NW_020622492.1, read as the reverse complement.
GGATTACTGAGGAGAAAATTATTATTATCTGATTCCCTTCTTGATGCATATGTTTTTTTTTTTTTTTTTTTTTTTTTTACGAAAGTTGCATAATGATGGAAGAACTCTAGGTAGCAAAGTAGAACGAAGTTTGGTGTTGATTGAACCTTTGGTTTGGATTGTTCCCTTGGCTCTGCTAGGACGTTTTAAGATTGAGAATATCTTTTCCAACATCAAACTAGAAGGCTCGTGTAAACCACATTGATAGAGAGAGAGAAATAATGCTAAATTGGGGGTTTTATTTTGTGAACCCTAACTTCATAACTTTTTAGAAGCAATATTGATTCAGATTGGAGTGTCAAAATGCATTCTGGCCCCACAAAATGATAATTGAAACACAATACTCAATTCTCCTAACCTGTTGCTGATTCTTTGTGACATGAGGGCGAGAACCATCACAAATATACCGGGGTGCACATTCCGGAAACCAGCAGTACAACTTATGTAGCGTCAATATTTTCTCTCTTGTTTTTCTTTTATCAAGTTCATGTCCTACATATATCCTTAACTGTTTTCTTGACTGAACATGGGTCCTCCCTCCTTATAAAGGAACATGTCATCGAAATATGTTTGTCTAAAAAATAATTATTTATATTAACCTATTTCTGGAGTCAAACAAATAGAAGTTAACCTAATCCAAGATATGATAGAATTTTAGACAAACACCATTAAAACTAATCATCAACAAGGTTATCATAAATTAAATTAAGATAAACTATTCTAGGATATGTTAATACCGTTTCCAAGCTTCCAAAAAAACCCTTACATTCATTGTCGTTTGGGTTTTGCGGAGAAAATGACGCAAATCTTATCTGTCCTTGTCCATCTAAGAATGTCCACGGATCCTCCCTACTTTTAAAATTAGAGAGATAACAAAACCTTATATTATTTACACATACAAGTCAAGATTTGATGTAAGTCTAGATTTGATGATGATCGACGGAAAACTGGTATGCTTATGTATCTTATACAATCTACTAATTGTTGATTAAGTTTTTTTATATGGGTTTGGTTTCGTTTTTATCGCTCAGGGAAAAAACATTTAAACTTGGATCTTATAATACGTAAGATTGGATTTTTTCTAAGATTATAAACGATCAATATGATTAGTTTGATAACTAATATCTCTTTCCCTAAGCCATGTTTGGGTACCGAAGAACAAATTTTTGGAAAGAAAATATTTAGAGAGATTTGAGATGTGGATGTAGCATAGAAAGTGGGAGAATAGTTTTTGTTTGTTCCTCGATGAAAATGGAAGTGATGAAAACAACAGATATGTGTGGGAGTAGTGGTCGTGGTGATGTTCGTTTTATGGTTTCGAAAAGTCTAATTAAGGTGTAAACTTATGGTTTTCACGGTTAGTGTGGGGACACAATCAAGAAGAGAGCTTTATTTCTAAATATTCTCATCACATTTATCCACATCAGATTTTTGTGGGCCCAGAATGAAGAAGAATTAAATGTTGTGGAGTCCAATTTTGTCCACACTCGTTAAAGGAGCGTGCACATAACAAAACAATCCTAGTGGTTGTTTATAACAAAATATCTACACACATCTACAAATTACCTAGAGGTTGAAATGAATGAAAATTGAGTATTTGGTTTCAACTATAATTACTAGTTGGTCACCCGTGCTACGCACGGGCCAGTGTCTCGCTTATGATGTTTTAAAACTAATTAAACCATTAAAAACAAATAAGATCAGTAAAAAAAGAACGCGCGATTGGGGGTACTTAAACTAATTGGGGGATAGACGAAAAGGGCAAAAACTAGATTTAAATATCAAATCAGGGTCACCGCTTATCTAAGTATTTTACCTAATACCTAATCTACCCCTCACTAATCATGCTTAGTGTTTAATTATAATTAGTAAATTCATAAGATTATTTGATAAATGATTAATGAGTATTTTATTTGTATTTTGGTGAGTGAGGTGATAGTTGAAGGAGGGAAAAAAATTGAAAGAGAACTTTTTTTGGTAGAAATGGAAGATGATTGTACAAGCACTCCCAATACTCAGGCAAAGGTGCCAATGTGTTGAAAAATTGATTTTTTTCTTTGAGTCCACCATTGTTGCAGCTGAAATAGCTCGGTGCCGGCATGGACGTAATATGAATGCCGGCAGCAGCATTCCCGGCATTGTATTCATATTACGTCCATGCAGGCCAACAATATCCCCCATTTCGAAAGGCAAGCCAGCATTGTATTCAACCGAAAAAACCATGCCGGCATTTGTTGGAAATTTTCATAAATGTTTGCCACTATCCGGGGGGCGTGCCCCTCCGGGCTGTGTTCGACCTGACAGGTCAAAACCTATTCCGTTTCGATTTTTTTCTGGTTTTGAAAAGTCCAGTGCCGGCACAGTCAGTTAATTATCGAGCATGCCGGTACTACTAACGGCATAGTATGTTGCTTAAATTTCTTTGGCGGCACATGATGTAAAGTAACCAGAAAATTGAATTTTTTTCACTTGACTACCGGCATTGATAGATTTCTATCGAGCATGCCGGCATTTAGTTACGACATTGAATATTAGTTACCAAGCATGCCGGAACCATTTTACGACATGGTCTAATTCCGACATGGTCTTCATCACTTCCGATGATGTAAAAAAAATTAATTTCCGAGATGGTCTTCATCACTACCGGCATGATCTTCGTCACTTCCGGCATGGTCTTCATCTATACCGACATGGTCTTCATCACTTCCGGCATGGTCTTCATCACTTCTGGCATGCCTTCATAATCCGACTTGGTATTCATCACTTCCGAATGTAAAAAAAAACAAAAAAAATCGTTTTCAAAGTGAGGAGCCGGCAGAGAACGAGAAGAGAATTTGAAAGGGAGTGGGGAAAATTTAGAATTTGAAAGGGAGTGGGGAATATTTAGGTTTCAAAGCCCTAACCCTAAAAGAGATTAATAGGAAGTGAAGATGGAAACGGGGGATGTGATTTTGTTTTTTGATTTTTATTTTGAGGGAAGAGTATTTTAGTATTTTTGTCCCCCAAAACACACCTTAGCAGACACTATTGGTTGAGAAAAGTAATTTATATCCCCCAATCGCGCGTTTTAGAAAAAACTATTGAAAATTCAATAAGCTTACGATCCTGAAAATTAATAAAACATCCGGTAAACTAATAAAAATGCAATGTAATAAAAGAAAACAAATTAAAAAGTTATGCGTTTTGCACTTTTTCTAATTTTGATACTTTTTTAATTTATGAAGTTTATGATTTTACTTTTTTTTTTAATATATTTTTGCTTTTCTTGGTCCACCCAATCATTATGTGCTTGTACTTCATTAGCAGAAGCGTCATCAAGATCGCAATACATGATAATCTACTCAAAAAATTCTCGTTTGGGCATTTCATTTTTTACAAGATCGATGATGTCCTTCGATAATTTTGGTATATCATTGAGGTTAAATGGATGTTGTAATTTTTTTCGATAACTTAATAACTTTTTTTGGTTTTCTTTCTTTGCATAAAACTAAATATACAATTAATCTCTAAATAAAGGATAATTAGAAGTGAAATAACATAGAAAAATTAGAATCAAATACCCCCTCTGTCTTTTTTTTATCTGTCCTCTATGCTATCAAATATATGGCCTTCTTCAATAATCAAAGAATTCAAAAGGATTATCAGAAACTTCTTATAGTCAGGTGATTCTTCTACAAGAAAAATGGTGACATTAAAATGGGATTTAGTCTGTACTCCAATTGATGAAGGAGGTTTGGGCTTGAGAAAATTGGAAATACTTAATAAAGCTCTTCTTATGAAGCTTTACTGGAAAATACTAAATGGGGAGGATGAAATGTCAAGATACTTTAAAGCAAAATATCAAGAAAAAATGGAGACTGGATTGGATTTATAAAAAATCCTCTGTATGGCCAGGTTTCAAATGGGTGACAAATGAAATGCAGTTATTTTCAAGATGGATAGTGGGAGATGGGAAAAAAATATCAATTTGGAAGGATAAATGGATAAAAGACAAAGCACTGATAGAATTATTTCCTGAAAACACTTACTTGAACCAATTCCCAAATATGAAAGTTTCAGATATTTTGCTAGATGGTGAGTGGGGTGATTCCATCTAAAATGCTGGATATGTTTGATATCAGTGAACTTCCAGTAGCTGACAAACAAGATGATAAAAGAATTTGGAGTAATATATTAACAGGTGAGTTTACCGTGGCCTCAACAGTGGAGAATATCAGGAAAAAATACCCCAAACTTCAATGGACTAAAAAGGTATGGAATCATTCAATCCATCCTTCCATTTCTAGTAATGTGTGGAAATTGAAAAGGAATATAGTTACAACTGATGAAAATATGAAAAAAAGAAACTATAGTCTTGCATCTAGATGTCCTTTCTGTAGAAACTCAGAAGAAAATTTAGAACATATTTTGTGGAATTGTAAGTACAGTGAGATTGTGTGGAAATGGCTAGGGGACATGTTCTGTTTCAAAAATCCTAGATCTTTTGAAGATATTTTCACTTTTGCCAAACATACAAGTCCTGCAGTGAAGGAAATATGGATGACTTCTGCATTCATTACTGCAAAAGAGCTCTGGTTTTTGAGAAATAAGTGTGTATGAAAATAAAAAATTTAATGGAGAAAATCTCAAGAGTATAATTCTGAAAAGTACTGCTGAGAGTGAAATACGAATGAAAGACAAGATATGGAATTCTACTTATGATTTACAGATACTGAAACACTTTGGATTAAACTGTAGAAGATCATGTTCCATAATAATTCAGGAAATATATTTTCAATTGCCAGTAGAAAATTAGATCTTACCCTATTGTGATGGTGCTTCAAGGGGTAATCCATGCAATGGCGGATATGGATTTATTGGTAGAAATGCAGTGGGAGATTGTATTGCTGCTAAAGCAGGAGGTCTGGGGGTAACATCTAACTATCATGCAGAAGTGCTGGCACTGTTATGTGTAGGGGAATGGGAAATTAGTAATGATGAATTAGATGTCATTTTTCAGAATAAATTCAAAATCAGTGATATTAGCTTTCACAAATGCTCATATCCCATGGTCCGAATCTATTATCAAGTATCACACTTTGGTAATGATGAATTAGATGTCCGAACCTATTTTTTCAGCGAGTTTAAATTAGGGTTTAAGATTCAGAAAGGATTTAATGGGATTCAGTGGTTGGATTTAACTCAGATGGGCCTGTTACACAAGAACAAGGAAGACATATTAGTTGGATTGGATCCAGTTTAGATTGACAAGCTGTTTGAACCGAAACAGATCCAAAGAAGATATGCGAAGATTCTGGGAGATTTAACCGAAGTTTGTTGCAGATTTGGATTGGTATTAGTCGGTGGACATCAAACAAGATTTCTGTACGTGTTAGATTCGAAAAAACAGGAGTTCACACGGACTTTCGTTAAAACAAGGGGTGGAGTTATTATTCGGAAGTTTTGGATTTCTTTTATGGAAGTTACGTGTAAAAATGGAGAGGATATCTTTTGGTAGCTATTTTATCGAGTTGGAGGATCATATTAATACCAAATACACCTAAAAAACAAAAGGAAAGAAAATCCCGAGACTTTTGGGAAAAGAAAAGAAGGGATTCGATATATTTTCTCGAGATTTCAGACCTTGTACGTATATATAAAGGTGTTGGGAAGTTCAGGAGGGGATATGAAGACTTTGGAGAAGAAATATAGGTTTAGAATAGAGAAAAGAGAGGTTAGAAAAAAGTTTCCTGCTGCTGCTCAACCAAAAACACGAAGAACATAAGCCATTCAAAACAGTTGCAGTAGCAGTATTTTATTCAACCACAGAAGCTGTGTATCGTTATCTTCACAGTAGCGAAAAAGGTTTTGCAGCTATACCGTAGTGGCTGTTAACTTATTTTCATAGCAGTTTGGTCGCTGTACATCATTAGCGACTGGAAATCATTGTAAGCAGATTTTTAATACAATGATTAATCAAATTTTCTCCACTTCTCGATTCATGAGTAGCTAAGTTTCTTTTCTAGGGTTTTGGAAGAAGCTATTTTTGATGCGTAATTTTTAGTAATTATTTTCTTTGAAAAAAATACTTCAATACAGTATAACTTCTATAAAATAATAGGCGTGGGACCGAGAAAATTTATTATTTTAAAGAAATATTATATTATCGATAATATAATTAATTATTATTTTGTAGTTCAATAATATATTACTATTATATAGGATAATTACTAGCTTGGAGGTTGAACAACAATTGTAGATTTTAAATATACTGTCGACTAATTTTATAGAGATATTATATTATTGACCAATTGCAATAAGAATACAACGACTCCAGGTATCAATCACACTGCAACACTTCTTTTTGCAATACAATAACGTGACTCCGGATCTTTTGAGTGCACTACGAACTATGAGGGATGATATACAACTTGATTTGAATTTTTATGAAAACCAAACCAATATTAAATCATATTTGGGGAGAATTTAACATATATGAACTTATTTTTTATTTTCATAGTAGCATTATTATTTTATGTATTATTTGAGACCTATTAATGTTTAAGAGAAACTTTAAAATGTATTATTTTATGATTTTATCGAATTTATTATTTTAGCACTAAGGACCCGAGTCGGGATCAGGAAATTTTATTATTTTAAAGGGAATATTATATTATCGAGTATTACTTTAAAGAAGTTATACTGTATTGTGCTTTTTAAATTATTAATATTTTTTTTCTCTTCTTCATATGCTTCGTGAAAAATGTTTTGGGTAGTTTAGATACCGTTCTTTTATAAGCGAAGGAAAATTAGACCTCAGAATAGCGACGAAAGTCATAAAAAAAATCTTGTAATGTTATATCTTCCAAAGCATGAGATTGAGTTCGAAATTTTTTTGGAGTAAGTTAGGAGTATTTTGTTAAAGAAATTGTCATTGAATCTACGATACTGAAAGTAGTGGAATCCAAAACCCTAGAATCATCTCTCATTGGTTAAAAATCAATCAGTTTCAATTAGTTGGTCTTAGTATTTTTCTTAGTTAATCTGAAATCAAATCTTTAAAAGAGTCCGAGAATCAAATCCGTTCTTACCACAATTAAAACTACATCAAATTTTGGCGCCGCCAACGCGGACTTGCCTTTAGGTTAGGGCTAGATTTTTTATTTTTAGTTTAGTTTAGTTTTTGTTTAATTTTATTTTATTTTCTTTGATTTTACTTGGGTATTTATCTTGTTTTTATTGTGCAGATAATATTCTATATTTATTGTGGAATTGCCTACCAAAAGAGGTAAGTAACAAAACCAAAATTTTATTATTTTTTAGGTTTTATTTCCTTATTGTGTATATCTATTTTATTTTATTTTTGAAAAAAAAAACACGTTTCACACACTGTATTGCATCGTCAGAATTACCGGTGGGAAAGTACGCTGAATCCGTGACTTGGGCCTTATGGGAGTTACCAGCCGAAATGCCATAAGCCTCAGCCTAGTACCTTTAGGTATATTTTCCTCTTGGTAACCCAAGCTTACCTAATTTAGTAAACCTTGCATTTGCATGTGCACCATTTTATTGCTTTATTAGTATTCTTGCTTGTGTATGCGACGCTGGAAACGGGTAGGAGATAGACTTGAGAAAAACTACCTTTTTAATTTGAGTCCGACCCGTTACACGGATCTAGGTAATACTTCTATTTTTTTCGAAATGGTTAATGAAAAGGATGAAGAGGTCCCACCAACCAGAACTCTTAGGGACCGTTTGAACCCGTCTAGAGTGATATGTGAACCTGGGGTTGTTTTACCGGCTACTACCGTTAAGTTTGATATTAAACCCGGGACATTTGGCATGCTGTGTAACTTTAGGGGGATAGAGAATTAGAACCCATATATCGACATCCGAGACTTTGAGATGATTTGTGACACCATGAGTTATCCGAATGTAACCAAAGACGTTATTAAGTTATATTTGTTCCCCTTCTCTCTTGAAGAGAGGGCCAATGAGTGGTATCACATCATTCCCTCTAAAACAATCACCACCTGGGATGTCCTTGTAGAGGTTTTTGTTAAGAAATTCTACTCACACCATAAGACTGCCGATGTTCGACTGTCAATCCAAACTTTTAAACAGAAAGTAGGTGAGAGCTTACATGATAACATTGAAAGGTTTAATGATTGTTATACCAATGCCCGCACCATTCTTTGATAAAGCCCACATGGTCCAAATCTTATATGAGGGCCTTGATAGTGAAACCCGAATGCAGGTAGAAACAATGAGTGGTGGAGAATTTACCCATCAAGGCCCAGATGAATGTTTTGACAAGTTCATCGAGTTAGATGAAAAGAATCTTCAATGGGCTTCAATGAGGGAGGCCAAAATAACTAGGAACCCTATCCATAGGGTCAATAGAGTTGATAATGGGTCCTGATATCCTTAGGCGTCTAGAGGCCTAAGAAATGAACCAAAGGTCTACCCAGACTATGAGCTGTAACAGTTAGCCCAGAACTTATCCATGTACCATTTGTGGTGACCAAAGTCATACTGGACCTCAGTGCCCCCTGTTTTACCAAACTGAAACTACCGTGACCAGGTTAGTGTCTTACATGGTGGTATGAACTCTAAATTTGAGGGTAGACCCAAGTTTGATCCCTATTCTAATACGTATAACCCTGGTTGGAGACATAACCCTAATTTTTCGTGGTCTAAAGGTGCCTAACAGGGTGGCCCATCTAGAAACCCACCACCAGGTTTTCATAGGAACCAAACTCAATTCCAAGAAACAAGCCCAATTGCTCATAAGTTGACATCTTTAGAAGAATCCCTGAAACTTTTAGCTCAAAGTGCTGTCCAAAGAAACCAAAAGTTTGATGACTTTGTCCTAATGAGTCAGCGTAACTAGCAAAATAATACACAATCTATTAGCAACTTAGAGACTCAAATAAGTCAACTTTCAAACCGGTTAAATGATAGGGAGAATGGGACATTTCTTAGCCAAACGACTCCAAATCCGAAAGGAGTTAACCAGGTTAATGGGTCAGGTAGTTCTAACCACAATGAACATATCAAAGCAATTATCACCCTTAGGAGTGGTAAAACTCTAGAGAACTCGGTAGACTCACCTAAGGACAAAAGTCCATCTGAAAACGAGAATGAGGTTGACCAAACTTCGTCTAAAGACCTTAATGGGCCTGAGAGTGCTAAGAGTCCAAGTGAGGAAGATGTCCCTGAGATAGTGTACATACCACCCGCACCATTTCCTCAGAGACTCGCTAAGAAAAAGCCTAGTACATATGCTGAAATTGTAGATATATTTAAGCAAGTTAAGATCAACCTGCCTTTATTAGAAATAAAACATGTAATGGCTATGGCCAAGTTCCTAAAATAGATGTGCATTGTCAAGAGAGACACGAGTGTCCATAAAAAGGCATTTTGACCCAACAAGTTAGTTCCATAATCTCACAAAATTACCCAGTCAAATTTAAAGACCCTGGTTGTCCTACTGTCACATGTGTTATAGGTAGCCAAAAGATAGAAAATGCTCTGTTAGATCTTGGGGCTAGTGTGAATCTTTTACCATTCTCGGTGTAAGAACAACTTGGACTAGGTGAGATGAAACTAACAAGGATAACTCTACAGTTAGCCGATAGGTCAGTCAAAATCCCACATGAAATTATTGAAGATGTTTTGGTTCAGGTAGAAAACTTTATCAATCCAGTTGATTTTGTAATTTTAGACACTCAACCTGTATTTAGTCAAGACCTAGGTCGTCTATTTCTAGCCACTGCAGATGCAGTCATATTGTCAAACTGGCCTAGTAGAATTTTCCTTTGAGAATCAGAAAATCTCGGTGAACGTATTTAAGGCGTTACAAGCCCCACCGGACCCTGAACACTATGAGTCTATATGCATGATTGACTCTCTAGTCGAGAATACCTTTACCACTAATAATGTTAGCGATTCTTTAGAGGCATGCTTGGCCCACTTTGGAGCCTACTATGATGAGGATAGTCATTTTAAAGAAGTTAATGCGTTGTTAGACTCTGCGCCAATAATGAATTATGGAAAATGGCAGCGTAAACCAGAACCTCTTCCGCCGACCATAGATAAACCCCTCCCATCATCAGTTAAGGCACCCACCTTGAATTAAAGCCGCTACCAGATAGACTGACATATGTATTTCTTTGTAATGAGAATACTCTTCCTGCCATAATTGCCTCTGACTTAGAGCCCGGTCAGGAAAGTAGACTAGTTAGTGTTCTCCAAGAGCATAAGACCGCAATAGGGTGGATTATAATAGATTTGAAAGGAATTAGTCGTGCTGATTGTATGCACCACATCTACCTAGAATAAGGTGCCAAAACCTCAAGAGAAATGCAGAGACGTTTAAATCCTAACATGAAAGAAGTTGTCCGCACAGAGGTGCTCAAGTTATTAGATGCGGGTATCATATACCCCATTTCTGATAGTAAATGGGTCAGTCTTGTCCAGGTTGTCCCAAAGAAGTCTGGGATTACTGTAGTTGCGAATGAGAATAATGAATTGATCCCTACCCGTGTTACTACCGGTGGAGAGTTTGTATAGACTACCGTAAGATGAACTCAGCAACTAGGAAAGACCACTTTCCTCTACCATTCATCGACCAGATGTTAGAAAGATTAGCCAACCACAACCATTATTGTTTCCTAGATGGATACTCTGGTTATAACCGAATCCCTACAGCACCGGAGGACCAAGAGAAATCAACCTTCACATGTCCATTTGGTACTTTTACTTACAGGCGTATGCCTTTTGGGTTATCTAATGCACCCATAACATTCCAACGTTGCATGCTAAGTATCTTTTCAGACATGGTTGAGCGATTTCTCGAGGTCTTTATGGACGATTTTTCGATTTTTGGATCCTCTTTCGATGAATGCTTGCACCACCTTACACTAGTTCTAGAACGTTGTAAAGAAAAGAACTTAGTCCTTAATTGGGAAAAGTGTCATTTTATGGTTAAATCTGGAACAGTGTTAGGACATGTGGTGTCCTCTAAGGGAATAGAAGTTGATAAAGCCAAGATTGAACTAATTTCAAAATTAAGACCACCTAAGAATGTAACAGATGTTAGATCTTTCCTTGGCATGTTGGATTTCATCATTGTTTCATCAAAGATTTTAGCAAGATTGTTTTACCCCTATCGAACCTATTTGCTAAAGATACTTCCTTTGTATTTGATGAAGCCTAAGTTGTGGCTTTTGAGAAGCTAAAATCACTGTTGACATTTTCCCATATCATCCAACCACTCGATTGGGACCTCCCACTTGAAATCATGTATGATGCCTTCGATTATGCGGTTGGTGATGTCCTTGGACAACAGCGTGATAAAGCACCTAGCGTGATTTATTATGCTAGTAGGACCCTAAACGATGCCCAGTTGAACCATACAACCACTGAGAAAGAAATGTTAGCCATCGTTTTTTCTTTGGAGAAATTTAGATCATATCTCATAGGGTCTAAGGTCATTGTCTATTCTGATCATGCCACACTCAAATATCTCCTTTCAAAGAAGGACTCTAAACCACAGCTGATTAGATGGGTATTGTTGTTCCAAGAATTGACTCTAGATATTCGTGATAACAAAAGGTTTGAAAATGCAGTAGCTGACCATTTATCCCGTATCCTTGATAAGACTAGAGATGATGAGAGACCGATCCATGACATGTTCCCTGATGGATAGTTATTTTCCATCTCTGTGTTACACTGGTTTGCTGACATTGTCAATGATTTGGTAACTGGTCAAATTCCCGACCATTGGTCTAAACAGGATAGAGCTAAATTCTTGTCTGAGGTTAAATATTTTTTCTGGGATGATCCGTACTTATTCAAATATTTCCCTGATCAGATCATCCGTCGTTGTATTCCTGACAACGAAATCTCCAGTATCCTGACTTTTTGTCATTCTGGAGCTTGTGGGGGTCACTTTAGTTTTAAGAAAACAACTGCGAAGGCTTTGCAATCCGGTCTTTATTGGCCAACACTGTTTAAGGACTCCCACCTATTTTGTCAGAGTTGTGATAAATGTCAAAAGTTAGGAAAGATGACCCAACGTAATATGATGCCACTTAGTCTTACATTAATAATAGAAATATTTGATGTGTGGGGTATAAATTTTATGGGTCTTTTTGTCAATTCCTAGGGCAACTTTTACATCTTATTAGTTGTTGACTCTATGTCTAAGTGGGTAGAAGCAATCGCTACCAAGACAAATGATTGCCACGTTGTGATCAAGTTTGTTAGAGATAATATTTTCTATAGATTTGGTATGCCTAGAGCAATCATTAGTGATGGAGGTTCCAATTTTTGTAACCGGTCTTTTGAGACGCTCATGAAGAAATACTCCATTACCCATAAGGTTTCTACGCCTTACCACCCACAAACTTGTGGCCAAGTTGAAGTGTCTAATAGGCAGATTAAACAGATTTTAGAAAAGACCGTAAACCCTACCCGAAAGGATTGTTCTTTACGCTTAATAGAAGCATTGTGGGCTTACCGAACCGCTCTTAAGACTCCACTTGAGATGTCTCGGTATAGACTTGTCTTTGGTAAAGCATGCCACTGCATGTAGAATTAGAACACCGAGCTTATTGGGCCATTAAAAAGATAAACTTTGACATATCTACTACTGGTGATCACCGTAGACTGCAACTCAATGAGTTAGAAGAAATTCGTAATGATTCTTACCAGAGTGCGAAAATTAACAAGGAGAAAAAAAAATATTTCATGATAAATCGATTATTCGAAAGGCATTTGAACCAGGTCAAAAAGTTCTCTTTTACAATTATCCTCTACATATTTTCCCTGGTAAATTGAGGTCTCGGTGGTTCCGACAATACTTTGTCAGAATTTTTTTTCCTCATGGTGCAGTTGAAGTTGAAAATCCTAAGAACGGAGAAACTTTCAAGGTTAACGGTTAACAGTTGAAACCATTATTGGAGTTACCCAATCATGCAATAAAAGAATCGGAGCTGAGGGATCCTGTCTACTAGGATTAGTTTTAACGGGTAACAAAGTCTGGCTGAAGACACTAAACTTAGCGCTTTATGGGAGGCAACCCATCCTCTTATTGTACATTAGTGAAATTTAGTTTTTATTTATTTTTATTTTTCTTGTTCCCCGTGGAAGAATTTCTACGCTTCATCCAAGTACTATCTTTCAGACTTACCTATTTATTCCTCTTGTTACTTATATTGTTGGTACTGCACTTTAATTTGAAACATTGAGGACAATGTTAAATTTAACTTTGGGGGTGAGGGAGAAACTTTTAGTTAGTTTTTTTAATAAAAATAAAAAATAAAAAATAAATTAAAAAAAATTGAACTCCATAACCTAGAAATTTGTGCGAAATCAGGATGACACTAACCAATCTAAGTGGATGGAAACACCTTGGCTGTAGGAGTTAAGGAACCCAATAACAGAGTCTATTCATAAAAAGACAGAGTTCAGGTGTAAGAATGGAATCATCTCACTACGTTCTGTTTTTATTTTATTTTATTTGAAATTTTTTATGTTTCTTTAAGTGATTTGGTGGGGCCCACACATCGAACTATTACCACGCCGGAATGGAATAGGATGATTGAGTTACTAAATTAATAAAGAGACCAGACCAGTCAGACCAAACGGAATAAATAAATAATCAAAAAAAAAACACTTGAATAACAATATGTGTGTGTTTTCCCTGTCTCTGTCGCCTAAACAAGCGTGGAACCCAGGACCCATGGGAATTATCATGTAATCTGCGAATAAGAAGCATGCGCTTGGATCCAAAAGATCAAATCTTGCAGTTAAAAAAATGAATAGTTTATTATTGTTCAATAATATCGACCGCTGGTTCCCCTGTGTATGCCAGTTGAGTTGATCTAGAATTAAGATTATCACCGCTGGTTCCCTTGTATATGCCAAGCAGTGTTGATACTAGTCCACACCAGTATCTCAATCCATTAGGATTCATAGGTTCATCTTGGCGGACGCAGTATCGTAGCAGCAAGGCCATAATAGGGCTGCAACGATGCCAACCTGAGTGAACATAGTTGAACATCACAAGGAGGGTGTAGCCATCGGTGTACAAGGTGGGTAAGCTGAAATATCACCAACTCTTAGGTGAATACACAATTCTCATAAAGCCGGAGAGCTAGCTTGGCTTTGAATTCAGTTCTTAGCCTGAAAACTATCTCTTAGTAATTGGCAGTCATAACTTCCTACAACAAACCATTTTCTATGCATGTCTAAGTTAGATGCACTTTACACTCTTATCACATGTCCATAGTCGTTCAAGTGGTGAAATTGTTCCTTTGAAAGCTAGATTGATATATCCAGTTGCTATGAGCTGAAACTGAATTGCACATGTCACATTTCATAGAATCTGAGCTTATATTTTGTCCTAGAACTTTTTGGGTGTGTTCTAAGCAAACCTTTACTCGAGGTCGAGAAAACTTCAGGTTTGGGGGTATGATCGGTGCCTAATAATGCATATTTTTAGATCTTTTTTTTGTCTGTTATCACATCTTTAATGCCTTCATGTTCCATTTTGTGACAAATCTTATATCTTGAGCACATCTCTTTTAATGGGTAATTTTGTCGAAATAATCTCTTTTTGTGTTGTGTTTTAGGTGGTTGAATAAATGGTGAACAAGAGGTCAGTGAAACTGCAAAAGGGAGCGTAAGAAGAAGTGGGAATGTCGCACCACAACCCAAAGGAGCTGTATGCTGATGAAACAAATAGTTGTGGTCAAGGATTGCAAACATTAATCAAGTCTGTCTAAAGTGCTTTGGTCATGTGTGAAGTCAAAGAAGTCAACAAATCTCACCCGTGAACATCTAAACAATCTACACATGCCTAACACCAAGGTAACTTCCTTTTCACTAACCCTTTTCGTTCTCAAAATTAGAAGAAAAATAGAAAACCTATCTTCTCAAACCATCGACACCATTTCCCATACTCTCTCAACTGTGCATCCATGATTCTAAATTACCAACTCTCTTTGTTGTCAAATCACTCGGTCCACCTCTCCCTGTACCTCTCTACCCATATACTCAATTCACGGTATCATTTATTGAGTTACAAAAAGAGAAGAATTCTGAAATTGTGAGTGAAGAGAAGTACGAAACAACTGTGGAATTCCCACAGCAATAGCATGATTCTGATGATAATGAATTGGTTGAACACAATGGAGCCAAAATCAGTTGTTATGTACCATTTGGTGAGTGATTGACATCTCAAATCCCTCTTTCAATCCCTAATTTCTGTTATACTGATGGAGATATTAAAAACCCAATTTAGGGTGAAGCTGATGTATAAATATGGGTTGTATTTGTGTATTCGAGAGAAAAAAAGAGAGAAGGGTCATAGGTTGAAATCAGTTGTAACTTATCTTCTCCAAAACTGTTCTTGTAGAAATCAGTTGAAGAAAGAAATTTGCATGAATGTTTTTATCCATCTTTGAATTTTCATATGTCTCCTGTTTTTGCTATGTTCTAAGTTTATAAGCTAGGGTTTAGATGAAGCCCTTAATTTAACTCTAGGATATTTGTGTTGATGTTATTGTTCTTGTTGTGCTTGAATGAGTAAGGATAGATTTAATCTTGTGTTACAACATATTACTTTCACCTTGTTTGTTATGCAACCTAGGTAGTCAGAATAATTCTATGTTGTACTTCAACTTGTGCCTAATTGATTGTTGTTAATTTGTGATTAGTTGTGCTGTAATAAGACAACTAATGGTAGGGATTAATACCTTAGTTGATGTTAAATCATCCATTTGAAGATAGCCTTGGATATGCGGCAGACTCGAATCTTCCCCGCTATCTACTATAAGGAACAAGAATAGTTTCATTAGCCAAATAATCTGGTGTAGGTTAAGTGGTGAAGTCAATTGCCTTAGTACCTTCTTATAAAGTGTTTAATCTCTTATTTCATTTAAATTTATGTTCTTTAGTTTAAATCTCATAAAAATCAATTATCTCGTCATATCGACAGCTCCCTGTTTGATCTAAATCAGTATAGCAAGACTTGAAGACAATTACACACCAACCTAGTCTATGTGGGTTCGACCTGTATTTGCCCTGTTTTACATAGTAGACACTGTGCACTTGCAGTTTAATATTGTAGGCATCTTCTAATCCTACCAAGTTTTTGGCGCCGCTGCCGGTGACTCGGTAGCGGTGTAATTGTTTCTTTGGTTTAATCTTACTGGTTTTAGCTCAAGTTTCGTATATATTTGTTTTAGTTCTAGTTATAGCTTGTCTGTCATTAGTTTAACTCGTTATTTCAACCATTTGTGTATATAATTTCGGTCTAATCTCTTTAGTGCACTCTATAGTTATTCTAAAAAAAAAAAATCTGGGCTTCCGTAGTCACTCCTCATATAATCCATTTGTTCTTATAAACTTAGTATTAGTTTCAGCTGCATCATCTTTGAACCATTAGCATTTGTAACTAGTTACATTCGGCATTTTAGTTGTAAATTTGTCAGTTTTGCCGCATCTTTCACCATCTCAGTTATAAACATAAATCTGTGCATGTTCATATTAGTGGTAAAAGAAAATAGTTCTTGTTTTCCAGATAAATTTTTGCATCTCAGTATCACTTCTAGTTGTAGGTTCTGATTTTCAGTATCATTCTTGCATCTTGTTTTCAATTAGGGTAACTGCATTATTGTTTTATAAGTGTGTCTAGTTTAGTTTGTATATGTGTTAACTTTTCTGCTTTTTCTTTCAGCCTGTACGTGTTGTTCTGTAGCTTCCCTTTCCCTTTTATCGTTTCAGTAGTTGTGAATACTGTAGTGTAACTTAGTTGAGCAATCCATCTGTAGTGTAACTCTGTAGCTCGTGTGACGTACTTTAGCATAATTTAGTTATTGTTGTAATATTTTTCATACCCTGTAACATACTGTGTTAATCTCTGAGTAGTATTTTGGTTGTGTTGTCTGCACTTGTAGTTAGTTGCGTGCTGTAAATTTTGGTTTCTCTCTTTACTTTATTTACATAAGTGTATCTCAGCATATTAGTCAGTAACATTACATTTTATTTAGAAGTAATCATAGATTGTTCTCTTATAAGAAGCATCATTTAGCTATATTTTGCATTACGTTTGCATAATCCTGTAGTCTAGATAGTTATTCTGTTAAAATTCTATTTCAATTGTACTTTGTAGAATATTCTATCAACTGCATTTTAGCCTGTAAATACTAATTATTTGCATCTCATAATAATATGCATCTGTAGACTGTACATATACTTGTTTAGATTTAATTTTTCTAATGTAGTGTAACTTAGCATTAATCCATCAGTTCATATATCTTGTCTCTGTCATAGTTAAAGCTCTTTGTCATCACCTTCTATCCCATAGACTAAAAAATTTCATCAGTAAATTAGACATATAGGACTTTGTAAGTACTTTGAAGTGTTTTAGCTGTGTGTTGTCAGCATCTGCAAGCCTGACTTGAGTTGAAGTATCATGAGATAGTTGAAATCTTCTGAAGGTGTTGCTCAACTGTTGTATTGTATTAGCATAACATAGAATAATCTGCAATTCCTGTCCAGCATAATCCATTTGTCTATATAAAACTGCATCTTAGCCTTGTATTGATAGTAGCTTTTTATCTTCAATTATTCCATTGATTAGGCTAGCTGCATTTTTTTTATTTTTGCATCTTGTTTTAGTTTAAAGCTTTCATCAATTAGCATAATCTGTAGCTTCCCTTTTTCTGTTCCAGTAGTTGTAAGTATTTTGTTGTTGTGTCTGGTGTTGCTAGGTCACTACCAGTTACAATATTCATCATCTGTAATATATCCAGTATTCTTGCATTTCACACTTTCTTTTTCTCTTCTTACATTTGTACTTTGTCCATAGCTGCATACTGTGTCAACCCCTTGTCAGTCCAAATAAACATAAGAGATATTCACTTTCCCCTGTAAAATAACAAATTTCTGCACTTTGTAACTTTTCAATTTGCTTCTTGCATTCGGACTTCCCTGAACAACCAAGTGGAATAACTCATTGTCATGCAGTAAATTACTCTCAGTTGCTTATACTGATATCGATATTGTTTGAAACTGCACATTTCTGGGAACTGAAATTCTTTTCTAAGTAACCAGGTACATGTGGTGCTGCTGTTCAAGCTAAAGAGAACAAGAAAGGGGAGCATGACAATTTGTTGTAGTGCCTAAACCCGATTTTAGACCAGTGGTATTGTATCTCCACCCTTGTTTTTACCTGAAGATTGTGTGAGTGATATATCATGTTTGACTGATAAAACTAGTTGATTTACATAGCCCTGTCAAAACCCTTGCAGCATATAACAACTTTGCATGATCCTGTGACATTTGAGTAACTTATTGCTGCTGAATTGTTACTTCACTGTGCATATCATCTCTGCAAAATTTCTGTGTCTGTATGCCTGAGTCCGCGAATCTGTTTATTGTAAGCTTCATCTTTAACCTGACTTTTGTACTTGTTGATATTTCTGGGTGTTATAACATGTTGAGTTGTGTGTCTGCTGGGATATGATTGTTTCTTTTCGTGACCAAACTAATCGTATAGTTAGAATTCAGCGAGAGAACGTGGTTGAAATCTCCATTTTTGTAGTAGACAGCCCTGACCAAACTGAGACAATGGGTGAATAAATACCCCGCAGTCTCAAGGATTACATGTACCCGACAAGGGCAATCCAGCCTTCTTGCATTGTTTTACCAGAAACTGCTGGTCAGTTTGAGTTAAAGGCGAGCACAATACATATGCTCCCTATGTTTCGAGGGGTCGATGCTGAAAACCCCTACCACCACGTGAGAGAGTTTGAAGAGATTTGTGGGACTCTGTGTTTCAATCAAATTCCGGAAGAGTCCCTGAAATTGAGACTGTTTCCTTTCTCTTTGAAAGAAAAGGCCAAGTCTTGGTTATATGCCCTGCAACCACAGTTAATTAGGACATGGGATGATCTTACGAAAGAATTTTTCAGAAAGTTCTTCCCAAATCACAAGACTACGACCATTCGTCAAAGTCTTAATAGCTTTGTGCAATTAGAGGGTGAAACTTTAGCCAAGTATTTGGAAAGGTTTAATGAATTACTTCTTCAGTGTCCTCACCATGGTTTCGAAAAATGGAGACTTGCGCAAATTTTGTATGAAGGTCTAGATGTTGCCACCTGAACAACAGTTGAGTCAATGTGCAATGGTTTATTTATTGACAAAAGTGCTGATGAGTCTTGGACTTTCCTAATTGAAGTTGCTGAAAAGACTCAGCAGTGGGAGTCCATTCGTGAACCTAGGAAGACTGCCCTTGTAGCTGATGTTCATAGGATTGAGTCTGACTTTGAGGGAAATGCGAAAATCACATCGTTGGCAAGGAGAGTAGAAGCGCTAGAGCTGCAGAAGAATGTGAAACCTTCTACCACTACTCTCCATGACCATGTCGAAATGTCTATTTGTGCTGCATGTAATAGTTCTGACCATCTAGTGGACAGTTGTCCAGAAATACTTGCATTTCAGAAATCTAGATTTGAACAGGCCAATGCGTTGAATCATAAGCAAGATAATAATCCCTATTCTCAGACTTACAACCCAGGGTGGAGAAACCACCCTAACTTTTCATGGTCCAAGGTCCCTGTACAAGGGGGTACACCAGGAAACACACAAGGATATTCATACCCTAGAAACCCCCATATGCAGTCGTACACACAACACCCTTCTGAGAAAAAATTGTCTAGCATTGAAGAAAGTGTCGATCTGTTGACCCAAAATCTTTTGCAAAATCAGAAGACCACTGACCAACGTTTTACTAGTCTAGAACTTAAGATGGGTCAGATCTGTGATGCGCTTAATTAAAGGGAAAAGGGTAAGTTCCCAAGTCAGCCTCAACAAAATCCGAAAGGCACATTTCAGGCAAGTACATCTATTTGTAATGAGACTGCACATGCTGTCACCACTCTTCGTAGTGGTAAAGTTTTTGATAACAACGTAGGCGTACCACAGACCAGTGAGTCCGAGTCAGACTCATCATTGCATGCAACGGCACAGAAAACATCCTTTGTAGAAAATGAATTTGAACATGTTTGTAAATCTAAAAATTTTACTAATGTTAATTTTTCTTTACCAACTAATGTTCCTGTTGCTCCATTTCCTCAAAGGTTGGTGCAGCAAAAGAAAATCACCCATTACAATGAGATGTTCAAACGAGTTAACATCAACATCCCGTTTCTCGAGGAAATTAAGCAAATCCCTGCATATGCTAAATTCCTTAAGGATTTGTGTACACAAAAGCGCAAGCTTAATGTGCACAAACGTGCTTTTCTAGCTGAGCATGTGAGTTCCATCATTCAAAATAAGACTCCACCTAAGTTTAGAGACCCAGGTTGTCCAACAATCACTTGCACTATAGGCGACCATACGGTAGATAAGGCTTTACTAGACTTAGGAGCAAGTGTTAACCTACTTCCATATTCGGTATATGTGATGTTAGGTCTTGGAGAGTTAAAACCAACACCTATAACTCTGCAATTGGCAGACAGATCTGTCAAAGTTCCTCGTGGTGTGGTTGAGGACGTTTTAATCAAGGTTGATAATTTTTATTTTCCCGTGGACTTCATTGTTTTAGATACTCAAACTGTTGAAAACCCTGACTGTCATATTCCTGTCATTTTAGGACGTCTCTTCTTGGCGATGTCCAATGCAATTATAAACTGTCGTAATGGAGTGTTGAAACTGTCGTTTGGTAACATGACTGTGGAGTTGAATGTGTTTAATGTTAGTCAACAGCCTATGGATCTTGATAATAATGATGTGTATGAAATTAATATGATTGAAAGCTTGATTCAAGATTCACTGTCCAACACTTTATCAGTTGATCCTTTCAAGCATGTATGGAAAATTTTAATTTGGATCTGTATGATGCTGAGTATATTAGTGAAGTCCACTCTTTGCTCGAATTTATTCCTCATATGGACATCACTAAATGGCAGACTAAAGTGGAGCCACTCCCACCTTCTGATTCCAAGTCTGTTCCATCTCTTGTTGAGCCACCAAAGCTTGAACTGAAACCATTGCCTGATACTCTTAAATATGCATTTTTTGGATCTTCCAATACTTTTCCTGTAATCATTTCATCTGCGTTATATATAAAACAAGAGAGTAAGCTTTTAGAAGTACTTCAGGAGCATAAAGAAGCCCTAGGATGGACCATCTCAGACCTTAAAGGCATAAGTCCCACTGTTTGCATGCATCATATAAATCTTGAAGAAAATGCCAAACCATATAGGGAAATGCAAAGTAGACTTAATCCTAACATGAGAGATGTTGTTAAGGGTGAGATATTGAAACTACTTGATGCAGGTATCATATACTCGATTTCAGATAGCAAATGGGTTAGTCCCATTCAAGTTGTTCCCAAAAAAGTCGGGCATTACTGTTATTCAGAACGAAAAGAATGAGCTAGTTCCTACTCGCGTAACCACAAGGTGTCGAGTTTGCATCGATTATAGGAAGCTGAACACAGTAACAAGGAAAGACCACTTCCCTCTTCCATTCATAGACCAAATGCTAGAACGGTTGTCTAGGCATAGTTACTATTGTTTCTTAGATGGCTTTTCTGGCTAAAACCAGATTCATATTGCACCTGAAGATCGGGAAAAGACTACATTCATATGTCCATTTGGAACATTTGCTTATCGTCGTATGCCCTTTGGGTTGTGTAATGCACCAGCCATATTTCAACGTTGTATGATGAGCATTTTTCTGACATGATAGATAATTTCCTTGAGATCTTTATGGATGATTTATCTGTGTTTGGATCTTCTTTTGATGAATGTTTGAACCATCTCACTCTTGTGCTGATTAGATGTAAAGAAAAAAATTTGGTTTTGAATTGGGAAAAATGTCATTTCATGGTGAATTCAGGCATAGTTCTATGACATATCATCTCTGAAAAAGGCATAAAAGTAGATAAAGCTAAAGTTGACCTCATTCAACACTTGCCACATCCTTGCTCTGTGAGGGAGGTTAGATCATTTTTAGGCCATGCTGGTTTCTACCGTAGATTCATTAAATATTTCAGTAAGATCTCAAGGCCTCTGTGTAATCTACTTGGTAAAGATGTTGCTTTTGTATTTGATGATGCCTGCGTGCGTGCTTGGGAGGAACTCAAAACTCTTCTAACTTCATCCCCTATAGTCAGAACCCTTAATGATGCTCAACTTAACTATACAACTACTAAGAAGGAGTTGTTTGCTGTTGTTTTTGCATTGGACAAGTTCAGGTCATATTTGATAGGCTCTAAGGTTATCATTTACACTGATCATGCTGCCTTGAAATTCCTTCTTTCTAAGAAGGATGCTAAAGCCATTCTTATCCGATGGATTCTCCTATTGCATGAATTCGATATCGAAATTCGAGATAAGAAAGGTTCTGATAATGTCGTTGCTGATCACTTGTCTAGGTTAAATGTTGAGTCTTTTGATGAGTCTGTGATGATTAGAGAGTCATTTCCTGATGAACAATTGATGCTTGTATCTGAGTTTCCTTGGTTTTCCGACATTGTTAACTACCTTGCTACAGGTAGAATGCCGTTGCATTGGTCTAGACAAGACTGTTCTAAGTTCTTGGATGAAGTTAATCACTTCTTTTGGGATGACCCATACCTGTTTAAGTACTTCCTCGACCAAATCATTAAGAGATGTGTCCCCAACATTGAACAGAAAGATGTGATATCTTTATGTCATGGCCAAGCATTGGAGGCCATTTCAGTGCCAAGAAAACTGCTGCAAAAGTCTTGCAGTGTGGGTTTTATTGGCCATCTTTGTTTAAAGACTGTCATGATTATTGTGTTGCTTGTGAACGCTGTCAGAAACTAGGAAGTATTACAAAGAGAAACATGATGCCATTACACCCCATCTTGATTGTTGAACTGTTTGATGTGTGGGGAATTGACTTCATGGGACCATTCCTAATTCTGAAGGTAAGTTGTACATCCTTGTCGTTGTTGATTATGTTTCTAAGTGGGTAGAAGCGATTGCAACAAAAAAAATGACCACAAGGTGGTACTTTCGTTCCTAAAAGAATACATATTTTCTCGTTTTGGCACACCTAGAGCTATAGTCAGTGACGGTGGTTCATATTTCTGCAATAAGTCTTTTGAGTCTTTAGTACGCAAGTATGGCATAACTCATAAGGTTTCAACCTCATACCATCCACAAACCAGCGGCCAAGTAGAGGTTTTTAATAGGGAGATTAAGAATATTCTTGAAAAGACGGTTAACCCATCTAGAAAGATTGGTCATTACGTTTGAATGATGCTTTATGGGCCTATAAAACAGCTTATAAAACCGCTATTAGCATGTCCCCTTACTGTATTGTATATGGAAAACCTTGTCATTTACCTGTGGAGTTAGAACATCGAGCTTATTGGGCTATCAAGAAACTTAACTTTTCTCTTGATAAAGCAGGTACTCAACGGAAACTTCAACTCAATGAGTTGGAAGAGCTGAGAAATGATGCTTATGACAGTGCTAAGTTGTACAAAAACAAAATGAAAGTGTTCCATGACAAGCGCATTTTGTGCAAGTCATTCAGACCTGGCCAAAAAGTCTTGCTGTACAATTCCCGTTTGCATCTTTTTCCAGGTAAATTGCGTTCGAGATGGACATGCCCGTTCTTGGTGCGCACAGTATTCCCTCATGGAGCTGTAGAACTCGAAGATGTAGCAAATAAGAACGTTTTCAAAGTCAATGGGCAGAGACTAAAGCCGTTCCTTGAACCAATCCCACCTGAAATCGATACAACTGATTTGGAAGATCCAATTTATGTGGACTGAACTAGTTCATCCTTGTACATAAATCAGGTGAAGGGTTCCATTTTCTTTTTCTCTATCAAGTTTCAGTTGTAGTATCTTGTTCTCTGCAGTGTACAGTTCTGTTGCATGCTAACTGGATGTCTATCCTTATCATTCTACCTTGATGTTTGCTTTCCAAGCACTCGTCCAGTTCTATTTGGGAAACCCTCTTCACATTTGGTACACTCTCTCCTTATCTCTACTTTGCATGGTCTTCCTGGTATGATTGCAACTTTTTGGTACTTTTTGAACATTGCGGACACTGTTTAGTTTAGGTTGGGGGTGTAGGTAGACTACAAGAACTTTGTAGTAAGCATGTTAGAACTTGTAAAAAAAATGAAATGGAAAATGGAAAATGAAGCTCAGTTACCTTGATTTGTGATATATGTGTATGTATATTATAACTTAGGGTTCTTAGTCTAGATGACGAGGCACCCCTGATTCCAGTATAATTCACATGTGATATAGAAAATTTGCACATGCACGATCTACCGAGTGTGTATAGCGTCGGTGTTTCATAGGTTAAGTAGGCTTCCAATTATCTAGAATACTGAATTAGACTTGACTAGCTTGCTCTTTGGTTGGATGGGATAGAAGTTGGAGGATACGTTAAGAAAAGCAACCATTGAATTTGACCGGGTGCATCGAAAAGGGATACCTCTTGCTAAAAGTTTCATGTAATCAATTTTTTTCTGTTTTTTTGTAAAGTTTGTTGTGTCTTGTGTATGTATCTTTCATCATTCCAAAGAAAAAAAAAAAGAAAAAAAAAGTCATCAGAAAAATTCAGAAAAAAAAAAGAAAATTCAGTATCCCACAAAAAAAAAAGTATCCATTGTTTGTTATGTTCTGTTTCAGTTAAAGATCCTCTCTCTCCTTAAATCAAGAAAGCAGTCAATGAAAATATGTAATCAATATTCATTTTTGTTGTATGTTGTAAATAGTCTTGTAATAAGCAAGGAGGGTGTATCCATCGGTGTACAACGCGGGTAAGCTGAAATATCACCAACTCTTAGGTGAATATTCACAATTCTCATAAAGCCGGAGAGCTAGCTTGGCTTTGAATTTAGTTCTTAGCCTGAAAACTATCTCTTAGTAATTGGCAGTCATAACTTCCTACAACAAACCATTTTCTATGCATGTCTAAGTTAGATGCACTTTACACTCTTATCACATGTCCATAGTCGTTCAAGTGGTGAAATTGTACCTTTGAAAGCTAGATTGATATATCCAGTTGCTATGAGCTGAAACTGAATTGCACATGTCACATTTCATAGAATCTGAGCTTATATTTTGTCCTAGAACTTTTTGGGTGTGTTCTAAGCAAACCTTTGCTCGAGGTCGAGCAAACTTCAGGTTTGGGGGTATGATCGGTGCCTAATAATGCATATTTTTAGATCGTTTTGTTGTCTGTTATCACATCTTTAATGCCTTCATGTTACATTTTGTGACAAATCTTATATCTTGAGCACATCTCTTTTAATGGGTAATTTTTTCGAAATAATCTCTTTTTGTGTTGTGTTTTAGGTGGTTGAATAAATGGTGAACAAGAGGTCAGTGAAACTGCAAAAAGGAGCGTAAGAAGAAGTGGGAATGTCGCACCGCAACGCAAAGGAGCTGTATGCTGATGAAACAAATAGTTGTGGTCAAGGATTGCAAAAATTAATCAAGTCTGATCAATGGTCTAAAGTGCTCTGGTCATGTGTGAAGTCAAAGAAGTCAACAAATCTCACCCGTAAACATCTAAACAAGCTACACATGCCTAACACCAAAGTAACTTCCTTTTCACTAACCCTTTTCGTTCTCAAAATCAGAAGAAAAATAGAAAACCTATCTTCTCAAACCATCGACACCATTTCCCATACTCTCTCAATTGTGCAACCATGATTCTAAATTACCAACTTTCTTTGTTGTCAAATCACTCGGTCCTCCTCTCCATGTACCTCTCTACCCATATACTCAATTCACGGTATCATTTATTGAGTTACAAAAGAGAAGAATTCTGAAATTGTGAGTGAAGAGAAGTACGAAACAACTGTGGAAGTCCCTCAGAAGCAGCACGATTCTGATGATAATGAAGTGGGTGAACACAATGGAGCGAAAATCAGTTGTTATGTACCATTTGGTGAGTGATTGACATCTCAAATCCATATTTCAATCCCTAATTTCAGTTGTACTGATGGAGATATTAAAAACCCAATTTAGGGTGAATCTGATGTATAAATAGGGGTTGCCTTTGTGTATTGAGATAAAAAAAAAGGAGAAGGGTCATAGGTAGAAATCAGTTATTACTTATCTTCTCCAAAACTGTTCTTGTAGAAATCAGTTGAAGAAAGAAATTTTCATGAATGATTTTATCCATCTTTGAATTTCATATGTCTCATGTTTTTGCTATGTTCTAAGTTTATAAGCTAGGGTTTAGATGAAGCCCTTAATTTAACTCTAGGATATTTGTGCTGATGTTATTGTTCTTGTTGTGCTTGAATGAGTAAGGATAGATTTAATCTTGTGTTACAACATATTACTTTCACCTTGTTTGTTATGCAACCTAGGTAGTCTGAATAATTCTGTGTTGTACATCAACTTGTGTCTAATTGATTGTTGTTAATCTGTGATTAGTTGTGCTGTAATAAGACATCTAATGCTAGGGATTAATACCTTAGTTGATGTTAAATCATCCATTTGAAGATAGCCTTGGATATGCGGCAGACTCGAATCTTCCCCGCTGTCTACTATAAGGAACAAGAATAGTTTCATTAGCCGAATAATCTGGTGTAGGTTAAGTGGTGAATTAAATTTCCCTAGTACCTTCTTATCAAGTGTTTAATCTCTTATTTCATTTACATTTCTGTTCTTTAGTTTAAATCTCATAAAAATCAATTATCTCGTCGTATCGACATCTCCCTGTTTGATCTAAATCAGTATAGCAAGACTTGAAGAAAATAACACACCAACCTAGTCTCCGTGGGTTCGACATGTATTTTCCATGTTTTACATAGTAGACACTGTGCACTTGCAGTTTAATATTGTAGGCATCTTCTAATCCTACCAGCTGATTAGATGGGTATTGTTGTTCCAAGAAATTACTCTAGATATTCGTGATAACAAAAGGTTTGAAAACATAGTAGCTGACTATTTATCCCGTATCCTTGATGAGACTAGAGATGATGAGAGATCGATCCATGACACGTTCCCTGATGAATAGTTATTTTCCATCTCTGTGTTACCCTGGTTTGCTGACATTGTCAATGATTTGGTAACTGGTCAAATTACCGACCATTGGTCTAAAAAGGATAGATCTAAATTCTTGTATGAGGTTAAATACTTTTTCTGGGATGATCCGTACTTATTCAAATATTTCCCTGATCAGATCATCCGTCGTTGTATTCCTGACAACGAAATCTCTAGCATCCTGACTTTTTGTCATTCCGGAGCTTGTGGGGGTCACTTTAGTTTTAAGAAAACAACTGCGAAGGCTTTGCAATCCGGTATTTATTGGCCAACACTGTTTAAGGACTCCTACCTATTTTGTCAAAGTTGTGATAGATGTCAAAAGATAGGAAAGATGACCCGACGTAATATGATGCCACTTAGTCCTATACTAATAATAGAAATATTTGATGTGTGGGGTATAAATTTTATGGGTCTTTTTTTCAATTCCTAGGGAAACTTTTACATCTTATTAGCTGTTGACTCTATGTCTAAGTGGGTAGAAGCAATCGCTACCAAGACAAATGATCGCCACGTTGTGATCAAGTTTGTTAGAGACAATATTTTCTATCGATTTGGTATGCCTAGAGCAATCATTAGTGATGGAGGTTCCCATTTTTGTAACCGGTCTTTTGAGACGCTCATGAAGAAATACCCCATTACCCATAAGGTTTCTACGCCTTAACACCCACAAACTTGTGGCCAAGTTGAGTGTCTAATAGGCAGATTAAACAGATTTTAGAAAAGACTGTAAACCCTACCCGAAAGGATTGGTCTTTACGCTTAATATAAGCATTGTGGGATTACCGAACCGCTCTTAAGACTCCACTTGAGATGTATCCGTATAGACTTGTCTTTGGTAAAGCCTTCCACTCCTTGTAGAATTAGAACACCGAGCTTATTGGGCCATTAAAAAGATAAACTTTGACATATCTACTGCTGGTGATCACCATAGACTGCAACTCAATGAGTTAGAAGAAATTCGTAAAGATTCTTACCAGAGTGCGAAAATTTCAAGGAGAAAACAAAAATAATTCATGATAAATCGATTATTCGAAAGACATTTAAACCAGGTCAAAAAGTTCTCCTTTACAATTCTCGTCTACATATTTTCCCTGGTAAATTGAGGTCTCGGTGGTTCCGACAATGCTTTGTCAGAATTTTTTATCCTCATGGTGCAGTTGAAGTTGAAAATCCTAAGAACGGAGAAACTTTCAAGGTTAACGGTTAACAGCTGAAACCATTCTTGGAGTTACCCAGTCATGCAATAGAAGAATCGGAGCTGAAGGATCCTGTCTACTAGGATTAATTTTAACGGGTAACAAAGTCCGGCTGAAGACACTAAACTTAGCGCTTTATGGGAGGCAACCCATCCTCTTATTTCACATTAGTGGAATTTAGTTTTTATTTATTTTTATTTTTCTTGTTCCCCGTGGAAGGATTGCTACGCTTCATCCAAGTACTATCTTTCTGACTTACCTATTTATTCCTCTTGTTACTTATATTGTTGGTACTGCACTTTAATTTGAAACATTGAAGACAATGTTAGATTTAACTTTGGGGGTGAGGGAAAAGCTTTTAGTTAGTTAGTTTAATAAAAATAAATTATAAAAAAAATTAAACTTCGTAGCCTAGAAATTTGTGCGAAATCAGGATGACACTAACCAATCTAAGTGGATGGAAACACCTTGATTTTAGGAGTTAAGGAACCCAATAACAGAGTCTATTCATAAAAAGACAGAGTTCAGGTGTAAGAATGGAATCATCACACTACGTTCTGTTTTTATTTTATTTGAAAAATTGTATGTTTCTTTAAGTGATTTGATGGGGCTGACACATCGAATTATTACCACGCCGGAATGGAATAGGGTGATTGAGTTACTAAATTAATAAAGAGACCAGACCAGTCAGACTAAACGGAATAAATAAATAATAAAAAAAAACACTTGGATAACAATATGTGTGTGTTTTCCCTGTCCCCGTCGCCTAAACAAGCGTGGAACGCAGGACCCATGAGAATTATCATGTAATCTGCGAATAAGAAGCATGCGCTTGGATCCAAAAGATCAAATCATGCAGTTAAAAGAAAATGAAAAGTTTATTATTGTTCAATAAAATCGACCGCTGGTTCCCTTGTATATGCCAGTTGAGTTGATCTAGAATTAAGATTATCACCGCTGGTTCCCTTGTATATGCCAAGCAGTGTTGATATTAGTCCACACCAGTATCTCAATCCATTAGGATTCATAGGTTCATCTTGGCGGACGCAGTGTCGTAGCAGCATAGTAGTTGTAGCAGCAAGGCCATAATAGGGATGCAGCGATGCTAACCTGAGTGAACATAGTTGAACATCACATATAAGTCGGCTTTATCAAACCCCATCTTAATCTCCTCCTGTAAATTGTAGAACATAAATTGTAAGAGCACTTCTCGGTCGAACTCGCATGCGTTGCTATCTCAAGCATGTTTGTCAATGTTAGTGATCAAAACTATAAGTCTTGATTTCTATACTATTTATAGATGTCTTGGACTATGACATAGATTGTGTAGTTGAGCTTAGACTAGATTGTGTAGTTGAGCTTAGACTTCACGGCGTTCATCATTTGAAGACGAAAAACTACTAAGGGGAGCTTGTGGAACTTCGTCGGCAAAAGGTATGTGGAGACTGAAACTCATCTATCACTTGGAAAGTCTATTTCTATTTTATCTCTTATATTGAGACATAAGTCGTATTACGATATATTTTTCTATATACACATTTGATATTTCGAGCTGAGTTTATCTCGCTTACATATTTCTCGAAATATGTGTTGGCAAGCTTTCGCTTCGACCAAGTTCATCTTATATCATGTGAAAGTTGCAATTTTGTGCGACACATTGTACTTCTTCAACAAGTTTTGTAAGAACCTGTTTTTGAAGTGAGAATCCCCATCGCTAATTATGGCTCTTGGAATTCCAAACCTTCCAAAAATATTAGCTTGCACAAAATCTGAAACTACTTTAGAATCATTAGTTGGGGTGGCCTTAGCTTCCACCCATTTAGAGACATAATCAACAACAAGTAAGATATAAAAATTCCCATGGGAGTTGACAAAAGGACCCATAAAATCAATACCCCATACATCGAAAACTTCAATAAATTGAATAAAAGTTTGTGGCATTTGATTTCGAGCACCGATTTCCTGTTCTTTGGCACCTATTACAAGATGTACAAAATATATATGCATCCTTAAACAAAGTTGGCCAATAGAAACCGCTTTCAAGCACCTTGTGAGAGGTTCTCTTACTCCCAAAATGTCCTCCGCAAGCATAAGAGTGACAAAAAGACAATATAAAATTAAATTCACATTCGGGAACACACCTTCTTATTACTTGGTCGCTGCAATGTTTCCACAAGTATGGATCATCCCATATGTATTGGTTTACCAACTTCTTAAGTTTGTCCCTCTCAGCACGAGACAAGTTCTTTGGAATTTGTTTAGATACCAAGTAATTGACAATATCAGCATACCATGGTTCTCCAAAGGCAATTGAGAATAGTTGCTCATCCGGGAAGCTTTCACGCAATGGGACAACTTCCTTGTCCACAGCAATACGGATCAAGTGATCCGCAACGGTGTTCTCAATTCCTTTCTTGTCTTTGATTTCAAGATCAAACTCTTGCAAGATTAAAATCCATCGTATGAGCCTCAGTTCCGCTTCTTTGTTCATTAGAAAGTACCTAAGTGCTGCATGATCAGAAAAGACAACAACTTTTGTACCAATTAGATAAGAGCGGAGCTTTTCCAAAGCAAAAACAATGGATAGTAACTCTTTTTCAGTGGTTGTGTAGTTTTGTTGGGCCTCGTTTAACGTTCTAGAAGCATAATAAATAGCATGAGGTATCTTCCCCACATGCTGCCCAAGTACCGCATCAACCGCATAATCACTAGCATCACACATAAGCTCAAAAGTCTTGCTCCAATCCGGTGGTTTAATGATAGGGGCTGAAATCAAAATCACTTTCAAGCGATTAAATGCCTCCACACACTTTTCATCAAAGTTAAAAACCACATCTTTTTGCAATAAATTACAAAGTGGTGACGCTATCTTGGAAAAGTCCTTGATAAACCTACGATAAAAACCTACATGTCCAAGAAAAGAGCGTATCTCCCTCACCGTAGTGGGAGGGGTTAGAGCACGAATAAGGTCTATCTTAGATTTATCAACTTCCAAGCCTTTAGAAGATATTATATGGCCTAAAACTATGCCATGAGTTACCATAAAATGGCACTTCTCCCAATTCAGCACAAGGTTTGTTTCAACACATCGTTCAAGGATTAAAGACAAGTTGTTCAAGCAAAGGTAGAATGAATCACCAAAAACACTAAAATCGTCCATGAACACTTCGATTATGTTTTCAACATATTCTGAAAAGATACTAACCATACACCTTTGAAAAGTATCTGGAGCATTGCACAAGCCAAAAGGCATCCTTCTATAAGTAAATGTACCAAAAGGACAAGTGAAAGTGGTTTTATCTTGATCCTCCGGTGCTATCACAATCTGATTATAACCTGAATAGCCATCAAGGAAGCAATAGTAAGAGTGTCCAGCTAAACGTTCAAGCATTTGATCAATAAAAGGTA
This sequence comes from Papaver somniferum, assembly GCF_003573695.1. Lineage (NCBI taxonomy): Eukaryota > Viridiplantae > Streptophyta > Magnoliopsida > Ranunculales > Papaveraceae > Papaver > Papaver somniferum. Next base: position 12,706,621 of record NW_020622492.1, on the reverse strand, counting down.
ATGGAAAATGATATTTCCTAGTGGTGGCATTCAATTTTCTATAATCAATACAAACCCTCCAACCGGTTTGCACACGAGTTGGGACAAGTTCATTCTTATCATTCTCCACCACCGTCACACCTGATTTCTTTGGTACCACTTGCACCGGGCTCACCCACTTGCTATCGGATATGGGGTAGATAAAACCCACTTCCAAAAGCTTGAGTATCTCCTTTTTCACAACTTCCATCATTGGGGGATTCAAACGACGTTGTGCTTCCCTTGTAGGGTTTTGCATCATCCTCCAAACGGATCTTGTGCATACAAACGGCATGGCTTATACCCTTGATATCAGCAATTGTCCATCCTATGGCCGTCTTGTACTTCCTTAGCACTCGTAGAAGTTTTTGCTCCCGTAATTCACTAAGCTCGTTAGAAACAATCACAGGTAACTCTTCCTTGTCACCCAAGTACAAGTACTTTAAGTGACTTGGAAGAGGTTTCAATTCTAACTTTGGAGATTTAATAATGGAAGGTACAAGCTTTTCATCACTGCATGGTAAAGAAATAAAAGAGATATTATGAGTTTCCGGGCATCCTTGTAGTGAATTAAGATCACCAAGGGCTTCCTTGACTTCATTACCACACTATACACCATTATCCATGGATGTAGTTAAAATGGTTTGCAAAGCATCTTCACCATTCAATTCAAACACTTGTTGTGCCAATATATCCATAACATCAATGGAGAAACAAGAGTGGACATCACTAGGATATCTCATCGTCTCGAAAATATTGAAACATATTGTTTCTCCTTCAAACTCCATAGTTAGCGTTCCCTTGTCCACATCAATAATATTTTTCGCCGTTTTCATGAAGGACGCCCAAGTAACGATGGAAGAGACGAGTCCGGTGACCCTTCATTCATATATAACACGCAAAAGTCAGCTGGAAAAACTAATTGATTAACCTGCACAAGAACATCCTCAATAATACCCATTGGGTAGACATTAGAGCGATCGGCTAATTGCAATATAATTACAGCCTTTTTAGGAGGACCAAGATCAAGTGAATTATACATTGATGCAGGCATAACATTAACGGATGCACCTAAATCCAACATAGCTTTGTTAAATGCAGTGTTACCAATTGTGACGGGAATGTCAAATCTACCGGGATCCTTGCATTTCAGTGGGATTTTGTGTTATAAGATTGCCGAAGCATTTTCTCCCACACTTAGCACTTCATTACCTTTGAGCCTTTGCTTATTGGTACACAAGTCCTTCAACACCTTTACATACTTTGGAACTTGCTTAATAGCATCAATGAGTGGTATGTTTACATGGATCTTTTTTAGAACGTCTAAAATCTCATTTTCTAGTTCCGCTTTCTTGGAACTTGCAAATCTGCGAGGGAAAGGTAAAGGAGGAACATAAGTAGAAACCAGAGTTTTAGAGTTAGGAATAGGTACCTCTGAAGTTTGGGGAGAATCCTCATTCTTCTCTTCCAAATAGTTTCCTTTGGTGTTTACACCTTCCCCGAATCAGTAACTTCGGGTTGCACAAGTTGTGTACCACTTTTCAACGTAATAGAATTCACATCCCATTTTGGGTTAATAGGTTTATAAGGGAGTTTCCCACTATTTTGTGCCTTCAATTGGTTCAACTCAATAGACATAGAACCAACTTGAGTTTGCTAATCCTTAACCATGCTCTCCATCCTTTGCATAAAAGATTTCAACAACTCTTCCATACTTGACCCCTGATTTTGAGGTTGTTGTTGTTGTTGAAATTGTTGACGCGGCTGGAATTATTGTTGTTGAGGTTGAAATCCACTCGGATGGTTGAAATTAGGTTGTTGAACCGCTCCTTGCTTGTTCGCATAGCTAAAATTGGGGTGATCTCTCCATCCCGGATTGTAAGTGTTGGAGTAGGGATCATACCGTCTTTGCTGATTTGGGAGGATCACATTAACTTGTTCATTGGAGTCTTCACACCCTTGAGAAGTACTTGGTATCACCGCGATTGTAACTTGTTGCATCATAATTGTCATGTTACCCATTTGTTGAAGAAGTTCCTCCACCTCTCTCACTTCATCTACTCTCCTAAGAAGCACATCCGAACCACGACTCAAGAATTGTTGGGAGTTTGCTGCCATGTTTTCAATCAACTCTCTAGCTTGTGCCACCGTTTTGTTCACTAGTGCACCACCACCCGCAGCGTCAAGAAGATTCCTATCGCTTGATTGGAGTCCTTCATAAAAGTATTGGATAATCATCGTGTCCCTGAATTGATGGTGACGGCAGCTTGCCATCAACCCTCTTTTATCGTTCCCAACATTCATATAAAGATTCTCCCACATTTTGCTTCATCCCGCAAATCTCCTTGCGAATTTGAGTAGCCTTTGATGCAGAAAAATACCTCTCTAAAAAGAGTTTCTTCAACCCATTCCATGTTGTGATACTTCCGGGAGGTAAATAACACAACCAATCCTTAGCACTATCCATCAACGAGAATCGAAAAACTTTCAACATTGCACCATCCGCTTCAATATCCGCTAGAAGCATGGCCGTGACAATGGTGTGGAAGTCCATAAAGATGCTTTTTTGGGTCTTCATTCACCATACCATGGAACTTTGGTAATTCTCTAAGCAACCCCAGCTTGATCTCGAAAGTAGAGTTTGTTTGAATACACCCTTGTTGTGTATCCAACTTGTGAGATGCCAAGTCCTTGTGTTTACGATTTGCATCACCCATTGTTTCTTCTTCTTCTTCTTCAAAAGGTGGTTCTTGTTCAACCGGTTCCTCTTGTTCTAGAACTTCTTGTTGTAACTCTTCTTCCACTTCTAACTGTTGTTCTTCCGCTGTACCTTGACTTGGTTGGAGTATTGTGCCTCTTCGAGTGGCTATTCCGCACCTTTGATAGTTCCAATCTTTAGAAGCCAGAGATTAGGTACCTGAAAACAATTCTAGCAAACAAGTGAGAAACAAGACAAGAAACAAAAAGCAAATATGGAAGCGGAAGAATTGATAAGAAACTAAAAACTTAATAACAATCCGTATTCCTCCCCGGTAGCGGCGCCAAAATTTGATCGGTTGTCAACCGTCATATATAATTTCACTTTCTTACTTAACTACAATAATATAGTAAGTGGTAGGAAAGAGTTTGTATCCACAGAGAGGCTTTTGTTGTTATGTAATTTTCAGTTTCTAAAGTAACCAAGGGGGATTTTTGTTTTAGCAAATAAAACAAAATTAAGTAAAGCAAAACAAATAGTTGGAATAATCAATAAGGAGAAGATATTGGTCATGGGATAGTATCATTCACAAACATGTATTTTCATCAATGACTAGAATTGATATTTAATCTCGAATTTATTAAAAGTTCTAGGATACCTTGATCGCAAGAATATCCCGCTAATTCCCTAATTTCATCACAACCACATTAAAAGATGCATATGTGAATTCTTCCTAGAAAGCAACCCAAAGTGTAAAAACACAATTAAGTTTAACTCCCTAAAAGCTTTAAGATTTATGGAGTAAGACTAATCAAAGCAAACAAACGTGTAAAATCACTAATTCGTTTTAACCAAGGTTATGATTCATATGTGACTAGTAGGATATATCACTACAAGCACTACCCACAATTATGCTACTTAAAATCAGGGACAAACAACTTTTTCGTATTGAAAACCCTAATATAGCTCTAGATATGAAAGCAAATCGAATTGATTCCGGACTCAAACAATCAAATAATCAAATCATATAATAAAATAAACCATGAATCATAAACAATAAAGTTGAGACAAAACTAATTCATAGAATCAAATAACATGCTTGAGAAACAACTTTTATCCCATAACCAATAATTGTATTTAGTTACTCATAATACTGGAGTTCATCATAATCATAATCAATAAAATAAAGAAGATGAAAACAAATGAAAGCAAACCCTAGAAGAAGTTCTCTCCAAAGCTCCAAGTAGAAAATAATACGTGATATAAAAGTTGTAGAAAACTTTCTCATTTTGTAGCTTTTCTCCCTTCCAAAACTAGGTCAAAACTTCAAAGCCTATTAGATGAAAATCCACGTGGCCCAAAAGTGAGATAAACCCATGTAGAAACTCTGCCAAATCGTCGCCGAAAAGTGGTCGGAAGTTGGCCGGAAAATAGCTCAGGTGACCGGCAAAGTCAAACCGGTCACCGGTCAATGGGCCAGATCGGTCGGGGTCAACTGAGTCGGACTGGGGTCAACTCGGTCAAAGTCAGACCGAGTCAGCATCTTACTCAGCTGGATGGGCTAAGTGGCCAAACCAAATCCATTGCAATTGCACAGGCTTGAGCTTATGCAATGTTGCACCATCATTGTGTAGCCATCCATGATGGCCCTGCACTCATCTCTACTGCTTCATCTCAATGCCACCATTGCATCTTAGCCCACGACACTTTTCAATTCCATCTGCAACTGCCATAACACCTGCTGCAGAATCATCAATCTCACTGCACAACAACAACTACTTCTATCTCAGCTCCACAGCACCAACAAAATATATTTCTCAGTCTTGTCCACCACAATCCATGGTTGCAACTGCAACAAGCCTCACAGTCCACCTGCACTCCAGTCAAGCCATCAGTCCTCCTGCAAATGCATCTGCAACTACTCCTTGTGATCTCTTCCCATAGCTCCACATAGATTCCCCCATGGCAGCAACAACTAACTTCTACATACTTAAATTCAATCAACACAACCCCTGAACTTGAGCTATTCTTCTCAGCTTCAAACTCCATCGACTGCATCACTTTGTCTTCTCTGTATCACAATTACACCCATTCATTCATCTCCCCAGCTTCAATTCTCTGCTATTTCATCTGCACTTTGAGTGGCAGCACAATTCCCTGCACTTTGTCACCAGTACCATCTGAGCTGCAACCACTAGCTCCAAATGCAACTCAATCATCTCAGCTTAGCTTTCTTCATGATTCTTCTGCACCCTAAGTCTTCACCAGAAACCACCATTAACACCATCTGTAGCTTCAACTTCAGTTGTTGCAATTAGTTTAACATATCAATTTCAGCTGCAACTAGCTTAGCTGCAACATTTCATCTCAACCAACACCACCATTTCCATATCAACAAATACATAACATACATCTAACAAAGCATTCATTGTAAGTCCCTTCTAGCCATCACCCGCATCACAACACAGCAACTGCAACATACACTAGCTCCTCATCTGCTTCACCTGCCCTGCACCAGACTCTGAATTTACAACCAAAACCCATATTAGGACTGGAAGAACTTCATTTCAGCATAAACCCATTTTCTTTGTTCATCTCGTTCTCAAATCACTTCAGCTAAAACCCTTCCGTACCTTATTAACAAACACCTCAATTTTCAATCTCAGTAAACCCTAACTCAATCCCCTTCAAAAACAAATCCATCCTCTTCTCAATCTGTTTATGCCAACTGCCACACCAACGCACAACAATCATATATTCACCCCTACATAATCTCAATCTTGCCACAAACCGTATCCATCTGAATCATATTTCAATTCCATAAACAACCCCAAATTTCTTTTTTAATCTTCACCCATAGTAGCAAATTCGGTTTTCTCAGATGTTCCTCTATTTCTTGTATCACCAAAGACCCATCTTCTTATAATCGAATTCGATTCAGTTTCCACCTGATTCATTCACCCAATAATATTTTCCGTATCTCCAATTCTTCATCTGGATTTAATATGAAACAGAAAACCGTAGCTCATTCCATTGATTCTTCAGTCACCGGAAACACATCATCTTCCCAGGTTTCTCTTTGAATTTGGACTGCAGATGTAACCCTTACCAATCTCAGATGGATTCTCTCGGAGTGATAATGGATCCGCCATGGACTCTCTGTGTTAGAACCCAAATGATTGAGAAATGAATTCTCATCTGAATTCTAGGGTGTAGTAATGATAAGTAATACTATTGACAGTCAGAACCGGATAAGGGTTATCCATGTATTGTTTAGCCTGCCAGTCTCAGAGAACTGACAGTTCATTCTTCGCTTTCTTTGTCGCATAGCTCCAACTACCACTCGCATGTGAATTGACGATTCTGCCCTAATGCTCCAAAAGAGTGCTTTATTCTTTTGCATTCTTCCGTCAACAACAACCGCCTCTGATTTCTCAGACCCACTTTATCTCTTTAATTTCTTGACATCACTAAAGTTATCATGCTTTTCAGCATAAATTTGCATCACTAAAGCCGACATACTTTTCAGACAGAGATGAAGAAATAAAAGAAAATAATGAGAAATAATCCGCCTCCAACATTTTGCACTTGAGATGAGACTTTTGGGTTGTTTCTTCTTCTTTTGTTCCAAATGACTCCAAAGTACCTAAAACACTCAAAAGCAAACATAAGATATATAATTTACAAGAAAAATAGCAAAGAAGGCATAAATACTAGATATAAAATTAGGTGTTTTATACACCTATCACCATGGCAGTGGTTGCCTGCCGTTTGGATGCTTCATGAAGCTCTAAGAAAGTCTGGAATCGAAGATTCTCCCGTAAAGATCTGTCGACCGGGATCATTCCATTAATGCACAAGTCTATAAATTGTCGTTCAGTGACATTTGGATCATGACAATCCAAAGCTTGGACTATGAATTTATTCACACAGCCGTTTGGATGCTCATTGTTCTTCTGAAACATCCTTCCCATATCAGAGAGAGTAACTTGTTCTGAGACGAAGAATTATTTTCGATAGAAGGCATTAATCATTTCTCCCCAGTTGGTGATGCTTCCTGGTCCAATGTTATTGTACCATGTGTATGCCTGGCCTGTCAGAAATTTTGAAAATTTCTTCAGATGGACAACATGGTTGTGCTCATGTTCGCCCAATTATTTCAGTAATCGAGAAACATGTTCTCGAGCACTGCCTGTTCCATCATAGAGTGTGAACGTTGAAGAAGTATAACCCTTCCGAAGAGGAATTCTTTGTAGCAGCAGGGTATGGACGTTGATGGCGATAGACAGAGGATGTCTTATCTTTTCCACGATTCTCCACGAGATTCTCCAAATCTTCACGAGTGATGAAACAAGATGGCTCTTTCGCCAGTGAGTTGTCTGCAGCGACTTCATCATCTTCCGGAATCTGTATTGGTGATATTTTAAAATCAGCATCTGAGGATACTTCCTTGGCTTTTCCTTTTTCTGCTTGACATTGGGGTTGAGCTTGTTCAGGCGACAACTTATCAGTGAGAGTCTTGAGATAACTGCTTAACTCTTTCTGTGTTGTAGCCAGGTCTATTTGATTCTTGGCGAGAATTTCTTGAACCTTCATGAGATAAACTATGGTTGGTGGATTTTCTCTGATTTCTTCGGGAGATCGGCAGAAGAGAGGGTTGTTTCCGATGTTGGTTTAAGGAGGGGTAGTATCAGTAGCGTCGTTGTTGGAAACAGGAGTAGTGACTGGAGTACCACCATTGTTGTTGCTAGTGCTAGCACCGTTTGGGTTAGGATTTGTAACTGAACCAGACCTAATATCAACCATTTTAACGAATTGGGATTGCAACCGAGAGATTCATCTCTTACTGTGGTCTCCAATATGTTGATGGTTGAAAACGATTTGCTGTTTTTTTAGGAAAGCGGATACTCGAGCGTACGAGAGGAGACTCCTCGAATGATCAAATTGCCTACACTTTTTTCAAACAGATCCATTGCACGGGAGTGCTTTGAGTTTGAGAGATCAATCTGTAGGACTCCAGCCTAAACCAAGACAATGGTCGTTCCAGAGTCAATTCGCTCAAAAAAAGGGATGAGGGTCGATCTGTAGGAGGAAAGCTGAGAAGTATATGTGAGATCATGATGATCAAGTATTGTGAATGTGTTGATGATTTTTGCAAGTTTGTGAATTGTTGAGTTCGGATGAGATAAATTCTGATCGATTGAGTGATAATTTCTTGTTGTTCGAAATTGTTCATCCTCAATCGTGGATTCAAAAACTTATTTATATTACGAGAATAGTAGACACATTGATCGCAGTAAGTGTGACAGTTGCTGAAGTCAGAGAGTCAGAAAATGGGAAATCGTGGTCAAACCAATTCTGCATCATGCGGAGACTTGGTTAATTGTACATCCACTACTTTGCTAACTCCCTCAACTACTTGCACGACTTACTCATATTTCTCATCGTGGGTGTACACACGTGTCGTAGGCCTCCAGACCAAAAACCTAGTGCATATCCTCCATATGACATGATTGATGTCTGATGAATGTGGAATCTGCAAGGCAGAAGTGTATTTAATTAGTCAGTTGTTGACTTGATTAGACGATGAGTCTTTGCCTTGATGAATCGAGCATAATGAACGAACGTGGTATGCTCTGAGACTCATGGATTGAGCATAAGGTGTCTGCTGAGACAGAATAATGGAAAGACGTTGAGTCTTGATAAATTGTGATATATCATTTTACCAGTCGAGGTAATAATTATATTGAAAAAGCGGGGGTCTAACAACCAAACCCAATATTTCGCTTAGGAATCTGTATGGACTAACTCCAATATACTTTTAAGAGAATCAAATAGACAGTCAGACTCAATCTTAAGAAAAGTATATCAAAGAGTTATATCTCATTTTCTCAATTCAATATGCAACTAAACAAATAGGAATTTGCGATCCCGATTGAATATAAGAAATAACTTGGACGGTATCGAAAAACAATATCCAAGTGTCAATCAATTTAATCAACAACCAAAGGTTGGATTCACAATTGATTGAACTTACGCACAACCTATGATATTTCAATTATATAAACAAATATAATGCGGAAAAGAAATAACACAGACACCAAAAGTTTTGTTAACGAGGAAACCGAAAATGCAGAAAAACCACGGGACCTACTCCAGATTTGAACACCACACTGTATTAAGACGCTACAGACACTAGCCTACTCCAAGTTAACTTCTGTCTGGAATGTAGTTGAGCCCTAACCGATCTCACGCTGATCAAGGTACAATTGCGCTCCTTACGTCTCTGAATCCCAACAGGAATCTACGCACTTGATTCCCTTAGATGATCTCACCCACAACTAAGAGTTTCTACGACCCAAAGTTGAAGGCTTGATAAACCAATCTGTCTCACATAGAAAAGTCTATTAAATAGATAAATATGTATCCCACAGATATACCTATGAGTTTTGTTTCGTATTTTGATAAATCAAGGTAAACAAGAACCAATTGATATACCAGACTTATATTCCCGAAGAACAACCTAGAAATATCAGTCACCTCACAATAATCTTAATCGTATGGTAGAGAAACAAGATATCGTGGAATCACAAACGATGAGATGAAGATGGTTGTTACTACTTTTTATCTTGCCTATCAGAGATTAAATATCGAGCAAATCTTAGAGAAGATAGTACTCAATCACGATAGAAAACAACATGATCAGAGCAAGCAATTACAGAGAAAATAGTTGGGTCTGGCTTCACAATCCCAATGAAGTCTTCAAGTCGTTAACCTACAGGGTTTTGGAAAAAGATAAGGTTAAAGGAGAATCGACTCTAGTCGCAACTAATATCACACAGGTGTAGGGATTGGGTTTCCCAGTTGCTAGAGTTCTCCTTTATATAGTCTTCAAATCAGGGTTTGCAATCAATGTTACCTTGGTAACAAAGCATTCAATATTCACCATTAGATGAAAACCTGATTAGACTCAAGCTAATATCTTTCAACCGCTATATCGAACTTAGCTTGTTACTTTTTTTTTCTCGATAATAATATTTCATTGATTACTAAAAATAATCCAAAATACTTTTTCAAAAGAAAACCCAATAAGGGTTATAAAAGCAAAAAAGTTACAAAAAGCTACAAACAAAAAGGCCCACTGGACTTTTACTACCATATTAATGACTATCTAAATCTATAATATGGTTGTTGATCATTTCCCAAGGGAGATAGGAAAGCTGGTATGTGAATATAAATGATATTTTCATCTCTTTGAAGGTCAGCTCTCTTTTTTGTCAGATAATCATCTGAGAAATTCACTTCTCTATAGCTGTGTATGAACCTCCAGTCTCTGACACTTTGACAAATTTTCCTCCACCTTGAAATAGCAAACCAAGGAATTTGCAGAGATCTAAATACTTCAATTACTGATTGAGAATCTGTTTTGAAGATTAGCTGGAAGAAACCATTTTTAATAGCCCATTCCCCTGCACATAAGATGTCCATCACTTTTGCATAATAGTTAGTTGCCACTCCTAATCCTCCAGCCATACTATCACATAATCTCCACTGATGTTCCTTCCAATAAAACCAAAACCAGCAGCACCAGGATTGTCCTTTGATGCTCCATCATAACATAGTAGCAAGTAGTTCATTTCTGGTAAGGTGAAGAAGATTTCCTGGATTCTTGTCATTTTTACTTTTCTGCATTGTAATCCAAATTTTTTCAACACCTGCAGATCAGATGATTAGTTCCAGAGATGTCATTCTCACTTCACTTTCTAAAATGAACTTCATGATCTTTGTCTTGACAGTGTTAGCTTGAAACTTCTCATTTTCATACACACATTTATTTCTCAAGAACCACAATTCTTGCATAGTGATAAAATCTGCAATCTTCCATATTTCCTTCACAGCAAGATTCTTTCCTTTAGCATATTTTATAGTATTTCATCAAAGGATATTGGGTTAATAAAAATGAACATATCACCCAACCATTTCCATATTATTTCACTAAAATCACAATGCCATAGAACATGTTCTAAGGATTCTTCGGAATTTCTGCAAAAGACACATCTGGAGGCTAAACTGAATTTTCTTTTTATCATGTTTTCATCAACGGGACAAGCAGATTTAACTATTTTCACACATTGCTTGATAAAATAGGATGAACAGAGGAATTCCATACCTGTTTAGACCATTTCAGTTTGGGATATTATTTCTAATGCATTCCACGGCAGAAGCCACTGTAAAATCTCCAGTAATTGAGCCACTCCACACCCTTTTATCATCTTCATTGGTTACTACTGGTAATTCATTAACTTCTATCATGTCAAGCACTTCACTTGGAAGAACCCATTCACCATCCAATAGTATATCAGCTACCTTTATTTCAGGGTACTGAAGTAGAAAGGTATTATCTGGATATAATTCAATAAGAGCTTTTTATTTTACTCATTTATCTTGTGTGTTCATAAACTTCATTTACTATCCATTTCAAACCTGGCCATATGGATGACTTTTTATAGTACTCAATCCATCCACCCTTTTGATTTTGGTATTTAGCATTGAAGAATTTTGCCATTTCATCTGTGCCATTTTGAATCCTCCAAAAAAGTTTCATGAGTATTGCTTTATTTATTATCTCCAGTCTTCTGAGTCCCAACCTACCTTCAGCTATTGGTGAACAAACTGAATCCCATTTCACAGTAATCAATTTTCTGGTTGCAGGTTCTCCAGTCCAAAGAATTTTTTTATGATTCTTTCACACTCCTTCAGAACTTTTTGAAGCCACTTGTAAACCACCATATTATAGATTGGAATGCTACAGAGTACAAAATTTACTAGATTCAGCCTCTCTTGAAATGAGAGTAATTTTCCTTTCCATCCAGCTAATCTCTCTTGTATCATCCCCACAAACCCCCATAAATGAATGGTCTTGATTCTTCCAGGTATCAGATTAACTCCCAAACACTTATCAGGAAAAGTATACAGAACCATATTACATTTTTCTGCAATTTGTATCTTTCTTGACTCACTTGTGCCTCCTATGAAACATTTACTCTTTTCAAGACTAATGATTTGGCCTGAAGCTGCTTGGTAATCTATGAGAATTTTTAAGAGTTTTTTGAAATTCCTATTATCTCCATTACAAAAGAGAAAGATGTCATAAACAAATAAAATGTGAGAGAGCTGAATATTTTTTCTTGTCACCATTGGAATCAACTTTCTCTCTTATATTCTATTTGACATAATTCTACTCAAGAGGTCTTCTTCTATAAGAAAGATACAAATTGCCTCTTCCCACTTGAAAATATCCCACATGACCACCATTTAATAAAACTGAAATCTTTGCTAACTGTAGTAAAGTGTGCAACCAAAAAATGCCTTTGTCTGAAAATCCAAAGTGTCTCATAACTTGAAAAAGAAACTCCCATCTTAAGGAGTCATAAGCTTGTGTAATGTCAAGTTTTAAACCAATATTGCCACCGCTTCTTATAATATCTAGTTCATTCACTAATTCAGAAGCCAGAACAATTTGGTCTTTTATATTTCTACCCTTGATAAAAGCAGCTTGTTGAGGAGAAACAATTTTTTGAATTATGCCTCCTAATCTTGATGTTATGATCTTTATGATAACTTTAAAACTAAAGTTCATTAATCCAAAAGGTCTAAATTGATTTTCTCTCTAGGCATTCTTCATTTTAGGCAGAAGTAATAAAAAATTGGAATTCAAACCAGTTGGGATAAAACCTCTATTCCAATAAAATTTAATTGCTCTAGTAAAGTCCTTACCAATGACATCCCATGATGCTCTATAGAACCAACCAGCAAATCCATCAGGGCCAGGAGCACTATCTAGATCAAGATTAAAACAGCTTTTTTCACTTCTTCATCAGTTGGAGTTGCATCTAACATGAAGTTGTACTCTTCAGTCACTACTCTTGGTATATCTTTAAAAAATTCTGGCACAGAGTTCACTTCATGATACTTGAATTTGTTTTCAAAGTGGGCCACTAATATTCTGCAATTTCATCTTGATTTGACACTATACTACCATTTGCATTTTCCAATTCTATTATAGCATTTTGTGTTTGCCTAATATTAAGATTCACATGAAAAAAATTGGAATTTGATGCTCCCACTTTTAGCCATTTAACTCTTGATTTTCGTCGAATAATCTGCTTATATTGATCTAACAAAACTTCTTGAGCTCCTCTTGCTGTCACCAGTTTACTTAGAAGTCTGATGTCCATTGGATGTTTATCACAGGCTAGTGAAGCCTGCATAACTATTTCTTCTGCTTGTTTCAGTTTTTTTGTTACATCTCCAAAGACATTCCAGTTCCGTTCCTGTATATTATTCCTAAGTCTTTTCAATTTGCTCATAAAAATAAAACCAGGATTACCAACCATTTCTTCCTGCCAAGAGTCTTTTATAATGAATTAAATCAGGATGACTCTTCCAAACTTTTAAAGCTCTAAAGGGAACATTTTTAGGTTTTGGAATTTCTGTATTAGCTCCATACAGCAATCCATGATCAGAAATCCTCCTAACACCCACTTTATAGCCCCAACTTGGATAAAGTTCAAGCCATTTATCATTAAATACAGCTCTGTCCAGGTTGCAAACTATTTTTTTTACTTCCAACTCTATTATTGTAGCAAGAGAAATCCAAACCAGTTTTTGGAGCATGAATTAAACCACAAGTATTCAAACAGTCATTAAATTCCTGCATTTATATTCTTAGAGGTGTTAAACCTCCCACTTTCTCATCCAAGCTTGTAACTGTGTTAAAATCTCCTATCACAAGCCATGGTTTATTTAATGAGTTCAAATTTACCAAATACTCCCACAGACTTCTTCTATTTACAGTTAGTGTTGCTGCATGAACTCCAGTAATCAATGAACCTCCTACTTCCACTGTTATTTCTTTTCTTGTATTTGACACAGTTATTGGTGGACTTATTGAAGCACTCCAAAGAATCCATATATTCCCTTTATTCTCCTCACTTGAATTATGAATTATCTTATAATGCATTCCTTGTAATTTCAATTTGTTCAAAAAAACAGAAGTAAACCAAACTTTTGGTTCAGCTAAAATAACTAAAGAATGATAAAAAGAATTTATTATACTCCTAAGTTTATCTTTGTCCTTTATTCTTCTCAGGCCTCAGACAATCCAAAATATAACTCTCATTTAGAATTTTGGGGTTGAGAAGTAGAAGGACTTCTCTTCCCTTGATTGGTTTTACTTTCATTGCCACTTAATAATGCAACCTATTTTCTGGTAATTCTTGGAGGCTTACCTGCTTTTTGTTTAGAAGAGTCTGTTTCACTACTTATTCCTGCACCAAATGCAGTCTGTAATTGTATCATTGGAATTACTTTATTAACAGGAGGAGCATCATTCTGCATGTTTTCTTTTGAGCTTCCTTCTGCATCATTGTTTGAAGAGCTTTTCAGTTTTTGAGATTTATCTTCTTGAATTATTGTTTCCAAAGTTCTAACTGAAGGAGTAGAATCTGCTTCTAGAGTAGTTGTAGGAGGTTGCAGATTAACCACATTGTTTATGGAAGGAGAACTGGAGACCATAGTTATTAGTTTTTCTACTGAAAGGCTTGGAAAATCTTGATAAGAATTTAAAGCTGTTAGAGCACTGTTCGGTCGAACTCGCATGTGTTGCTATCTCAAGCATGTTTGTCAATGTTAGTTATCAAAACTGTAAGTCTTGATTTCTAGCCTATTTATAGATGTCTCGGACTAGTACATAGATTGTGTAGTTGAGCTTAGACTTCACGGCATACATCATTTGAAGACGAAGAACTACTAAGGGGAGCTTGTGGAACTTCATCGACAAAAGGTATGTAGAGACTGAAACTCATCTATCACTTGGAAAGTCTATTTTTACTCTATCTCCTATATTGAGACATAAATCGTATTACGATATAGTTTTCTATATACACATTTGAGATTTCGAGATGAGTTTATCTCGCTTACATATTTCTCGAAATATGTGTTGGCAAGCTTTTGCTTCGACCAAGTTCATCTTATATTATGTGAAAACTGCCGAGTAACATCTTACATGGTTTGTGTGATACAATCATTTGGTGTAGTCTTGGAATGTTTCGTTATGATTTTTTCAATATCTTGAAAATTGCTTTGATGATAATAGTATGTGAAAATGGCTATTGTCATCCTCTAAGAAAGTTTCAATGATTGAAATAAGAGTCTAGAACACTTAACCGTTATTGGATATGTCATGTTGTGCACTCTTGCACATATGTAATCCATGTCCAGGAACCATAGTATGCGCACCCGTTTGCGTACCTATTGGTTTGAGAAATCCGAGAACCTAAGTATGCGTACCCGTTTATGTACTGGCGTACATGTTCATGTCCAAGAATTTCTGCTGGGATTTTAAGTTCGCGTACCCGTTTGCGTACTGGCGAAACCCAATCTTGGTCCGGCTATTTCAAGTATGCGTACCCGTATGCATACTTGAAGGTTAAAGTTCTAAATCGGTTATGAACATGAACATCTAGAATACAAAACAAAGCTTGGCTAAGTTAGGCTAGATAAAGAGCGGCCGAGATTTGTCTTGGAGGGATAAATCTACGGCCGTGGTTTTCTCAATTAACCATTATAAATACTTTATTAATTAGTGTCCTATTAATTGCTCATGATGAATGATTACTTAATTTTTTATGATAAATGTTCATTTATTGAATCCAATAAATACATATATTTATTAATAAATAAGTTTATTAAAAACTATATATATATATATATATTGATCTGTAAAAAGTTTGGTGCTTAATTTTTTATGATAAATATTCATTTTTTGAATCCAATAAATACATATTTTTATTAATAAATAAGTTTATTAGAAATTATATATATATATTGATTTGTAAAAAATTTGGTGCTGGCGAGTTTCGAACTCAGGTAACTGATATCATCGCCCAATGAGTTTACCACTGTACTATAGCGACCGTGGTTAAAAAATTTATTAATAAGTTTTAATGGTGGTAGTGAAAGAAGTAGTGGGTGGTGGTACAGTGGCGGGTATTTGTGAGTGGTGGAGGTGGTAACATTAAATGTTCATTTGATGAATCTAATAAATACATATTTTTATTAATAAATAAGTTTATTAAAAACTATATATATATATATTAATCGGTAAAGAATTTGGTGCTGACGAGTTTCAAACTCAGGTAACTGGTATCATCACCCAATGACTTCACCATTGTACTACAGTGACCTGGTTAAAAAGTGGCGGGTATTTGTGAGTGGTGGAGGTGGTAACGTTACTGGTGGTGGAAAAAATAGTGGGCATGGCTTGTTTTTACGTACGGTGTTGGATGTTAGTGAATAATAGTGGACAACAATAGTTTCATGTATTTACAAAATGGGCAACATTTTATTGTGATAGATGTAGTTGGCTGTTTTTAGCACAACTGGTAAGGACAAAACAAAAATATTTTGAGAAGGATACCAAGTCATATAAGACAATATGATGATGACCATTGGATCACGCAAATGGGATCCCATTTATTTGTAATATGCAATCGAATAAATCACGGTTTTTAGTATTAAAATAAAATTGATTACATTTCTAAAATACAAAACAAAGTTTGACCAAGTTAGGCTAGATAAAGAACGATCAATTTATACTTGCAAAACATAAATCCATCGTTATAAATGATAATGCTTAATTAAAATTTAATAATAAATGTCCAGTTGATATTTCATAATAAATGTTTCTTTAACTAAACAAATGAATTAATTTTTGTTGACACATAATAAATTTATTTGATATTAACCATTTCAGTAAGCATTAATGGTGGTTGTGATGGTGGGGATAATGGTGGTGGGTATTTGTGAGACTGGTGGAGTGGTGACGATAATGTGGTAGACGAAGAAGTAGAGGTAGCAGGGTGAGAAAAGGGGTCTTAAGATAGGTAAATTAAGAAATAGTGGTGGTTTTGATGGTGGGTGCTGGTGGTGGATCAGCGGTTGGGATAATGGTGATGGGTATTTGTGAGACTGGTGGAGTGGTGACGGTAACGTGGTGGTGGAAGAAGTAGTAGTAGTAGCAGTAGGGTGAGAAAAGTTGTCCTAAGATAGGTAAATTATTTAGTCATCCTTCAGGTTTTTTCTTTATTTTATTTTGTTTAATTTTATTTTATTTTCAAATTACTTTTTTTATTATTTTTTAAAATTAATAATTTTTAAAAGCTAGATTTTTCCAAAAAAGAAGATGTTGTGATTTTAAGATTTGCCGAGTAGGGGGCAGGATGAAAAATGAAACCTATAAAAAATTGACCAAACACAAGGATATACGCGAATTAATTATAATCGGTTCAGTTTCTCGCATCTCTTTTTATTCCCTTTTTTTGTCATGGTTTCTGTTTCTGTCATTATTTCTTCCTTACTTCATGGGATTATGCAAGGCTACGCGTGAATTAATTGTAATTGATTCAGTTTCTCACATCTCTTTTTATTCCCCCTTTTTTATCATGATTTCTGTTTTTGTCATTTCTCCCCAACTTCGTGTAATTATGCATGCTTGAGAAATAGTTCATGATAATAGGTAAAGAGACAAGAAAAGAAATGGATCAAGAACTAAATATTATTATAAATTTTAGAAAAATGAATAAAAGTAAATCTATGTAAATTGGGAACCCAACAATTTATATCAAAGAGAAAAATTAAATTCTAATGCTAACAGGTTTTGCAAGATTAATCTAATTGATTTTCAAGTAATTTTAGGTGTTTTTAGTTTTGTTACAAGTTTCGTGAATGACCTTTGATGATATTTTTTGAAGTAGTGACGAAGTAATGTTCTACTACCCATAAGATTTGCTCTAACAATTAACTATGTTTGTCCCAAAGGGTTGTATGACTTACATACACAATATTAAAAGACTCGAGGATAAGGACATGTTTATTAACCAACTCCTCAAAACATTTAGAGATGGATCGATCGGTTCTATTCTTCTCAGACAATTACAACAAGTATGAATCGATGATACATTTGAAACGCATATCCTTGCCCGTGTCGTTACGGCACGGGTTGAGACCTAGTAAACATTTATATAATAAGGAATGTAATCTTTGCAAACCGTGGCTATAATGTTCATGATTGATTCGAGTGAACCAAACCGATTTTGATTCAATTGTGTTCTTGTATAATTCTATGAGAATATAGCAATTGAACGACTCTTTAACTAGTTTCATTTGAGTCATTTGAACTAGTTATGGTTAAGATGAATAAGGTTGATATGAGAAAAATCATATGGCTAACCTCAATTAACTATTTGTGAGCCAACATGGTGTACACGTTTGGGTACGGTTACATAAACCTAAATGAGGGTACATTTCATTTGTGTGTAACAAGCTAATTTCGATCTAACAGTTGAAAGATATTAGCTTGGTTGAATCGGGTTTTTCATCTAGCGGTGAATATTGAATGCTTTGTTACCAAGGTAACTTGGATTGCAAACCATGATTTCAAAACTATATAAAGGAGAACTCTAGCAACTGGGAAACCTAATCCCCATACCTCCTGTGTGTTACTAGTTGCATAAACTAGAGTCAATTCTCCTTTAACCTTAGGTTTCTTCGAGACCCTGTAGGTTAACGACTTCAAAGACTTCATTGGCATTGTGAAGCCAGACCCAACTATTCTCTTTGTAGTTGCGTGTTTTGATCTTCCCGATTATATCATAATGAGTAAAATTGACTCGAGATTAATTTCTCCGATATGCAAGATAAAAGTAATCACAAACATCTTCATCTCCTCGTTTGTGATTCCTAAATATCTGGTTTCGCTAGTCAATTAATATTATTGTGAGGTGATTGATAATACTAGGTTGTTCTTCGGGAATATAAGACCGGTTTATCAATTGGTTCATGTTCACCTAGATTTATCAAAAGACGGAACAAAAACTCTTAGGTATTTCTGTGGGATAAAGATTTATTCAATCTATAGACTTTTCTGTGTGAGACAGATTTTTTTATCAAGTCTTCGACTTTGGGTCGTAACAACTCTTGGTTGTGGGTGAGATCAACTAAGGGAATCAAGTGCGTCGTATCCTGCTTGGATCAGATATGTAAGGAATGCAACTGTACCTTGAATCAGTGCGATGTTGATTAGGGTTCATCTACGGTCCAGTCCGAAGTTAATTGGTAGTAGGCTAGAGTCTCTAGCGGCTTAATACAGTGTGGTGTTCAAAGTGGACTAGGTCCCGGAGTTTTTCTGCATTTCCGGTTTTCCGAGTTAACAAAATTCTGGTGTCTGTGTTGTTTCTTTTCCATATTATATTTTGTTATATAATTGAAATATCACAGGTTGTGCGTTAATATCAATCAATTAGAATATCCAACCTTTGGTTGTTGATTTAAATTGATTGACGCTTGGACATTGGTCTTTGTACCATTTAAGTTGTTTCACATAATAATCAGGCTCGCGGATTTCTGTATGTTTTATTTGTTGATTACATTGTGAAACAGAAATATTAAACTCTTTGATATAGTTTACTCTAGATTAAGTCTGACTGTCTAGTTGATTCTCTAGAAAGTATATTGGAGTAAGTCCTCTCAGATTTCCAAAAGAATTGTTGGGTGTGGTTGTTATACCCCCACATTTTCAATTGGTATCAGAGCAGCCAAACACATTAAAGACATTATAAGTCTGTGTTTGTAGCGATCTGAGGATGGACGATATTGTCTCTGATAAACGCATCGCCAGAAATACAAATTTTGTTTCTTTGAAGTCTATTATAGAGAAATATTTGTCAATCTCAAATATAGAAGAAACCTGTGTTCCAAGGAAGCAGACATACATTGACAAGTGTTTTCTTGACTACCTTACTGACGAGTCTGACTCTGAAGTTGAAAGGAGTGCAGCCAAAGAGAGTGCAGTGATTCTAAAACTCATTAGAATCCAGGTTGATGATGTCAACCGATTGAAACACAATATCAATGTTCTTGTTGGTATGGTAAATGAGTTTGACTCTCGTCCATCATGAGGAAAATGTCTCAGTATGTTCTTCACGAACTCTACTTGAGGAAAAACTCAAAAAGGATGCTTTGGAAATTGAACATCTCTTAAGTAAACTCTCCTTACAAGATTGTTCCAAAGAGTCCACCATACCAATTGCTTCTGATTTAACTGTAAAAGAATCAGTTTCAGAAGTAAAACCAAAATCCCTTCCTATCGAAAAGGATGTGCCTGTGTATTCCTCTAATCAAGAAATATCCACATCAAATGGAAGGAAGAAGTCCCCCAACAATGGTGTTGAGTCTGTTCCTTCTAATCACTCAGGTGGTCATAAAATATGTCTTTTTTGCAATTCAAAAGGTCATGGTGAAAAAAAGAAGAAATCTAGGTTGAATGACAATTATTTCATTCGTCTTCAACACACCTTAGATTTAATTCTCAAAGGTGTAACTGACATTCGTATGTCTAAACCAATTGGTTTTAGTACTCACCCTGTGTATTCTACCAGAAAAGTCAGTTCGAGGTGTTCTTCATATGTTCAAGATCTTAACAGACTCCCCAACACTTTTTGGTCAAGAAAAACTCATGGAGATTCTTCAATTAAGAAGGGAGATTATGTTGTTAATGATGTGAAAAAGGTACCAGAAGAAGGATGCAATAGAGAAATGGAAATCAACCTAAAAAGGATAATTGAAGGATATAAAGAAATTATCTCCAGGCTGTCAAATCCCACTGGCCAAAATTCTTCAGGTAAGAATCAACACTATGCGTCATATTTTGATAGTAAATTGTATGATAACTTTTCACATCATAATGGTTTTCCTCCAAAGATCATGAAAAAGAGGTTTAACTTTAATGAGCTCAAGGCTCATACTTGTGCTAATTAATCACAGGGTTGAAACCTCACTCTCAATAAAAATCCTGACAGAGTAAGAATTTTTCAGGTATACTTGATGGAAAAGATGTTTTCTGATTCTCTATGTTATTTTCTTATCGTTCTTAGCTGGATGATCATTGACAAATATCTCTACATAAGTATTTGAGGTATCCTTTTTTTTCTTATTTTGTATTAGAAATTTTGTTGTATCAAAGTTGTTACTCTTATATGCTCTGAATTTTTCTCTTATGAGAATATAAGATTTATTAAGTTTAATTATGTGAATTTATTCACGTAGCAAACACTTTGGTGAAGAAACAACTTTCTTGGTTGGTTGATCCCTTCCTGGGTCTTTTAAGGTTTTAAGGGTCGAGGTTATGTTCGTACGGGTACCCATATTATTTGTCGCGGACCAACTTAGGAAACCCTAAATTCTGTTTTCTGTGAAACCTTTTAAATACCAAAAACCTCAATGAGAGTACGCATACTCTCTCCTCATGGTTTCAAGAATGGGGTCTCCTTCAAACTCTTGGGATTTACCAGCTGATTCAATTGATGATTCTATTTATTTGGATTTTTTAAAGAAAAAAAGAACCTTGGTTAAAGCTGACGAATTTGAATCCTGTGCCTCATGCTATTATGCGTTTTCTCATCAAGATCGAGAAAATGCTGATATGGTCTCTGCTGAAGTAGTTCATGGTTCTCTCACTGACCTTGGGAAGACTCAACTGAAGCTTGAGAACTCGGTAAAGGATCTTAACATACTGCGAACTGAGTTGAAAAAGGTTAACTATAACCTTGTTCTCATGAAGTCACATGTTAAGGATTTTCTCAATGAGGATATCTTCTTCGAAGATGCAGTTGATACAGTTAGTCACAAGCTTTAAGGTCTTGGAACCAGTGAAGCTTCCGTACCGGAACTCTGATTATCACTTGTGATTGCTCTTTAGGTTTAGAGTTGTTTTTGATTTATTTTGTCTAGGAAATTTCTTATGAGAATTTATTTCTTGTGTTTTTAGAAGGATTACTAGGGTTTGGAATAGGCATTATTGTGAGTACACATAGCTATGTCCAACGTTTTCATCTTCATGTTTTTAGATTTATTTATTTAAATTCTAAGTTTTTTGGAAGATGATTTTTTTGCAATTTTAATATTTATGATTTTATATATTGCAAATTTTTATGGGATATGTTGTTTACATCCGTAAACCTGTGACTGTCGCATACTTGTTCAAAAGTTATCTTTATTATGTCGGTATTAAAGTATTGATAAAAGATAGAATGAACATTTGACAAAAAAAAGTTAACGCCTTTTATGTCATTATGCAAATTTGATTAAAGAAAGGATACACTTTTGTTTACAAGGATTAAGTCTATTATATGTCATTGTGCAAGTAGTGATGAAAAATAAAATGAATCCTTGTATATTCCACATTTTTGTGCATATACTGTGTTGCTCCGTAAGTTCTCTTATGTCGAGCATGACCAATTGAATTGATCATTTTTGTGGTTGATTCAATTGAGACTTTTGGATTCAGATCCATGTTTTCATGTAATTTGGTTATACCCACAGAAATCCTTCTTTTCTTGTAAAAGCAAGGTCGCCTTTGTTGTTCTTTCGGGAATGACATATAATAGGGGAGAGTTATTTTTGAACTTGTGCTTTATTGCCAAATCTTTATGGGGAGTGCGGCTGTGGAATATTATAGGGGTTATCTTGTATCTTTATAAACTCCTTGACAAATGCATTTAGCTTCGGCTTTATGATTGCATATAAATAAGTTGGTATGCTATTCTCTTTTGGTCATGAAGTATCCCTATGAAAATTTCATGAGGATCCCACTAGTTTTCGTACCTTTGCCAATTAATATAGACAAAAAGGGGAGAATTAATGTGTAGTTTCATACTACAAATACATATGGTTTACGGATCATTATGTAAGGGGGAGCGGTTTTCATGTCGAGATGAAGTATTGACTAAGGGGGAGTCATACATATCACCATAGTATTGTTGTTTTGATACAATTGAACTTTGATGATGTGTAATAATATTATGACACTGTATAACAATGACCGAGAGCATTTTTTTCTCATTGTTATCGCTACGGATCTTCAACAACTATGATTCTAAGTTGAATACGTTTAGAATCATGGAGTACTTAGAAGTGAGAAGTTTTCGAGTTGTGTTGAAGATGCCAAAGAGATCAAGCATTTGGATGAGAAGCTACAATTTTTAATTATTTTGTAATCCATATGTATTGATAGTTTTGTCACTAAAATTGACAAAGGGGGAGATTGTTAGAGCACTTCTCGGTCGAACTCGCATGCGTTGCTATCTCAAGAATGTTTGTCAATGTTAGTGATCAAAACTTTAAGTCTTGATTTCTAGTCTATTTATAGATGTCCCATACTAGGACATAAACTGTGTAGTTGATCTTAGACTTCATGACGTTCATCATTTTAAGACGGAGAACTACCAAGGAAAGCTTGTGGAACTTCTATCACTTGGAAAGTCTATTTCTACTCTATCTCCTATATTGAGACATAAGTCGTATTACGGTATAGTTTTCTATATACACATTTGAGATTTCGAGCTGAGTTTATCTCGCTTACATATTTCTCAAAATATGTGTTGGCAAGCTTTCGCTTCGACCAAGTTCATCTTATATCATGTGAAAATTGTCGAGTAACATCTTACATGGTTTGTGTGATACAATCATTTGGTGTAGTCTTGGAATGTTTCTTTATGATTACTTCAATATCTTGAAAATTGCTTTGATGCTAATAGTGTGTGAAAATGGATATTGTCATCCTCTAAGAAAGTTTCAATGATTGAAATAAGAGTCTATAAAACTTAACCATTATTGGATATGTCATGTTGTGCACTCTTGCACATATGTAATCCATGTACGGGAACCATAGTATGCGCACCCGTTTGCGTACCTGTTGGTTTGAGAAATCCGGGAACCTAAGTATCCGTACTGGCGTACAGGTTCATGTCCGAGAATTTCTGCTGGGATTTCAATTTCGCGTACCCGTTTGCGTACTGACGAAACCAAATCTTGGTCCGGTTATTTCAAGTATGCGTACCCGTTTGCATACTTTAAGGTAAAGTTCTAAAATCGGTTATGAACATGAACATAAACATTTATATAATAAGGAATGCAATCTTTGAAAACCGCAGCTATAATGTTCATGATTGGTTCGAGTGAATCAAACCGATTTTGCTTCAATTATGTTTTTGTATAATTATATGAGAATATAGCAGTTGAACGGCTCTTTAACTAGTTTCATTTGAACTAGTTATGGTTAAGATGAATAAGGTTGATATGAGAGTAATCATATGGCTAACCTCGGTTAACTATTTGTGAGCCAACATGGTGTACACGTTTGGGTATGGTTACATAAACCTAAATGAGGGTACATTTCATTTATGTGTAACAAGCTAACTTCGATTTAACGGTTGAAAGGTATTAGCTTGGTTAAATTAAGTTTTTCATCTAACAGTGAATATTGAATGCTTTGTTACCAAGGTAACTTGGATTGCAAACCCTGATTTGAAAACTATATAAAGGAGAACTCTAGCAACTGGGAAACCAATCCCTGCACCTCATGTGTGTAACTAGTTGCATAAACTAGAGTCGATTCTCATTTAACCTTAGTTTTCTTCGAGACCCTGTAGGTTAACGACTTCAAAGACTTCATTGGGATTGTGAAGTCAGATCCAACTATTCTCTTTGTAGTTGCGTGTTCTGATCTTGCCCGATTCTATCGTATTGAGTACAATTGAAATAATTGACTCGAGATTAATTTCTCCGATAGGAAAGATAAAAGTAATCACAAACATCTTCCTCTCATCGTTTGTGATTCCACAATATCTTGTTTCGCTAGTCGATTAAGATTATTGTGAGGTGATTCATAATACTAGGATGTTCTTCGGGAATATAAGACCAGTTTATCAATTGGTTCCTATTCCCCTTGATTTATCAAAATAAGGAACAAAACTCTTGGGTATTTCTGTGTGAGAAAGATTTGTTTATCAAGTCTTCGACTTTGGGTCGTAGCAACTCTTGGTTGTGGGTAAGATCAACTAAGGGAATCAAGTGCGTAGTATCCTGCTGGGATCAGAGACGTAAGGAACGCAATTGTACCTTGAATCAGTGTGAGATTGATTAGGGTTCAACTACAGTCCAGTACGAAGTTAATCGGTAGTAGGATAGAGTCTGTAGCGGCTTAATACAGTGTGGTGTTCAAACTGGACTAGGTCCCAGAGTTTTTCTGCATTTGCGGTTTTCCTCGTTAACAAATTCTGGCGTTTGTGTTATTTCTTTTCCGCATTATATTTTTTTATATAATTGAAATATCACAGGTTGTGCATTAAGATCAATCAATTAGAATATCCAACCTTTGGTTGTTGATTTAAATTGATTGACGCTTGAACATTGGTCTTTGGTACCATTCAAGTTGTTTCACATAATAATGAGGCTCGCGGATTTCTGTCTGTTTGATTTACTGATTACATTGTGAAACAGAGATATTAAACTTTGTGATATACTTTACTCTAGATTGAGTCTGACTGTCTAGTTGATTCTCTAGAAAGTATATTGGAGTAAGTCTTCTCAGATTGCCAAACGAATTGTTGGGTGTGGTTGTTAGACCCTCGCATTTTCAAAAGAAGCACTGAATTCTTCATTGTTCTCCTATAAGATATGAAATCTCCCTGATGATGAAATTTTCTGTTGCTAAATTGGAGGAATTATGGCATCAATAGTTTCATTATCACTTAATAAAGATTCATCAATATGATCAATTATGTGTTCATTATCAGTATCTTTGGAAGGAAAGCAGATATTAAAACCTTTAGTTGCAGGAGTAGTCAACTTAGATCTCCATTGTTTCTTTGGTATCTCAACTGGAACCTCTTGAGATGTTTCTTTAGTATGCGAGTCACTTCTCTTTACTCTGCATTCAGCTACTAAATGACCTATAATCTTGCAATGATAACAAAATTTTGGTCGTTTGGCAATCTGAATAGGTTGTTCAATTTTTCCATACTTTGATTCAATAATCACTTTACTGGGTATGAACTTTTCTAAATCAACTTCTACCAACACGCTTGCATAATATCCAATTTCTTGTTTTAAAGTTGTTTCATCAACCTTCACTGCTCTGCCAATTTTACTACCCAACTGTAACATAATACTTTACTTCCAATATTTGATACTTAATCCAGGAAAGTTACCCAAACAAAAGTTGTAGAAGTTTTTTGATTTTCTGGGTTAAAATTCGGCTCCCATGCTCTTAACTTCAATGTTTATGATTCAACCATCCAAAGTCCCCTCCAAATGAAATTTTTGCCATCTTCATTGTCAAGCTTAATTATAAAGAATCCCTTTCCCAGAACTGAACCTTTCAAAACCCATTATTTCTTCAAAGCTACTGAAGCAACCTCAATTTTCAATTTGACAAAATCCAGTCTACCAATCAGACTAAATCTCCATTCATTTAAACTATCATCAATAACATCATCAATTATGAATAGAGATGGAGTATCCATAATGGACTCAAAAGTAGTAGCGGAATTAAAAATACCAGATGAATCAATAATTTCTAGGTTAGAACGAGAACCATTTCTGTTTTAGTTTGTATTTCGATCTGACATAAAACTTAGTAATTACGAACGTAATTTGAAACACCAATCATTTGATCAAAGTAAAACTCACCTGAATTAATGAAGTGAATTAAAACTCACCTGATGAAGTCCAAATTAGCTTGTTACACACAAATTAAAAGTGACTTCATTTAGATATGAGTAACCGTACCTAAACGTGTACACCTTTGTTGGCTCAATAATAGTTAACCGAAGTTATCCATATGAATACTTTCATATCAACCTTATTCATCTTAACCATAACTAGTTAAAATGACTCAAATGAAACTAGTTCTAGAGTTGTTCAATTATTTATATTCTCATAGAAGTATACAAGACACAATTGAAGCAAAATCGATTTTGATTCACTCGAATCAAATCATGAACATTATAGCCACAGTGTGCAAAAGATTTCACTCCTTATTATATAAATATATTAGTTCATGAACAAACCGTTTTTAGAAAATAACCCACCCAAGAATGCAAACGGGTACACACACCTTCGTGGCCGGACTAAGTTTGGTTTCGCCAGTATGCAAACGGGTACGCATACCACCAAATACAGTACAGTCCCGGAACTTCAACCTCACGCAAATATGCGTATCGGTATGCGTACTTAGTTCCCGAACCTCTACTAAACCAATCAGTATGCATACGTGTATGCATACCATGGTTCCCGGACTTGGATTACACATATACAAGTACGCATACAATTCTTATATTCAATTGTTCTAAACTCTCATTTCAACCATTGAAACATTCTCGGAAGACGACAATAGCTGTTTCATACAAACTATTAGTTTCAGAGCAATTTTCAAGTGATCGGATGATCAATACGAAACATTCCGAGTCTACATCAAATGACTGTCTCTCACAAATCATGTAAGATGTTACCAAGCGATTTTCACATGATCATCTTTTGACTTTCGTCAAGAATATAAGATGAACTTGGTTAAAGCGAAAGCTTACCAGCACATATTTCGAGAAATATGTAAGCGTGTTAAACTCAGCACGAAATATCAAATGTGCATAATTGAAGTCTATATATCTATACGACTTGTGTCTCAAATATGAGATAGAGTAGATAGACTTTTGAGTGATGGATGAGTTCAAGTCTCCAAATATCTTTTGTTTATGAAGTTCCACAAGCTCCCCTTAGTAGTTCTTCATCTTCAATCGATGAACGCCGTGAAGTCTAATGCTCAACTACACTTTCTATACTAATCCGAGACTTAGCTATAAGTAGACTAGAAATCAAGATTTATAGTTCTGTCAACTAAACTTGACAATCAAGCTTGAGATAACAACGCTTGCGATTTCGACCGAGCAGTGATCTAACAATCTCCCCCTTTGTCAACTAATCACAAAACTATCAATAGATATGGAATACAAAACAAATAAACTTTGTAGATCTCAATCCAAATGCTTGATTTCCTTAGTTCTTCAACATTACTCGAAATGTTGTCACTTCCAAGCACACAAGTGATTCTGAATGTGTTCAACTCAGCATCATAGTTGTTGAAGATACGTAACTATAACAATGAGAAAACAGTAGCTCTAAATCATTGTTATACAGTGTCATAGTATTATCACACAACATCAAAGTCCAATTGTGTCACAACTTTGACAACAATACTACGGTGATATGCATCACTCCCCCTTAGTCAATACTTCATCTCACATGAAAACCACTCCCCCTTACATAATGATCCGTAAACCAGATGTATTTGTAGTTTGAACTACACATTAATTCTCCCCTTTTTTGTCAATATAAATTGGCAAAGGTACGGAAACTAGTGGGATCCTACTGAAATTTCCATAGAGATACTTCATGACCAAAAGAGAACATATCAACTTTGTTTCGATGATTTCACATAGCCGAAACTAGTGTATTCATTAAGGAGTTTATAAAGATACAAGAAAACTCCTACAATATTCTACAGCCGCACTCCCCACAAAGATTTGGCAATTAAGTACAAGTTCAATTAAAAACTCTCCCCCATAAAATGTCATTCCCGAAAGAACAACAAGAGCAACCTTACTTTCACAAGAAAATAAGGATTTCTTTGGACATTAGCAAAACACATGAAACATGAATTTGTATCCAAAATACTCAATTAAATTAACCACAAGAGAATCTATGAGTAATTTAATCGGAAATGCTCAACATAAGAGAAATTATGGAGCCGCACAGTACTTACATAAAGATGTGGATCAGGGAAAGACCAATACTGCGGAATATTCAAAGATTCATTCTATTTTTCATCAATATTTGCATAGAGACATGTAATAGACTTAATCTTTATAGACAAAAGTTCATCCTATCTTCCATCAATATTTGCATAATGACATAATATGCTTAACTTTTGTTGTCAAAGTTCATTCTATGTTTTATCAATATTTGCATAAAGACATATGATAGACTTAACTTTTGACATCTTTATCTGTACTTCTTATGGATTCAATGCATTTAGCAATTTAATTGAAAGATAAAATCATTGAAGGCTAAAATACCATAAAAGTTATTACAACCATTAAAAATAACAGTTTTAATAACATCAGCATAAGAATCTCACCAGAAATAACATAAGAAAGAGTTTGAACAAAATGAAGAGAAAGAAACTACTCCAGATTGCGATAAAAATTCTCAGCAATCTTAGATATTAGTTTAGCTAAGTCAGGATAAACTGTCACATCATGAGCCAACTGTCTCTCCAAGCACTCATTCCTTTAAAGAAGACGAGCAACTTCAAGATTGTCAGGTTTCTTCATTTTGTTAATGTCCATCTGCCTCAAAAGAGATGGAGTACCAAAACAGGTTCCAAGCTGAGCAATATTAAATTGACTAAAGGTTCGGCTGATGAGGCATGGAAAACTAGGGTTTTTCTTTTGTGAAACCATGTCAATCATTTGACAAATAATTAATCCACAGAAATCAACTTCTTCACCAGAAACTAGATGGTAAACCAACTCAGCCAGAGTTCTGCTCCAGAGATTTTTGTCGAGAGTACTTGGGATTAAGTTATCCAAGGCCAGCTTACCAAAAATCTTCAAATGAAAGCTTATAGTATCCACAGGAAGTTTTCTTTCAACCCATGGAATATTCTTTCCTATGAGCAGTTCAGACAACTGATTCTTATTTGGTCTTCGACCTTCTGGTTAAGGAACAACAGAAGAATGATGTAAAGGCAAGTTTAACAACTCAGCTATAACACCGCGGTTAACCTCAATCATTGTTCCTTTGGTCAAGGTCTTGAAACAACAGTTGGTATTTTTGGGTGCATGAAGATTAGCATAAAATTCACAGGTCATCTCAGGATATGATTCCCCCAAGCCCTTATGAATATCAGCCCACACAAACTGGTTCATGAACATATGAAAATCAGGTTCCTGAACCGACCGATCATATTCCCTTTGTATGACAAAATGACCACTAGAGAGTTTAATATATTTGTCCCTAGCAGAGATGTTGATAAAACTAATTTGACGACTAACATCAAAGTATGGTTGTTGAACGTCTATACCTAAGTCATCATCACTGTCAACCAAACTCCTATTGGTACCCAAACTCTCACCACGATTGAATCTTTTTCTAGGAGCCATATAAACCAAAGAATGAAGAAGAACTTACCAAGTACGTGAACAGTCGTTAATGGTGAAGTTCCAGAACAAGAGAGTTTGAAGAATTAAGGACATCCTCGTCGAATGATTTCCTGCTATCACCACAAAGAAGCAAAGATCACTTGAATAGATTAAAGATTGAGAGTTTAAAAACTCTTGGGTGTTTCCTTTTCGTACTTGAACTGTAGGGAAGAAGAGGTAAAAATAAAGACGTGAGTTCTTCCATTTTTATATGTCACAAGGTGGTATATGAACTGTCACAACACGTTCTGGTCCACGGTTCATACACGTAATGGTTACAAGACCAGGGTACTTGAACCATACGTGCGACAAGGACTCGTTTGTTTTTGTAACATCATATTTTAACTAAGCAAATATGAACAAGAGACTTGAAGCAGAGCACAACAAACCTTTAACGAGAACCTTATCTTGAACACAAGAGGAGAATACCCTTGCACACCATGACACCAATAGAGAATTTTTTCCAACAACTCTTACAACTTCCAGTATCGAGAGAAACCCAAGGAACTGTTTTTACTAGATTTTCAAAGAATTTAAAAAGAGCAAAAGATAATTTTTGTTCCTGATTTCTTCATTTCAAACTTATAACACACAATCTCTGCAGATAATGTTCAGTACTGCACATGGAAACTCTTTTGATAAAAAGAGACATCCTGACTTTCTCATAAGAGAGGGTAATATCATTATCTTGAGAAGGTGCATCAGGGTTTGACTGATGAACATAGTTAAGTTCAGAGATGGAACTAAATGATATATGAGGTTTAGATACTTCTTGTATTATATCCAAATTGTAAGAGACACAGGTGACAGAGGGAATACCCTTACTGATAAGAAGATAAATATCGACCTCAACATGGAGATTATTCATCATAACTTGATTTAGCTTATCAAGAGATTCTTGATATTTTTGGAAATATAACTCAACATCAAGAGACAATCTCTCAAGCCTTTTATCAAGCGCTGAAAACACTTCTAGGGATTTTAGACCTGGTAGAGGTTTATATAGAATTTCTTTTACTGATTTTACTAAATCAGTCATGGAAGAGAATTCTGAAATCCATGCATCTGGTGGTGCATTTATTGAGATAACACTACTGTCCATAGAGTCAGATCGCTACAAACACTGACTTATAAGGTTTTAAACGTGTTTGCCTACTCTGATACCAATTATAAAAACGGGGGTCTGACAACAACACTCGATATTTCACTTAGCAATCTGTATGGACTAACTCCAATATACTTTTAAGAGAATCAACTAGACATACATACTCAATCTTAAGAAAAGTATATCAAAGAGTTATATCTTAATTTCTCAATTCAATCTGCAATTAAACAAAAAGGAATTTGCGAGCCCGATTGAATATAAGAAACAACTTGGACGGTATTAAAAACCAATATCCAAGTGTCAATCAATTGTCAATCAAGTGTCAATTAAACAACTTTGGTTGTTGATTAAATTGATTGAACTTACACACAATATGTGATATTTCAATTATATAAACAAGTATAATGCGAAAAAGAAATAACACAGACACCAGAAGTTTTGTTAACGAGGAAACCACAAATGCAGAAAAACCCCGGGACCAAGTCCAGATTGAACGCCATATTGTATTAAGCCGCTACATACACTAGCCTACTCCAAGTTAACTTCGGACTGGAATGTAGTTGATCCCTAACCAATCTCACACTGATCAAGGTATAGTTGTGCTCCTTATGTCTCTGAATCCCAGCGAGACTCTACACACTTGATTCCTTTAGCAGATCCCACCCACAACTAATAGTTATAGCGACCCAAAGTCGAAGACTTGATAAACCAATCTGTCTCACACATACAAGTATATTTAATAGATAAATATGTCTCCCACAGATATACCTATGAGTTTTGTTCCGTGTTTTGATAAATCAAGGTGAACAGGAACCAATTGATATACCGGACTTATATTCCCGAAGAGAAGCCTAGAAATATCGATCAACTCACAATAATATTAATCGTATGATAGCGAAACAAGATATTGTGGAATAACAAACGATGAGACGAAGATGTTTATGACTACTTTTTATCTTGCATATCGGAGATTAAATCTCGATCAAATCTTAGAGAAGATAGTACTCAATCACGATTGAAAACAACAAGATCAGAACACGCAACTACAGAGAAAATAACTGGGTCTGGCTTCACAATCCCAATGAAGTCTTCAAGTCGTTAACCTACAGGGTTTTGGGAAAACTTAACGTTAAAGGAGAATCGACTGTAGTCGCAACTAGTATCACATCGGAGGTATGGGGATTATATTTCCCCGTTACTAGAGTTCTTCCTTATATAGTCTTCAAATCAGGATTTTGAATAAATGTTATCTTGGTAACAAAGCATTCAATATTCACCGTCAGATGAAATCCTGATTAGACTCAAGCTAATATCTTTCAACCGTTAGATCGAACTTAGCTTGTTACACACAAATGAAAAGTGACTTCATTTAAATATGAGTAACCGTACCTAAACGTGTAAACCTTTGTTGGCTCAACAATAGTTAACCGAAGTTAGCCATATGAACACTTTCATATCAAACTTATTCATCTTAACCATAACTAGTTCAAATGAAACTAGTTCTAGAGTTATTCAATTTTTTATATTCTCATAGAAGTATACAAGAAACAATTGAAGCAAAATCGATTTTGATTCACTCGAATCAAGTTCTGAACATTATAGCCACGATTTTCAAAATATTGCACTCCTTATTACATAAATGTATTAGTTCATGAAAAAACCGATTTTAAAAAATAACCCACTCAAGTATGCAAACGGGTACTCATATCTTAGTGGCCGGACTAAGTTTGGGTTCGCCAGTATGCGAACGGGTACGCATACCACTAAACTCTGTAAAGTCCTAGAACTTGAACCTCACGCCAGTACGCGTACCGGTATGCGTACTTAGTTTCCAGACCTCTACTAAACCAATCAGTACGCACATGGGTATGCATACCATGGTTCCCGGACTTGGATTCCGAGTTTACATCAAATGACTGTTTCACACAAATCATGTAAGATGTTACCAGGCGATTTTCACATGATCATCTTTTGACTTTCCTCAAGAATATAAGATGAACTTGGTTAAAGCGAAAGCTTACCAACACATATTCCGAGAAATACGTAAGCGAGTTAAACTCTGCTCGAAATATTAAATGTACATTATTGAAGTCTATATAGCTACACGACTTTTGTCTCAAATAGGAGATAGAGTAGATAGACCTTTGAGTGGTAGATGAGTTCAATTCTCCACATACTTTTGTTGATGAAGTTCCACAAGCTCCCCTTAGTAGTTATTCATCTTCAATCGATGAACGTCGTGCAGTCTAATGCTCAACTACACTTTCTATCCTAATCCGAGACTTAGCTATAAGTAGACTAGAAATCAAGACTTATAGTTTTGGCAACTAAACTTGACAAAACAAGCTTGAGATAGCAACGCTTGCGAGTTCGACCGAGCAGTGTTCTAACAGATATTTTGATAATTTGGATCAAGCGTCCGATGAGATTGATCGATCAAGGATTTATTTTGATATGTCAAGTATTCGACAGGAAATCAAAGATATTGTTGAATCATACAAAAATGCTCATTTCAGATCTAATATATCGTGAATGATCGAATGACAAAGTAGGAATTAGATATACTGGATGGTCGAACCATGTTGCTCAGTCGAGCAAAGATGTTGGTAGCATGACTAAAAATTAAATATAAATTAGGATATTGATTGTTGGATCAATAGAATTCTCGAATGTTGAAAGTTGAATCAACATGAGGAATATTGCTCGGTTGAGAAATTAAATATTGATAGTTGAATAAAGGCCAGAAGTGAGTTCTGGACCCAGTTGATTATGTATTTTGCTAACTTAAGAAATTTAGTGTTGATAGATGAGCAAAACAAATATTGCTCGTTTGAGCAAATATTGCTCGATTCATGAATTATTGGTAGCGAGACCGAATAAAATATTAATTAAAAATACTGGTAGATGGACTGAATATTGTATAATTACTTAGGATGTTGATTGTTGGATCAATATAAAATTATTAGTGTTCGAATATGCTCAGAATTATGCTTTGCATAGCATTAGGTTTGAAACCCTAATTTTGATCAATTATTGATCAATGGATGATTTACTGAAAACCAACCATGAGTGAGATAAGGACCGGATACATGATATAGTGGGAAGACCATGCAGTACCCAGGTGCTCGAATGAGAATGCACCAAATTCTTTGTAGACCAGTCGGTAAAAAGATGATTAAATGCTCGTTTAATCATTATTAAAATAATGCTCGTCTGCGTATTAGGTGGTAAAACCTAAATATGAAGAGAGACGGACCGACCAAGGGGTATGAAACCGTCCCTTAGTGTTCATAGGACCAACTGATGGTCGATTAATCAAATTGCAAGTTGTTTGGAAAGAGTTTGACCCAATATGAATTATAGACGATTAATTAGGTCAAAATCATAAAAGGGTGTGGGACCGGCTTTTGCAAGCCAAAGGGCTGACCTTGGTAGGTCAAGGTAGCATGCCCGCATCACCATATTACCCGTGACTCAATTTTTAGAGTTGATATTTTCTGGTGCGCGTTCGAGCAATATTTTCGATTTTCAGAAGAGTTTGATCTTGACTGAAACTCTCGATTTTGCTTGAATGAGCAAGTAAAACTTTGCTCATACGACCAATATTTTGAGATATTAAAATAATGATATATTAATATTTGCCGTGAGAAGCCCGGATGGTCGAGGACCATTTGACTTATTGGCTTTTTTGGATGTTTGAGCAAAATAGGAGAAATATGGAAAATTTAGGTTTTTTGCTCAAACGAGGGAATTTCATGAGATGAGAGAAGAAATAATAATAAAGTAAGGAATTAGGGAGGCCTGGGACCGGCCACGGCCAAGGCATGGCCGGCCTTCCAGTGAGCCCAGTCCCTTGACGCTTTTTCCTATTTTATACTATTATTTTTCATCTTTGTGAGGAAATATGGAAAAACTAGGAGTTTTGCTCAAACAAGGAAGTTTGATCAAACAAAGGAGTTTTCATGAGATGAGGAAAATACAAAAATAAGATAAAAAATGAAGGGGAGGCATGGAACCGGCCACATGCGTATGACTGACAGGTCGATGGTCCCGGTCCCGTGCGTGCCTCTTTTATTATTTTTTATTATTATTTTCCTTTCCTATTTTGCATAGGTTTCCTCGTCCGTCCATATTTTTGAATGTTCGTTTATGCATTTGGGTGCTCACTTATGCATATTTGGTTGCTCGTTCGTGCATTATTGTTAAATATACTCGCAGCATTTTCTCGGGGCTTACTCGGTGCTGGCCTGAATGCCCGAAAAGTGAATATTTATTCCTAATCCATGAAATTCAGTTGAGAATAATCCATGAAACGAAGTAATGAGATAAAATAAATTATTTTCTAGAAATTCAATTGATGAATGTTATGTTAGAATTAATCTATGAATGGCTCTCAACAATTGTGATTGTTAGAAACGAACTGAGTCGAGCTCTACTACTCGGCGACTGAATCAGTGAATTTTTTTTCTCGTATTTCGATCATCCTCATTAATTAAGGTGATATTTGATTTTAATCTGGTAATAACGATATTCAGGTGTTTATATTTCGTAGCAATGATTAATTTTAGTATCTGAATCTGATATAAATATGTCGGATAATTCAAATTCTTCGAGTTTTGAGATGTTTAAAAATCCTAGATCTGAAGATTCATTTGGTGTTAATATGGCAAGTACAGTTTTTATTCCTGATGATGTGATCGATGAAAGTCTAAGTGAATGAAGATTTAGTTTAATTGGTCGATTAAATCTGGTTCATCTAAAATTAGCTACGACTGAATCTGTTTTGAGGAAAAAATGGCAGTTAAAAGGAAATTGTCAAATTATATCAATTGGAAAGGGTTTCTTCATTATAAAATTAGATGATGCTGATGATATGAAGTTAATCTATGAAGGTCGCTGGGAAGTTGAGGATCAAATTTTAAGTCTCAGATATTGGGAAAGGGATTTCAGACCTGAATTACAGAAAACTTCTACTGCTTATGTGTGGGTAGCATTTCCTGGTCTAAGCATTGAGTATTTGAAGGAAAAAATTCTGATGGCAATGGGAAGATCATTTGGTAGACCAATTCGTGTTGATGAGACTACACTAAAGAAGTAAGCTGGTTTTTATGCAAACATTTTAGTGGAAATTGATCTAGCTAAAGCCATTCGTAATAAGGTGTGGGTGGAAACAAAGTATGGAAAATTTGAACAGGAAATTCGATTTTCCAATCTGCCAAAGTTTTGTAACCATTGTAAGATGATTAGGCATTATGCAGCTGAATGTAGAATTAAGAGAAGAGAACAAAGCAACAAGGATAATCTTCCTACAAAACAACAACAATGGAGATATACTCCTAAAAAGGTACAAAACCAAAATTCAGTGGGATTTGATATATGTTTTCCTTCTAATTCAAATGCTGAAACAAGTGGTAGTAAGGAGGGAGAAATAAAAACCTTAATTCCATCTTGTCAAAATGATACTTCTAATATTCAGGACACTGGTAGTACTGAGGTTTTTCAGAAGGACAATAATGTTGGTTTTACTGGTGTTCTGAATTCTCCAAAGGACTTTCCGTTCTTATCTGGTGACAAACTAATTGAAGCAGGTAATAGTATTCCTTCTATTCTTTCAGTTGTAGTGGAAGACAAGAAAGTTGATTCAGCTCAAACTTTATCTACTATCTCTAATGTGGAAAATTTGAATGAGTGGAGGGATGTTGGTAAAGCTACAAAAGCAAGAAAAATAATGGAGGATTCAAATATGAAAACGATTGTATCTCCTAGTAAGTTTCATGCTTTAATAGAAGTGATGGAAAAACAGGATCAGACTTTTTCTAAGGTCATAGCCAAACCTATTAAGGGTAAAAAAACTGTTCCAAATGTAACTACCAGAAAGCAAGCCAATAGTTCATTAAAATTTAGTAATGGAGTGGGAAGCTCCCATACTTCCCAAACTTCTCAATCTCAATGAGAGTCATATATTGGAACATCAAAGTCTTGAGGAGAATTCAAGCTAAAGATAAACTCAGAAATTTAGTCCAACAATTTAATCCTTCCTTACTTTGGTTTGCAGAACCAAAAGTGAGAGTTTCTAGCAGTATTTTGAAACAATTAAGATTACATGGTATGAGTAAAATGGTTATTCACAATTCTTGTGGAACACTAAAAAGAAATATATCGGTTTTTTGGAATTCTTCTTTATCAACTCCTTCTATAATTTCTTATACAAGACAAGCTTTAACAATTCAAGTGGGAGAAGTGTTTGTAACTGGTATCCATGCAACACGTCTCACCATTGACAGAAGAGTACTATGGGAAGAACTTAGTAATTAATGACATGAAGCTACCGTGGTTAATAATTGGAGATTTTAATGCAGTCCTTACTTGTGAGGAAAAAAATGAAGGAAGGGATCCACTTAAAATAACTATACAAGAGTCCAGAGATTGTATTGAATCTTGTAATTTAATGCAAGCTCCTAGGTCAGAGATTAAGTATTCATGGCGTAATAACAGAGTGGGAAGAAAAAGAATACTATGTGATTTAGACAAAGCATTCTATAATGTCAAATGGCTGGAAAAACATGAAGGATAGAACTACAAAGTGGGAGTCAGAGGAACTTCAGATCATGGAGCTCTAATGTGGGGTGTAACAGATATTACAAGGCCATCAAATATACCATTTAGATATCAGGAAATGTGGACAACTCATCCAAATTTTATCAAAGTAATACAAGATTCATGGAATGAAAAAATTTGTGGGAATCCTGCTTTATGTTTTATTAATAAATTGAAAAGGCTCAAGAACTGGCTTAAAAGATGGAATTAGGAAGTATTTGGGGACCTAAGAGTTAAAGTTAAATCCACTGAAGAAGATGTCATGGATGCCTATTTAGAATCTGATGCTGATCCTGAAAATAAACTTGATCACTGCAAGGGGGAAGTATGATTTGGCATCTCAGCAGTACAATGAGTTAATGAGAGCAAAATCTAGAGTCAAATGGGTTAAAGAAGTAGGTGCTAATACAGCTTTCTTTCATACAACTATGAAAATTAGAAAATCTTACAATAATATAAGCTGAGTTGGAAGATGAAGATGGAACATGTAGTTACTTCTTATATTCAGATTTCAGAAATTCTAGTTTCACAATATAAAAGGAAGTTT
This sequence comes from Papaver somniferum, assembly GCF_003573695.1. Classification (NCBI taxonomy): domain Eukaryota; kingdom Viridiplantae; phylum Streptophyta; class Magnoliopsida; order Ranunculales; family Papaveraceae; genus Papaver; species Papaver somniferum. Next base: position 12,668,498 of record NW_020622492.1, on the reverse strand, counting down.
GAGAGGAAGAATGTGGTATTTGAAGATGATCTCTTTGAATCAATTCCAAAAACTCTTAATGATGATGATAATACATATTTGGATGCAGTCCCTTCTCAAGAAGAAATTAAAAAGGCAGTTTTTGGGATGAATGCTAATAGTGCACCTGGACCAGATGGTTTCTCAGGATCTTTTTATAAATATGCTTGGAATGTGGTTGGAGAAGAGCTGGTGAAGGAAATTCAATTTTGCTGGGAAAACATATTCATACCAAAAGGTTTTAACTCTAATTTCTTGTTTCTACTTCCCAAGACTCAAGGTGCCAAGAGAGCTGAACATTTTAGACCCATTGGGTTAGAAAATTTCAATTTCAAAATCATTGCAAGAATCATTACAGATAGAACTGGAACTGTAATTAGTAGACTGATATCTTGTCAACAAGGTACTTTTATATAAGGAAGAAATATCCATGAAAAGGTTGTTTTAGCATCTGAGTTAGTGAATGAGCTGGAAAATAAAAGAAGAGGTGGCAATGTAGGTATCAAAATTTGTATAAGTCAAGCTTATGATTCCTTGAGTTGGGATTTCTTATTTGAAGTATTGAGAAGATTTGGTTTTTCTGAAGTAGGAATAATGTGGTTAAAGAAGATCTTTGAATCGGCCATGATATCAGTCATTGTAAATGGGGGTCCTTGTGGTTTCTTTGATGTGGGAAGGGGATTGAGGCAGGGTGATCCCCTCTGAATCAGCCATGATATCAGGTGTGCGTCTCGGGATCGGGCCCACCGACCGGCCGGCCATGCCCTGGACGTGGCCGGTCCCACGCCTCTCTAATTCCTTATTTTATTATTATTTATTATCTCATCTCATGAAACTCCTTTGTTTGGGCAAATTCTTGGTTTCCATATTTCTCCAATATTGCTCAAATATCCAAAAAGACAAAAAGTTAAACGGTCTCATGACCGCCCGGGCTTCTAACGTCAAATATTAAAATATCATGATTTTAATATTATTAAAATATTAGTCGCACGAGCAAAGTCCTACTTGCTCATTCAAGCAAAATTGAGAGTTTCAGTCAAGATCAAACTCTTCTGAAAATCCAAAATATTGCTCGAACGCACATCAGAAAATATCAAAATTCTCAGGATTGATCCATGTGAAACATGATGACACGGGAATGATCCCTTGGTCGGCCAAGGTCGGCACTTTGGCTTGCAAAAGCCGTTTTCACCCATTTTGATGATTTTGACCTAATTAATATTCTACAGTTCATATTGGGTTCAAACTCTTTCCAAACAACTTGGAATTTGATCTACCGACCATCAACTAGTCCCACGACCACCAAGGGACGGTTCCATACTGATGTAGTTTTTATAGTGGTAAATAGAGTTGTCGTTCACTCGGACTTGATGAGATTCAATTTCAGACTTAAAGATAAAAAAAACACTAAAAACAAAGAAAATATATACACAAGATTGTCACAATATCGAGAGAAACTAGGACTCAAGATTCCACCATTAATCACATTCAATTGGTTCATATAATGATTCATAATAATTCTAGCTCCTCTATCGACTCTATTTCTTTGCCGAAAGTAGATTTTATAAAACATTAATTGTAAATCTTAAGCATTGTGCATCAAAAGCTCTAAGTCTAAGCATACATCATCAAATGAAATCACAAATAATTAATAAAAATCATAAAACAATTAAGTTAATGCAAAAAGTCATGAAGAATCAATTATAGTTACCAATCAACTGTGAAACATGGCTTCCTCCGTCGTCCCAGTGTTGGGGTTTAGCTCATCATGCTCAAAACACTCTCAAAAGATACAAACATCGCTCAAAAGGTGTTTTTATTGAAGAAATATGAAAAGACGAGGGTACCCAAATATACCTCAAACTAAAAAAATTCCACCTATAAGTCGTTTCTCCGAAAGTGATTGTCTATGGACTGAGTTGAGACAATACAACAAATCGATTCACACTTCGTGTGATCGTTTATGGATACGAGATCGAGATAATACGACAAAAAGATAACTTGTATGATTGACTATGGATACAAGATCGATACAATGCAACAACGAAGTATGTTTACTTGATAAATGGTTCGGACTTAACCAAACACAAATAGGATTACTACAAGTAAATAGGAATTAACGTTTCTGTAATTTACTTTAAATTATAATAAAAACAATTATAATTGCGGAAAATAAAAGTAAATGAAACAACAAGATTTTGTTAACGAGGAAACCACAAATTCATAAAAACCCCGGGACCTTGTCCATAATTGAATACTCTCACGATTAAGGCACTATACAAAATCAAACCAACTTCGTATAGTTGAGATCAAGCAACTAAACCTATAGTTCACCTAGTTTCGTCTGTATTCCCACGCCTCCGACCTATAATAAGTCACGTACTTGGAACAATTCCTTTGGTTCGTATTCCAAACAGTAAAGGAACAACAAATCTGTTTGGTATCAACTCTTTTCAACCAAGTGATGTGAGTTCGACAAAAGGCTCTTCTATTTATCTCAATAAACTCCTTTGTCAGGTTCTTAGATCTATCTTATTATCAACTACCAAGGTAATTGTTAAGATTTTGCAATCAATACTTTTAATCATAAAGAATTGTATTGATGCCGATCTACACAACTAGTCAATCTAATCTACCACAAGGATAAACCGATTATAGTTGGATCCTCTTTTACCGAAAAAAGTATTGTGCACGCCAACGATTATGAACCCAAATCAGAAATATTCAAAGTCTTTTTTGTCTTCAAATCTTCTTAGATCTTCAATAAACACCTGCACACAATCAACTTGAATCTCTTGTGATCAATCACGTACAGAACGAAGTTTGTTAACAATGGATTATCACAAGACGTCTTTAGATATACAAACAGTCTAAAGATCCTCATCGAAATTTTGATCTAGATTGAGTGAATCTTATATCAGAAGAGAAGATTTTCCAGCATTAACAAACTAGGTGCAATCAAAGTTCAACCATTGTTAGTCAATCAAATCAATCGAAAACAAAAGATAAACCGCAATTATCTAGTTTCCCACCAACAGTACTAATAGAGCTTCTCAATACCAAAGAAGTATATAAACTGAGCGGCCATAAGAGATTTCTCTTAATTAGGTTACTCTCCTCTCCGAATAGGCGGCTTCACCAGTAGCAGCACAACTGAGATAGTTTTGCTGTCTCTGACAATTAGTTTGCTCGAAATGTAAACTTTGATATTTATAGACCAAGGAAGTTTGGACACCAAGGAATTTCCAAAAGCAAAAATATTCTCAAGATATGCAATATATTCCAGATTCGGTTTCCATAATTCCTGGAAATGCTTTGCCCAAATAATTACTGAAAATCTCTTAAAAAATATCCAACTAGCAAATGCACATTATGTCGATGTCTTATCTATAAAGTATAATGGTTAAGCAATAAACCTCGTATTGTACTCCTTAATACTATGTCTAACTAGAGTATAATCATTCATACTTCGCAGTTTTTTTTTCAATATGCACGACTTGAAAGATACGTTAGGGAATGAAACAGTTCAAGTTAAATATCACTAACCTCAAGTGAAAGGATGATGTTGTCGTTGTAGCTCCTTACTTCTTCACTTCTTCAAGTCTTCGCGATACTTGTAATGTCTCAAATCCTAATACTTTCAAGCTAATCTGTACGAAGTTGACTCTAGTACATAATCAAGCGACTCTTTAAATGAGTTTTGGCTCACTAAAATATGACAACCAAACTTGACATACCAATGCTTGGTGGGTTCAACCGAGCTATGCTCTAACAATCTCCCCCTTTGTAAATTTTAGTGACAAAACTCTTACATCATATGAATAAACAAATTACAAGAATTCATTACACATACACTTGATTCCCGAATTCAACAACACAATAACCTGTATACATTCAATCCATAAATGTCGTTGTTGACATTATAATAACAAAGCTAATACTCCCCCAAAGGTAAGATAGGTAGATTTTATCAATCCACACGTCTTTGTTATTCCATTGTAGTCCATATAACTACAAGCATCATATGATATGCTACTCCCCCTTAGTCTATGCTTTTACTCTTTCGTTAGATAAACGTTTAAGAACCAATGTCCTTTCCCTTAGTGATGCCAATCAATATAAATCAATACCAGTGTCACTTGTTTACTCCATATATTTCTCCCCCTTTTTGTCACAAAATGACAAAGAAACGAAAAAAATAAAGGACAAACCGAAAGGATCTTACAAATATCAATAGACTTGCAACCTATAGAGTTAAGCACGAAGGTTCCACACACCGTTTTTGATAACCAATATCAAAACCGAAACTACAAAGTAATTTTATTTTGATATGTTACCAAGAAAACAATTGCCCGAAGCAATTTTCCCTAATAATTTAGCAAACCAAAAATTGACTAAACACCTTAGTTCCTTTGCTAAACCGATTGTACAAATACAATCGCTTGTTCGATAAGACCAAAATAAAGATAACTCTATTTTTCTCATCAGGTTCTAATTATACATAAAACTTAGACCTTTAGATTTTAAACAAGACAAGTACTAGGTTAGTTAACTAGCATTTCTTGTTAAGGCATTCGATTAGACTTGAATAATCGAAACCTCCTCCTTGATAAGTCTAACTAAGATCAGAATTAATTTGGTTTCTCTTATCCGGAATCGAATTGGACTAAATAATTCATCCCTTAAAGCTTTTCTTTTGATAAGCCATAAACAATTCATACAAACCAAAAAAATCAACTTGCATAATTATTTACCTCAAACGGAAGCAATTGAAATAACATAGACATTAAAGCACCGCAATTTCACCGAAATTTTGTAAGCCTAAACGATTGATACCAAACAATAAAGCAAGATAACAATAGTTTTTCTTCACCGGAAACAATTGAATCACACACACACACCCGTACAAAAATAATGGAATAAAACATCAATTGTACCGAAATTTTGTTAAGCAAAAGCAATAAATATATGAAATAAAATCAGGATTTTTGTAAACAGGAAAGCGATTAACTAACAATCTCGTTACCTCAAATTTCGCATCCTCTTCTCCAATATGTTTGCATATTCTTCCAGGGAGAATTGATATCGAAATATCATTATGTTGTCATCCTTATGCAAAACAAAACAATAACAACAACCAACCTTTACTAGAGAAAGTTTGAAAACCGGTTTTTAACTATTACAAGCAAAAGTTGAAAACCCCTAAACACATATGCTTTTATGCTAAACCAAACGATTCAACATGTTGTGACTTTTTCACATATTGTTTCTATCAGAACCCCTCATGATCCTTTGATAAAGCCTACCAACATGGGATAGAACTTAATCCTGCTAAACCAAAAAGTCACCCAAACCATAAGGGTTCACAACATTATGAGATCGAATATCAAGGTAATAAAACCGAAATTAAACATCCTATAAACATACATAGCAATAACATAAAGCATTCAAGCACAAGCTATGTAAATCAAAAACTATCACAAGAAAAATTATAAATCAAATAATTGTATTCATAATAAGATAGTTTTATTCATAATATACCTAATACAATCATTGAAAGAAATAAAAAATTGATGTCTATTTTTCTGGATTAAGTATTACAGCATATAACTTAATCTCTAGTGGTGCTCTTGTTGTTCACCGACGATTCCTCAGTAATCTGGATCTTAGGTCTTCTCTTTTCTTTCTAATGATTGATTCTTTGTTTCAGAAGATTCAATTCCACAATCAACTTCAAGAGATTTGACTCGAGCAGTTTTTCATTCAAGACTGCAGTTTCTAAAAGATCACGAGCAACTTCAAAATCTCTGTCAACATAAGCATAAGCTCAAAAGAGATATGATTCTTTTTATGTTCGTCTGAGAAGTAACATTTGAACTCAACCAGAAAGGTCTCAAGTTTTCGAAGTTGAGATTCAATGTCAATACTATTTTCACCCATCTTTGACCGTAGACAGAATATAGAAGGATCGGTCCTATACATGGTTTATATAATAATTCAAACTTAGTTTCCAAGAATGAGATACCTAATCGCGGTATTTTATTTGTGAAAATATACACTTTCGGAAATAGCATAAGATATTTTCCGAACATGACCTAGGAGTTCTGGAAAAAAAATATTGAACTTTTCTCATGGACTTTCCAAGGATCGAAAGAATTTTTCTAAAAATAGAAAAGATATTCCAAGTATAGAAAAAAAACTTTAGATATTCAAGAGTATAGAATTATGCTTTCTTCTTATTCTCGTGCTCCTTTTGAGAACTTCCCTTTTTATTTGAATTGAGCACCTCTAGGGAAATTCCGAATGCCAACATCAGTTGTTGGAGTGAGCTAGTGATAGTTCAGAATTTGTGGAACATGATCCATCATGATATTTTTGAATATATATCCTTTTGGGATTCTTCCAAGAATAAACTTCGTTCACTGTGTCACAACTGGAATGATCTGATTTAATAGAATGATCATTTCGATGATCAAAATCATAAGCGTGACTTGAAGTTTTTTGAGTTGTGAGATAACCGGAACTTTTATATCGACCCAGGAATTTCTTGGAATAATACAACATCATCTGATGAGATTGTTTCCTGGATTCTATTTCTGACAGTTGATCAAAAACAAGGCAGCATGATCTGAAATCATTTGTTTTTGTATACATGAGTTGATCATTTTCTCTGTTTAAGAGATAATCATCGTCAGACGATCTTAACCGGATACTAGTCACATGATTACCCCTTAAGACACATCTATCTTGATTCTTGTAAGTGATTAGACTATTAGAATCACGATGTTGTATATTAGTTAAGAGATTCTGGAGATTAGAATCACATATCCTTGTTTTAACCAATATACCCCTTTTGGCTTGAACCAAATCAAGTCTATTAGATTCAGTATCTTCATGAATCAACGATTGTCTGACGATCTTCTCGGCAGATGGATAATATACATTATCCTTTAGATTATATTCTTCAGCAAGCTTTATGAAAAATTTAATGTCAAAACTGTCTTCTTAATCTCACTTGTTTGTCACAAGTATTTGTTTTCGTATTAACGCATCATGGTTAATATTTCCTGAGATGTGTTCTACCAGAGAACTAATAGTGCTGAGCTGTTTACCATGTTTTGAAAACAAACATCCTTTCCGAAGTATGTCATCTTCTTGCTCTACATTAACTAAATCATACATAGATTTAATTTCTTATAGGTCGGATCGTACCAAACACAGATTGTTAGATATTTTCGTGTTTACCTGCTATGATACCAATTGAAAAGACGAGGGTACCCAAATATACCTCAAACTAAAACTTTTCCACCTATAAGTCCTTTCTCCGAAAGTGATTGTCTACGGACTGAGTTGGGACAATACAACAAATCAGTTCACACTTCGCGTGATCGCCTATGGATACGAGATCGAGACAATACGACAACAAGATAACTTGTGTGGTTGACTATGGATACAAGATCGAGACAATGCAACAACGAAGTATGTTTACTTGATAAATGGTTCAGAGTTAACCAAACACAAATTGGATTACTATCAAGTAAATAGGAATTAACGTTTGTGTAATTTACTTTAAATTATGATAACAACAATTATAATTGCGGAAAATAAAAGTAAATGACACAGCAAGATTTTGTTAACGAGAAAACCGCAAATGCTGAAAAACCCCGGGACCTTGTCCAGAATTGAATACTCTCAAGATTAAGCCGTTATACAAAATCAAACCAACTTCGTATAGTTGAGACCAAGCAACTAAACCTATAGTTCACCTAGTTACGTCTGTATTACCACTCCCCCGACCTGTAATAAGTCACGTACTTGGAACAATTTCTTTGGTTCGTATTCCAAACAGTAAAGGAACAACAAATCTGTTTAGTATCATGGTGGATTTTCAACAAAGGGCAAAACTGTAAAATCATGTGGCATGTTTTTGACACGGCTTTCAGGCATGCAACGATTCATATTTTACGAAGCCATGATGAATATGTTGTCGAAGATCCCCACTAGCTGAGCCATTCGATCCCTGGCAATTCATCATGACCTCTATGCAGATTAACAGTTCCATGACTGCAGGAGAGAGACCCACCTCCACATAGAAGAACGATTAGGCGGTTCTCCGTAGATTGGGAGCATGAACGCCTTCAGGACGTCGGTGACACTCACTGTTCCCTGACTATGTGGAGAGACCGTGTATAGATTCAGGCGGTTCTCCGTATATTGAGAGAAGTAATGCCTTCAGGTCGTAAACAACACCGTGAATCCCTGACTATGGACCATTCAGAATGGATGTGACGCTTTAACTGGATAATATTCTTTCTGCAATAAATTACATTCACCACTGAATTCCCAGAATGATATATTATTACTCCTATTCCATGGTCAAATCCACGTCCTGATCCCATGGAATGGAAATTACAATTGCTCCTATTCCATGGTCGAATCCACGGCCTGATCCTATGGAATGGCAATAACAATTGCTCATATTCCATGGTCGAATCCACGGCCCGATCCCATGGAATGGAAATAACAATTGTTCATATTCCATGGTGAATCCACGGTCTAATCCCATGGAATGGTAATAACAATTGCTCCGATTTCATGATCGAATCCACGACTGATCTCATGGAATGGCAATAGATAATTTTATTACTCCGATTCTACGGTTGAATCCACGATCCCATGGAATAGTAATGCTTATTTTATTATTCCGAATTCATGGTCGAATCCACAGCTGCTCCTATGAATTGATAATAAATAACTACTCATTTTATTACTCAGTTTCATGAATTATTCTCCACTGAATTTCATAAATTAGTAATACAACCGGGCATCTGGACCATCACTGAGTAAGCCCCACAAAAATAGTGCAAGTGTACTCGACAATGATGCACGACTGAACACCCGGATGCACAAACGAGCATCCAAAAATACGGACAGATGAGGAATCCTACGCAAAACAGGAGAAAACAACAAATAATAATAAAATAATAAGAGGTGCCCAGGGGTCGGGCCCACCGGCCGGCCGGCCATGCCCTAGCCGTAGCCGGTCCCATGCCTTTTTTATTATTTTTCCCTATTTTGTTATTGTCATGAACTCATGAAAAACTCCTTCATTTAGCAACCTTCCTTGTTTGTGCAAAACTCCTGAATTCCCCATAACTTCATGGATTCATGAGAAAATATTATGAAATAGAGAAAGGTTTGCGGGATCGAGCAACTTAACCGGACCGCCATGCCCAAGCCGTGGCCGGTTCCACACCTCACAATCCCTAAGTTTTTAGACTTATTATTCCCTAATTTCATGAAACTCCTCCGTTTCAACAAAAACTCATGGATTCTCCATAACTTCACGGATTCATGAAAATAATATTATAAAATAGGGAAAGGTGTGCGGGACCAGGCAACATAGCCGGACGACCATGCCCTAGTCGTGGCCGGTCCCACACCTTGCAATCCCTAGTCTTTTATAATTATTATTTTCCTAAATTCATGAAACTCCTTGGATTGAGAAAAAATCATGATTTCGTCATAGCTTCTCAAATTTTGCTCGAATCACGTAAACCAAAAGCCAACATGGTCACACGACCGACTACCCTCTCACGATAATTTTAAATGTTAAAATACTCGTATTTTAATATTTACAAAATGTTGATCAATTGAGCATACATGCTCATTCCAACAAAAATCAAGAATTTCATTCAAGATGAAATTCTTCTGAAAATTCACAATGTTGCTCGAACGCACATCAGAAAATACTGAGACTCTCAGTACGGAGACACGGACACCATGGTAACACGTGCATGCCTCCTTAACCGACCAGAGTTATTCCTAGGGCTTGCACAAAGCCGGTCCCTCAAGTTTTCATAATTCTGATCTAATTTGCTCAATTGCTCATATTGGGCCCAAATTCTCTCCAACCAACCTGGGGATTTCCCAAACGACCAACAGCTGGTCCCATGACCACCAAGAGCCGGTCCCATGCTCTCTTTGTCGGTCCCCATCTTTTGTACTTAGCTCTTATCACCTAATGTTGAACCCAGCAATATTTCAATAAATGATGAAACCGGCATTTAATTATCATTCTTTCACCAATCCTCAAACTGGGAACTATGGTGCATGCTCACTCGAGCACTGGGCACCACATGGACGCCCATCATCCCATGTGGTCGGTCCCTCTATCACTCATGACCTATTTTCAGCGATTCATCAATTATGATCTGAAATTAGGGTTTCGAATAAATGCTCTATGAATCATCATTCTGAGAAAATTCAATCACTAATGAATTTATGTTGATTCAGGAACCAACATCTGAATTAATCATATGATATTTGGTAATCCACCAATATTTTAATATTTTATTGGGTCACGCCACCAATAAATATTTCGTCGAATTGAGCATACTTGCTCAGTTGGTCAAATATTGAGCCACTATCAATATTTAGTAATTTATCAGTATTTTTTCGAATTGAGTTGCTCAGTTGCTCGTCAAATTCTCAATATTCAGTAATTCGCCGAATCGAGCAATACTTGCTCTCGCTCAAATATTGGTTAGTAATTCATCACTGAATCAACAATACTGACATCCCTTCAGAGAACTATATGTTCGATCCACGAATCACTGAGTATTCACCACTTATGCTCGATTCAATAAAACCTAGACTCACTGTCTAATTAGTCAACAATTGACTAATCAATACACGTCTGTCATGCAGACTCCATGATTCGTGAGACATCAATCACGTCAAATTGGGGGATAAAAACTAGGGTTTTGGTCTGGCGGCCTACAACAGTGGATTCATCCACAATGATAAATATGAGTAAGTCGTGTCAACAGTATAAGGAGTTGGAAGTAGTGGGAGAATGATCAACCAAGTCTCCGCACAACCTAGGACTGGTTTCACCACGATCTCCCACTTTCCCACTCTTTTACTCAAGAAACCGTCACACTTACAGGGATCAAGGTGTTCATAACTCTGACAATATAAATAAGTCCCTGAATCCATGATTGATGACGACGAATGATCACTAGCTATCAACAATCGTCCAGACTTTCTCGAGTAACTACTCTCAATAATTCATCAATCCATCAAAACTTATTCGAACTCATCAGTTCACCAAAAATTGCAGAAACCTTCAACACACCCACAATCCTTGATCATCACTGATCCCACACAATTTTCAGCTTCCCTCCTACAGATCAAACCATCTCCCTCTTTGCGAACGAATTGACTCTGGAACGACCATTGACTTGGTTTAGGATGGAGTCTTACAGATTGATGTCTCGAATCTAAGCACTCCCTTTGCAGTGCATCTGTGTGAGGTTGTACAGTTTGCTCGGTTGAGGAGTCTCGACAACACGCTCGTCTCTTCACTTTCCCAAAAAACCAGCTACTCGTTTTCCCCCATCTACAGATTAGCGACCACATTGGGATACTAATCTCTCGGTTACAATCCCAAATTTTAAAAAGATGGTTGATCTTAGGTTAGGTTCAGTTACAAATCCTAACACAAACAACGCTAGCACTAGCAACGATGATGGTACTCCAGAAAATACTCCTGCTTCCAACACCAGTGTTGTTGATACCACTCCTCCTCAAACCAACGTCGGCAACCATCCTCTCTTCGTCCGGTCTCCCGAGGGAGGAAATCAGAGAAAATACGCCTACCATAGGTGATATTATGAAGGTGCAAGAGACTCTTGCCAAAAATCAGATTGACATGGCTGCAACACAGAAAGATCTATACAATTATCTCAAAACTCTCACCGACAAGATGTCAGAGAAAACTCAAGATAAGGGAAAGGCCAAAGAGACATCCTCGACTGCTGATCCTGAAGTCATTCCAATCCATGTAGTAGACGATGATGAAGTTTACAAGGCTATAGATAACCCACCAACAAAGGAACCTTCAGGATTCATCACTCGCGAGGACCCGGAATGCTTCATGGAGGATCGAGGAAAAGACAAGGCACCATCTGTCCACCGTCATCAACCTCCATATCCTGCTTCTACTCAAAGAATTCTTCTCCCGAAGGTTTATACCTCTACAACGTCAACGTTGTATAACGGAACATGGAACGCTCGAGAACACGTCTGTCGATTCATGGAGGCACTAGGAGCGCATGAACACAACGAAATGATCCCAATCTACAGATCCTTGCTGGAGAATCTGCGATTCCAGACCTTCTCATAACTTCATGAAGCAGCCAAGCGATCGGCAAGTACCGCGCATGCTTTAATGGAAAGAGAAAGACCTAGACTGAGAACCTCGTGGTACTCAGCGTCTCTTCAACAGAAAATACAACCTCCAACCTTCCATGGACATTGTTGCTGAAGTAAGCAAAAGGAAAATCGAAGCACCACACCAAAAGCATACTTCTCCAATCTCTCAGGATCCTTCGCAAGAAAGGATAACCAATCCTGAAATGCACAAACCTCAACCCTGCATCAACAAACGAGGAAATGATCAGACATATTCAAACTTCCCTCTTCTTATTGAAGAAGTGATCGAGTTACTGGAAGTCTGGATTCAAGATGGTGCAACCCAATTGACATTCATCAGGAGATAACCAACTGAAGAAGAAGTGAATATTCCCAGGTAATGCTGTCTTCATAAGTTCAATCATCCAACAAGTGACTTCAATATTTTCAAAGAGAAGGTTGATTCATAATATCTTCAACTAAGGACTGAAGGAGTACACAAGAATCCTCTCCCAATCATAACCTTTACACTCTCTGAACAACCTAGAGGCAGTTCAATCCTTGGTCGAACGTGAATTGCTCTATCCGTCGAAGGAACAAAGGAGAGACATGTTCACAACACTGAACCACATCGTGTCAAGACTACAAATACTTCTTGATCCTCAAGCCACAGACCAAGAGATGTACGACTGAGGACTTCTTACCACAGTCAATCTCAGAAGAAACGAATTTGGAAGAACGTTGATCGATGATGGCACCGCCATCAACAGCGTTCCACTGAAAACCATCGGATCCACAGGCACTACTCGACAAGAAGCTACTCATGCTCCCATCTCAATCAGAGACCTTGAAGGAACGCTCGGAAATACTTATGGCTACATCACTCTCAAAGTGAACATGAGTGCAACCTGGACAGAAACCAAGTTTCACATAATCAGGAAGATCCAGGATATGCCATGTCCTTCATACGAGCGTGGATTCACGCTGAAAAGATGGGTACTTACAAAGCATCTTTGTTTACACATCTCTCCAATGAAGAAAGTTCTGATTCAGAAGATTTGGCGGACGTTCCATCATCAGAGTACTTGGAGGAATTTCGAACTTTGACGAGGTTGAAACAAGAACCTGCAAAAGATGCATAGACATTCATCAAAAGGTCCTGCACTCAGGCAAGTCTCATTCCTCCCATGTCTATGTCATTTATTTCGTCATATGCTATTCTAGCATGGGGACTCAATTCTGATAGCATCTCTGCTATTGCAAGACGCTATAAGTAGGTAATCTCACTTCAGCAATATTTTACCAAGTGGTTGAATCTGACATTTCTCCGAATCGAGCATCTCACTGAGACCTTCATTACCGAGATGATGTTCAAGCACGTCAAAGAACAATTTGGGCATTTCTCCATAGCCTTGCAGGAGTGTTCATGTGTGCCACAAAATCAGAAATCTCTGATGTCTGCACAAGTGTTGAATCCCACTACCGCGACTAAAGGAATGCTTAATCAACAGAAGATAGTTGGGACCCAAACGATCAAACATAAGACATGCTCAAGGGATATGACGCTTCAAAGCTCAAGCATCTAAGAAGTCTTCAAATTGTACTCCCAATCAAAGAGTACACCTTCTATAATGGCGCCTCTAGCTTTATCACAAATATCTCGACGATGATACACTGGTTCAATACCAGCACGATCAAAGTGTAACTGAATTTATTCCATGATAAGACTTATGAAGAAGATGCAACATAATTCATCCATGGATGGCACAAACTCCTTCAACATACACTGGGGACTTGATCTTATTGGAAATTTCAATCTGATGTGATTCCATATGGAACCTCTCTGCATCAAAATCCCTGCACGACTGGGAACTTCCTCTCTTCACCAATCATATCCAGAATGAAGACTGTTGCTGCTATCTACCACGCAACAACATCGATTCCATGACGAAGCCACTTCACAGTAAAGTCATATCAGGAGAATTTGGGTTGAAATCCTAATACACCTTCATCTTAGGAATGCTCAACTCACCAATTAGTTTGTGCATGCTCATTGGATGGAAGAGCAAAGACTATCATCTTCGGTCTCTGTATCAACTCCAATCATAGTATTGGCATCATCATGTGGAGAAACTCTATTCATGGTCTCAGCATCAACAAGAATTTATGGAGAACTTCCAGTTATAATCTCAGCATCACTCTCGGGCGCAACATCCGGCTTCATCAACTATTCATTCTCTATGGATCGTACTTATTCAAGCCCTAATGATTCATATCAAGATGTGTAGACCTGAAAACATGGTAACGTGAACGTCTTCCCAAATCTTACACGACAGACGTGCATAAACCAAAGTCTTCTACAAGATGTTTTCATCACTTCTACAAATGAGATACAATACACTTCAGGCCATGGGTTTACAAAAACGTACCAATGGGTGGGGAATGGGACAATACTTCCTCAACGAAAGATGTTCGTCTATGTTTCTTCTACAACATACCAAAGGGGCGCATAAATCGGACATACGAGCTGAAAGATATGGCCTTTACCGTCAGGTCTACGAAATCTGAAAAATTTGTACGGGATTACAAATTACAAATGTGCACGCTTCGTTGGCTGACCTCTGCAACTCCAAATTGAGTGATTCTTTGCTCATGTGATAACTCAGTCTCTTAGCTTCAAAGATAAATGCCATCCCACACCATTTTGCGGGTATCTATCCCGCTCAAGCGGGCTTCTTTACCGTTAGATGATCAAATTAACGGTCATATTCGAATTCAGGAAAGGACCCACCATTTTCCCTAAAGGGTTCAAGGCTGTTAGATCTGGGTTTTAACGTGATCTAACGGTAAAGAAACCGCTTGAGCAGGATAGCTACCGGTAAAATGGTGCGGGACAGCATTGCTCAGCTTCAAAAGTTGGGGTTAAGCATCAAATTCCAACGTCGTATGAGGTTCCTACAGCTTCCATAGCATACAACATGCAAGCACCAATTTTTAGACGGGATTCATAACTTCCACAGTCGATCAGTGACCACCATGTCTTTCATCTAAGTCCTTCATCAAGGTACCTCCAACTTCTACCACCTAGGTCTTTACATCAATTTCTCTACCTGAGTCCTCAGTCTAGGTCTCGCCAGATGAAGGGAAAACGGAAAGGAGAGATTTGACAAAATACTGGTGACTGACGGTTCACTGATCATGGCGATTAGTTTCACAGTCCAAGACCCGTGGAAGCAGACTCTCATGTGATGATCATTCATCATAAAAGTAATTCTACCACCGGTACATGCAACCATGGTCATTACATCACCCTCTCTTGGGAGAAACCTCAGTTATGGTCCCGTGACCAGGGTTTCAGAAGCTATGTTTCTACGACTGACAGAAACAAGATGGCACTGCAAGCACCATGCTCATGTATAAGTCAAGGGTTCCTGATCTCAAATGAACCAATGACATTAAAATCCTTCACCAACCGTTCAAGATACAAGTGAATGGTCTAAAGACACAACATGAGTTTTTTTGCGACAAATCCGTCTAAGTAATTTTACACTGCCCTGTACAAAGCGACGAGCTGGGAGAAATTGGTTAAGAATATAGGTATGGGTCATATACCATTCTCTTCGTATGGATGTCCTCTACAACATATCCAGAATTCACAACAATTGGAGAAACGAGCAAAGAGATGTGGCCAAAACATTGGACTACATGCCAGCTGAAAATTTTCTGGAAGTCTCTTGGAAGTTTATTGTTTTGCCTTTCTCAAGACCTAAACAGGCTCAAAACTCAAAAAGCTTCTTATCTAAAGCTTGGAAATTTTCTTGGCTTGAAGATACATATGCATATCGCGAAAATACGACTTCGAACGAAGATTCTACGATGTTTTTACTAAAAGGCTGAAGTATGAAATCTAAGGGAGTCTCTAAATCATTTGAAGGCTCGATAATGCCGAAAATCTCCATTGGAAACTCCGCTATGTCCATTCGCTTCAGGATTTCGGGAATCTCCATATTCCCGTGTCCCAAATAAGAGCACGCTTCATCAACATGCTGCTTATCTACAATGATTTCTTCCTAGATTCATCAACAACAATTATTATTATTTCGTTCAAGGAGATGCCATGATCACCTGCACGGAAGAGATACTTACATCGACTTCTTCATCAATGCTGGATTCCTGAATTTTCTGTTCGGGAACAAGTTGAAGACCTTCGTGGAGCCAAATTTTGAAAAGAAATAACAAACTTTGGTTTCGTGATCCTAATTGCACGGGCAAGGAAAAGTCATGACACAAGGAGTGTTAACAACTCACCAAAAAAACGGCTGGGGACTGCACGTCATCTGCTAACATCCTGTAGTCCTTACTTCTGGGTTCTCCGCACCCGTAGACTTTCTTCCATTTCCATGGAGTCTACATTGATTCGGGATCTCACTATATACGATCATCCTGTGGTAAAGCTAATGAAGTAACCAGAAGTACAACCCAGTATGAAGGATCTCTCACCATCACTCAGAGGTCCCAAAAGTACCATTTCTTCAAGTTGCATCCGTAGAGATGTCATCTCTGGAAACACCATCCTTGGGAGTATCATCATGGGAGTCAGTTATTCTTGCAAAGTGGCTACTTCAGCACATCGTTCATACAAAGCGCAGGATTTGAAAAAACAATGAATCATGGAATAAATGTGCTCACAACATCGTCTGCAAAAATGGTAACCATCCAACTCTTACCTATTTACAATTTCACTAGCTGTAGTGATTACAATCTCGAGAATTTGTTCGCTCCTTCAAACCTGCAAAGACGAACAAAATTCGTTATTCACAACCATAACGTGATTTTCATAAAACTGTGAACAATTGATGAAACTTCCATCACGTGAGCAATTCGCATTATTTTCACCATGTGAGCTACTCCCACCGAGTGAACACTCATTGTTTTTTTTTTTGCATACGCTATCAGATCACAAAATACATACAAACAGTATTTTATCAAAAATTGTTTACAACTAGCAATTGCTGAAAATCAAAAATTTAATTTCACATAAATTTTCACTGTGTGAATATTCACTGGTTTTCCAAAAGTTGGACAAACGTCCATCTACAATTGTGAAAACTCACATACAGACATTATTTCACCGTGAATAATTGTCTACTTTCAACAGTTGTTCAAAATCAAATCAGTGATTTTAAATACATATATATTTAACGTGAAACTCACGTAACTTTGAAAATATATGTATATATATTTGCTCCCTCTTGCGAGCATCTGTCTTTGAAACGAGAGCATATTCTCAAAAATTTATGAAAGCTCATATAGTTTTTTTTATTACTAACAGACGCACGTCTATTAAAAAAAAAACTTTTCTCTCGTACGAGCAACCATCTTTGAAACGAGAGTTTATTCTTTTTTGTGAAATCTCACATATTTAAAAAAATAAAATTTTGGCTACCGTGAAAGCGCATAGACAAAATTTTTATCATTAGACTCGAGTCTATTTCGTTTGTTTCTTAAACTAACTAACGAGCGTCTGTTTATAAAACAAGGATTTCCTTTTTGGGTTTGGGCCCACGAATGCTAAACCGACCAAAACTGGGCTTCTAACTGACCAAATCAGCAGCACTTCACCTCTCCATGCTCACAAAATAACGCTCTATCACGCTATTAGGATCCTCACTCAAATATTTGCCCGCACGTGAAACCATTGCAACGAATCGATTATTCTAAATATACCTTTGTAGACTGAGTTCAACCACCAATCTCATTGACTGAAAATCACCATTCAATGCATTACTGCGGAACATGACTGTTCCCCACTAAGCAGGGGACTTAATATTGATGGTGGATTTTCAACAAAGGGAAAAAACGTAAAATCACGAGGCATGTTTTTGACACGGCTTTCAGGCATGCGACAATTCATATTTTACGAAGCCATGATAAATATGTTGTCGAAGAGCCCCACTAGCTGAGCGATTCGATCCCTGGAAATTCATCATTACCTCTATGCAGATTAACAGTTCCATGACTGCAGGAGAGAGACCCACCTCCACATGGAAGAACGATTAGGCGGTTCCCCGTAGATTGAGAGCATGAATGCCTTCAGGACGTCGGTGACACTCACTGTTCCCTGACTATGTGGACAGACCGTGTATAGATTCATGAGGTTCTCCGTAGATTGAGAGCAATAACGCCTTCAGGTCGTAAAAAACACCGTGAATCCCTGACTATGGACCATTCAGAATGGATGTGACGCTTTAACTGGATAATATTCTTTCTGCAATAGATGAATTCTGCCGTGACATTCACCACTGAATTCCCAGAATGATCTATTATTGCTCCTATTCCATGGTCGAATCCATGGCCTGATCCCATTGAATGGCAATAACAATTGCTCATATTCCATGGTCGAATCCACAGCCTTATCCCATGGAATGGAAATAAAAATTGCTCTTATTCCATGGTCGAATCCACGACCTGATCCCATGGAATGGAAATAACAATTGCTCCTATTCCATGGTCAAATCCACGGCCTGATCCCATGGAATGGCAATAACAATTGCTCTGATTTCATGATCGAATCCACAGATGATCTCATGGAATGACAATAGATAATTTTATTACTCTGATTCTATGGTTGAATCCACGATCCCATGGAATGGTAATGCTTGTTTTATTATTCCGAATTCATGGTTGAATCCACAGTTGATCCTATGAATTGATAATAAATAACTACTCATTTTGTTACTCAGTTTCATGAATTATTCTCCACTGAATTTCATAAATTAGTAATACAACCGGGCATCTGGACCATCACTGAGTAAGCCCCACAAAAATAGTGCAAGTGTACTCGACAATGATGCATGACTGAGCACCCGGATGCACAAACCAGCATCCAAAAATACGGACAGATGAGGAATCCTACACAAAACAGGAGAAAACAACAAATAATAATAAAATAATAAGAGGCACCCAGGGGCCGGGCCCACCGGCCGGCCAGCCATGCCCTAGCCGTGGCCGGTCCCATTCCTCTTTTATTATTTTGCCCTATTTTGTTATTTTCATGAACTCATGAAAAAATCCTTCAATTTAGCAACCTTCCTTGTTTGTGCGAAACTCCTGAATTCCCCATAACTTCATGGATTCATGAGAAAATATTATAAAATAGGGAAAGGTGTGCGGGACCGGGCAGCTCAATCGGCCGACCATGCCCAAGCTGTGGCCGGTCCCACACCTCACAATCCCTAACTTTTAATAATTATTATTCCCTAATTTCATAAAACTCCTCCGTTTCAACAAAAACTCATGGATTCTCCATAACTTCACGGATTCATGAAAACAGTATTATAAAATAGGGAAAGGTGTCTGGGACCGGGCAACATAGCCGGCCGGCCGTTCCCTAGTCGTATACGGTCCCACACCTTGCAATCCCTAGTATTTTATAATTATTATTTTCTTAAATTCATGAAACTCCTTGGTTTGAGAAAAAATCATGATTTCGTCATAGCTTCTCAAATTTTGCTCGAATCACGAAAACCAAAAGCCAACATGGTCACCCGACCGCCTCTCACGGTAATTTTAAATGTTAAAATACTCGTATTTTGATATTTATAAAATGTTGATCAATTGAGCATACATGCTCATTCCAACAAAAATCAAGAATTTCTGTCAAGATGAAACTCTTCTGAAAATTCACAATGTTGCTCGAACGCACATCAGAAAATACTGAGACTCTCAGTACGGAGACACGGACACCATGGTAACATGTGCATGCCTCCTTGACCGACCATAGTCATTCCTAGGGATTGACAAAGTCGGTCCCACACGTTTTCATAATTCTGACCTAATTTGCTCAATTGATCATATTGGGCCCAAATTCTGTCCAACCAACCTGGGGATTGCTCAAACGACCAACAACTGGTCCCGTGACCACCAAGAGCCGGTCTCATGCTCTCTTGGTCGGTCCCCATCTTTCGTACTTAGGTTTTATCACCTAATGCTGAACCCAACAATATTTCAATAAATGATGAAATCAGCATTTAATTATCATTCTTTCACCAATCCTCAAACTGAGAACTCTGGTGCATGCTCACTCGAGCACTGGGCACCACATGGACGCCCATCATCCCATGTGGTCGGTCCCTCTATCACTCATGACCTATTTTCAGCGATTCATCAATTATGATCTGAAATTAGGGTTTCGAATAAATGCTCTATGAATCATCATTCTGAGCAAGATTCAATCACTAATGAATTTATGTTGATTCAGCAACCAACATCAGAATTAATCATATGATATTTGGTAATCCACCAATATTTTATTGGGTCACGCCACCAATAAATATTTCGTCGAATTGAGCATACTTGCTCAGTTGGTCAAATATTGAGCCACTATCAATATTTAGTAATTTATCAGTATTTTGTCGAATTGAGTTGCTCAGTCGCTCGTCAAATTCTCAATATTCAGTAATTTACCGAATCGAGCAATATTTGCTCTCGCTCAAATACTGGTCAGTAATTCATCACTGAATCAACAATACTGACATCCCTTCAGAGAACTACACGTTCGATCCATAAATCACTGAGCATTCACCACTTACGCTCGATTCAATAAAACCTAGACTCACTTTATAATTAGTCAACAATTGACTAATCAATACACGTCTGTCATGCAGACTCCACGATTCGTGAGGCATCAATCACGTCAAATTGGGGGATAACAACTAGGGTTTTGGTCTGGCGGCCTACAAAACGTGGATTCATCCACAATGAGAAATATGAGTAAGTCGTGTCAACAGTATAAGGAGTTAGCAAAGTAGTGGGAGAATGATCAACCAAGTCTCCGCACAACCTGGGACTGGTTTCACCACGATCTCCCACTTTCCCACTCTTTTACTTAAGAAATCGTCACACTTATAGGGATCAAGGTGTTCACAACTCTGACAATATAAATAAGTCCCTGAATCCATGATTGAGGAAAACGAACGATCACTAGCTATCAACAATCGTCCAGAATTTCTCGAGTAACTACTCTTAAGAAATAAATCCGTCAGAACTTATTCGAACTCATCAGTTCATCAAAAATTGCAGAAACCTTCAACACACCCACAATCCTTGATCATCACTGATCCCACACAATTCTCAGCTTCCCTCCTACAGATCAACCCATCTCCCTCTTTGCGACCGAATTGACTCTGGAACGACCATTGACTTGGTTTAGGCCGGAGTGTTACAGATTGATCTCTCGAATCTAAGCACTCCCTTTGCAGTGAATTTGTGTGAGGTTAAACATTTTGCTCGGTTGAGGAGTCTCGACAACACGCTCGTCTCTTAACTTCCCCAAAAAACCAGCGACTCATTTTCCCCCATCTACACCAAGTGATGTGAGTTCGGCAAAAGGCTCTTCTGTTTATCTCAATAAACTCCTTTGCCAGGTTCTTAGATCTATTTTATTATCAACTACCAAGGTAATTGTTAAGATTTTGCAATCAATACTTTTAATCACAAAGAATTGTATTGATGTCGATCTACACAACTAATCAATCTAATCTACCACATGGATAAACCGATTATAGTTGGATCCTCTTTTACCGAAACAAGTATTATGCACACCAAAGATTATGAACCCAAATCAGAAATCTTCAAAGTCTTCTTTGTCTTCAATCTTCTTAGATCTTCAATAAACACCTGCACACAATCAACTTGAATCTCTTGTGATCAATCACGCACAGAACGGAGTCTGTTAACAATGGATTACCACAAGACGTCTTTAGATCTACGAACAGTCTAAAGATTCCTGTCGAAACTTCGATCTAGTTTAAGTGAATTTTATATCATAAGAGAAGATTCTCAAGCATAAACAAACTAGGTGCAATCAAAGTTCAACCACCATTAGTCAATCAAATCAATCGAAAACAAAAGATAAACCGCAATTATCTAGTTTCCCACCAACGGTACTAACAGAGCTTCTCAATCCCAATGAAGTCTTTAAACTGAGCGGACGTAAGAGATTTCACCTAATTAGGTTACTCTCCTCTCCGAATAGGCTAAAAAAGTGGGGGTACAATAACCTCACCCAATATTTCGCTTAACAATCTGTATGGACTAACTCCAATATACTTTCAAGAGAATCAACGAGACTCAATCTTAATAAAGTATATCAAAGAGTTATATATTTCTTTCTCGATTATATACTTACTCAAGCAAATAGAAATCTGCGAGTCTAATTGAATACAAGAGAAATCACTTGAACGGTACCAAAGACCAATGTTCAGGTATCAATCAATGTAAATCAACAACCAAAGGTTGGATATTCTAATTGATTGATTCAAATGTACAACCTGTGGTATTTCAATTATATAAAAATATAATGCGGAAAAGAAATAACACAGACACCAGAAGTTTTGTTAACGAGGAAACCGCAAATGCAGAAAAACCGCGGGACCTAGTCCAGATTGAACACACATTATATTAAGCCGCTACAGACACTAGCCTACTAAAAACTAACTTCGGTCTGGATTGTAGTTGAACCCCAATCAATCTCACAATGATCCAAGGTACAGTTATGCTCCAACGTCTCTGATCCCAGCAGGATACTACGCACTTGATTCCCTTAGCTGATCTCACGCACAACTAAGAGTTGCTACGACCAAAAGTCGAATAATTTAATAAACAAATCTGTATCACACAAAAAAGTCTACGGTAATAGATAAACATGTCTCCCACATAAATACCTACGAGTTTTGTTCTGTCTTTTGATAAATCAAGGTGAACAGGAACCAATTGATAAACCATACTTATATTCCCGAAGAACAACTCAGTATTATCAATCACCTCACAATAATCTTAAACTACACGGTGAAAGAAGATATCGTGGAATCACAAACGATGAGACGAAGATGTTTGTGATTACTTTTATATCTTGCCTATCATTTATATCAATCTCAAGTCAATCGTTACGATTTACTCAACACGATAGAATCAGCAAGATCAGATCACAGAACTACAAGAAAGTAGTATCGGTCTGGCTTCACAATCCCAATGAATTCTTCAAGTCGCTAACCTACAGAGTCTCGAAGAAACCTAAGGTTAAAGGAGAATAGACTCTAGCTAATATAACTAGTATCACAAAGGAGGTGTGGGGATTAGGTTTCCCAGTTGCTAGAGTTCTCCCTTATATAGTCTTTAAAATTAGGGTTTGCAATCAACGTTAGCTTAGTAACACAGCATTCAATATTCACCGTTAGATGAAAACCTGATTAGATTCAAGTTAATATCTTTCAACCGTTATATCGAAAACTTAGCTTGTTACACACAAATGAAATGCACGATTTTAGGTTTGTGTAACCGTACCCAAACATGTACATTCGTTGGTTCAACAATAGTTAACCAAATGGTTATCCATGTGAGCACTTTCATCAACCATATTCTTCTTCGCCATAACTAGTTCAAATGACTCAAATGAACTAGTTAGAGAGTTGTTCAATTTCTTAGATCTTATAGAGGTATACAAGACACAATCGAAGAAAAATCGATTTGATTCACTCGAATCGATTCATGAACTTTATAGCCACGGTTTGCAAACTTGCAGTCCTTAGAATATATAAGTATAAGTTCACGAATAATCATTTTTAGAAATAACCAACTTAGTTTATATAAGTATAAGTATAAGTACCCGGAATAAGTTTGTAAACGATTGACAAACTCCAGCAGATTTTCTCGGGTCGAGAACCTCCGACAGTTCGCGGACTGGGTTCGCAAACTGTGTTCGCGGACTCTGTTCCGGTTTTCCAGATCAGTAAAGTACGCATACTTTGGTTCAAGGAATAAGGACTTATACATATATGTGTTACCACACAATGCTTATATCCAACAATGGTTATATATTTTAAACTCTCATTTCAATCATTGAAACATTCTTAGAGGACGTTATATAGTTGTTATTCACAAACCATTTTTCGTCAAAGCCATTTTCAAGTGATTGAAACTTAACATGACTTTCATCACTAGGTAAAGATGAACTTGGCCAAAGCGAAATCTTACCAACGCATATTTCGAGAAATATATAGGCGAGATAAACTCGGCTCGAAATAGCAAATGTGTATAATCAAAGTCTATATAGTAAAACGACTTTTATCTCAAGATAGGAGATAGAGTATATAGACTTTTGAGTGATTGATAAGTTCAAGTCTCCACATACCTTTTAGTCGATGAAGTTCCACCAGTTCCTTGAGTAGTTCTCCATCTTGTATGATGATCGCCATGGAGTTCATGAGCTCAACTACACTATCTATCCTAGTCCGAGACTTAGCTATAGTAGACTATAGAAATCAAGACTTATAGTTTTGATCACTAACTTTGACAAACATGCTTGAGATAGCAATGCCTGCGAGTTCGACCAAGCAGTGCTCTAACAATCTCCCTCTTTGTCAATTTTAATGACAAAACTATTAATACATATGGAATACAAAAATAGATAAATAAACTTTTGTAACTCCTATTCCACATGCCTAATCTTCAACATTACTCGAAACCTTCGTTAATTCCAAGTACTCCAATGATTCCAAAGGTTGTAAGTTCAGCATCATCGTTGTTGAAAATCCGTAGCTATAACAATGAGAAAACAAGAATTCTCAATCATTTTTATACAGTGTCATAGTATTATTATACAGTATCAATGCTCAATTGTATCACAACTTCGACAACAATGCTATGGTGATATGTATCACTCCCCCTTAGCCAATACTCCATCTCACATGGAAACCACTCCCTCTTACATAATGATCCGAAAACCATATGTATTTGTAGTGTGAACTACATATTAATTCTCCCCTTTTTTGTCAATAAAATTGGCAAAGGTACGAAAACGGGATCCTAATGAAATTTCCAAAGAGACATTTCATGACCAAAAGCATGCACATATCAACTTATTTAGATGGAATCATAAAGCTGAAGCTAAATGATTTCATCAAGGATTTTATAAAGATACAAGATAACTCCTATAATATTCCACTGCCGCACTCCCCACAAAGATTTGGCAATTAAGCACAAGTTCAATTAAGAACTCTCCCCCATAATATGTCATTCCCGAAAGAACAACAAAAGCGACCTTAATTTCAAGAGAAAATAAGGATTTCTTTGGACATGAAAAATCACGTATGAATATGAATTTGAATCCAAATAATACTCAATTAAATTAACCACAAGAAAACCCATGATTAATCTAATCAGAAGTGCTCAACCAAATTAACCACAAAAAATTGATCAATTTAATCGGTCATGCTCGACATAAACGAACTTACAGAGCAACAACTAAGTTAATCATAAGAAAATAATCAACTCAGTCGATTGTGCTCAACATAAGAAACCTTATGAAACAACACAATATATGCACAAAGATTGTGGATCGGAGATCAACGAAATACTACGAAATAGACAAGGATCCATTCCATTTTCCATCACTATTTGCACAATTACATACAATATACATAATCCTCGCAAAAAAAAGTTCATCCTATCTTCCATCAATAATGACATAATAGGCTTCAAACTTTTGTAAAGTCAAAAGTTAATTCATTCTTTTATCAATACATGCATATCGACATACGAAAGACTTAAATTTTGACAAGGTATGGGACAGTCATAGTTCACAGACACAAACACACATATCCCATAACAAATTGCAATATATAAAACCACAGAGATTAATACTGCAAAAATCATCTTCCAAACAATTTTAGAATTTAAACAAATAAACCTAAAAACATGAAGATGAAAACGTTGGACATAGCTATGTGTAATCACAATAATGGATATTCCAAACTCTAGTTATTCTTTTAAACAAAACAAGAAAATAAAATTCTTATCCGAAGATTTACTAGGCAATAGAAATCAAAGTTAATTGAGAACCTCATTGATAGACACATTTTTGTGTCTGAATTGTCCCCAGTGTTTGTATTGCTAGTGCTTGATTTTGTACTTATTATGGTGTTTTTATGTTTGTGTAGGTGTTTTTAGAGAAATACACCTGTGTGGAAAAAGTTGCTCAAAAAGTGCTATTTGGACCCCTGGAGGACATTTGCTATACGGACCCCAGATTTGGATAAGGGACACCCAAGGTTATGCGTAGCCCAAATTCATCCTCAACACCCAAATTTATCCTCAGCACCCGTCTGCTATTCGCACCTCAGAAAAGGATAGGGGCACTTCACCTTCAACATTTCAAAAATAAAAAATGGCGGGAAAAATATTCACTTCACTGGCAGATTTTTCGATCGGATTTAGGAGGAGTTTTTGTGCGATTCAATCGCTGAAACTTCATGGGTAGTTGTGATATGTCCTAACTGAGCTGGTATGGGTGTTTGTTTCGATCAAATTTGGCTAGATAACCCAAGATATGAAATCAGAGCATCACGGGTTGGTTTTCCATTCTAAGTCCTGATTGAGTGACCAAGAGATTTTCGCGTGGCTGCTGCATGTTAGAACACTTCTGGACAATGACTGGATGCGTTGAGAGTACTTTGGCGTGGGGAAACAACGTGAGAAGCTAAATCAGGGAAGAAAATATTCCCAGAATATTTTTCATCAAGGCCGAGTTAAGAGAGAATTATCTTGAGTTATAGCGAGATTTCTTGGTGCTACTGGGTATAAATGGGTTCCTAGGATCACATAAAAGCGGTTGGTAGAGTTTAGAGTAACAACAGAGGAGATTGATCGTGTTGCAGAGAAAACTTTTCTGCTGCTGCTAGGAAGAAAACGAAGAACAAAAGACCACCAGAGGCAGTCTTTATCAACAATTACAACGACAACCACACGAGGGTCGCAGAGATACAATAACAACAGTTCTTTTCTATTGTTCTTTGTAACAGTGTTTTGCAACAATTATAAACGTTGCAAACTCCCGATTTTCATTATTTTCTCTCCATTTCATCTTTGTAAACAAATTTTGAGCATGAATCAATACTTTGAGAAATTTTATACAATGATGAGCTAAACTCAACCTATGAGGCGACGGAGGAAGCTATTTCGCCAATAAATTGTGGTAATATCTATTTTATTTAATTTATGCAATTATTATATGATTATTTGCCTTGATAAATAAAAAAATGGTTTTTGTTAAACAATTGTTATTTCAATTGATGGAGCATGCTAGCCTAGGGTTTTGATGTCCCATACTTTCTATTTACAATTGTTATTTCTAAAAAATCAACTTTTGCAATATTTAGAATCAATTTGAATGAAGCATTTGCATAATTATAATTAGAGAATATAAATCAATTTGATATTGGTAATTAGTGGAATCCATAGCCCCAGTCTTCTCCATATTTTTCATATCACTTTTATTTAAGTTTCTTATATTTTTATTTAAAATTAAGTCTAAAATCTGCTTTCACAAGTCTTGAACGAATCTTATTACTACAACAACTTTGAAAATCACACAATTTTTGGCGCTGCCGACACGGACTTGTCTTTAGGCTAGAGTTTTTAGATTTTTTTTTTTAGGTTTTTATTTTATTTGTTCTTCTTTATGTTTTTGGGTTTTTGTCTTTTTCTTACAGAATTCGGAATTTGGAGTGAAAGAAAATTTTGCCAAAGCTTTTGGTGAATACTTAAAGACTTCGAGTGAAAGGCAAAGCGAAAGGAGCGAAACAAGAAGATTTTTTATTTTATATAAAAAAAAAGAGAGACATTTTTATTTTGTAGATTTTTATTTTTTTTAGACTTTCTTTTTCTTTTACACTTTATATTTTTGGACTTTGGACTTTAAATTTTGGGACATTATTTTTTTAAACCCTATGGAAGGGTAGTTTAAATATAAACTGTTTGCAGAGAAGGACGGTGATTACAATATCACCTCGGCCCCTCGGGTTCGTACATGACATAGGAGTCGTGGCCCGAGTCGACTACAAAGGTTCATCCCCCATCTGGTACGGGAGATAAGTTTGTCGAAAAACTCGCGAATCCCCTGTCAGCGAGTTACTGTTTTCCTTCGTATGCATGTATGTTGAGGACTTGAAAACGACTACTTTAATTTCCTAGTAAAGGGCAAGGACTGGCCATACAAGATAAGGGTTCGGATTTCATCACCGTTCTCTTCTTTCCCGCCTTAGGAAAACGACACCAAACGCGAATCTAAGCCTAAAATTTTGACTAGAACGAGACCGATAGGGTAAAGAGCTTAACAGGAAAGTCATTCGAAAAATATTGGTTACTCTTTTAAGCATACTTCGAAGTTCTTGACGGTTTCTGTAAGTTGAATGCGTGACTGTGCCGCCTTGTAATACCGGTGAGGCCTTGGGTATGAAAGCTCCACTGAGCTTCCCTCGCCTCTATTCAACTTACTTTTAACTCAGATTGATTTCAGAGGGGTTTGCTTAAATTGTAACGAATTCCCGTTTGAAGGATTAGAAGCTGGTCTAGAAACAATCTAAGTGGAGCCATCATGCTTTTTGTTTGCTAGAAATCAGCAGGTTTGCTGTGGTGGAGTCAGCCTTGTTTGTGTTTGCATAGAACATCCCTTCCTTTTTAGGACTTTTCTTTTTAATTTTGTTTTTCTAGTGTATGCCCGAAGTTTTTAAACGGGATTGGAAAAGAAACACTCTAGGTCGTTTTATTAGTGAAAAACCTAGTAGTTCTTCTTGTGAAGGCGGGGAGCTCGAAGACTCTCCTTTTGAGAGCCCCGGTTTTGGAAACTTCAGTTTTGAGAATCTGTCTCTTCGTGAGAAAAGTAACTCTAGTACTCCTAGTCCTTTGGTAGTGCCAGAAATGACAACTTTGAAAGCTTTGCTAAACCTAACTAGGACCTCTCGTCCGTCTTGTATCAAGTTAGCTGAAACCGAGGCAAATTATGAATTCAAAACTGAGACTTTACAGATGCTCCCAATGTTTTTAGGAAAGGAGAATGAGAACCCCTATTTTCATGTTAGGGAATTTGAGGAAGTTTGTAGTACTCTAAAAATTAAAAACCTAAGTGATGATGCTTTGAAACTTAGGTTATTCCCCTTTTCCTTAAAAGATAAAGCCAAATCTTGGCTGTATAGTTTGGACTCTGAGTCAATTGAAACCTATGACCAACTTACTTCTGCCTTTATACATAAGTTTTTCCCAAGGCATAAAACATCGTCTATTACGACACAAATATGTACTTTTGCCCAACAAGAGGGAGAATCTTTATATATGTACTTAGAAAGGTTCAATGACTTGATATGTCAATGTCCTCATCATGGTTTGGAGAAGGTTAGGTTAGTTCAGATCCTCTACGAGGGTTTAGATTATTCAACAACAACCATGGTTGAGTCCTTATGCACAGGTGGGTTTGAGAATAAAACTGTTGATGAAGCGATGACATTTTTGAATGAAATCGCCGATAAGACCCAACAATGGGAAAATAGTAGGGAACCCCAGAAAAAAATTCTTCTAAGTAGAGGAAATGTTAATAGGGTAGAAGGATCTTATGAGTCAGATGCAAAAATAGCAGCTATAGCCAAAAGGTTAGAAGCCTTAGAATTAGGTCATTCTAGTTGTAGTGGAAGAAATGAGCCTTTTTGGGAAGGCCATGCTGTTGAAGAGCAAGACAATGCTATTTATAACAACACTAGGTTTGATAACCGACAGAAATTTGACCCATATTCAGAAACCTATAACCCTGGATGGAGAAACCATCCAAACCTTTCTTGGTCCAAGGGCCAGAATCAAGGTCACTCTAGTAATGCTCAGGTTCCCCCAGGTTTTGGCTATACTAAGAATCCTTCAGCTCCGGCATAATTTCAGAACCCTTCGGATAAGAAGATTATGAGTTTAGAAGAGTCTCTTGATTTGTTAACTCGTAACACTGTACAGTTTCAGCAATCTGTTGCTCAAGGTTTAGAAGAAAATAAGAGAATATGTCAGGCTAACTCTCAGGCTATTTCCGAGTTGAAAACCCAGGTTAGTCAGATAAATAAGTCTTTAAGAGAAAGAGGTAAGTTTCCTAGTCAGACTCAACCCAACCCTAGAGGAATTAATGAAATAGATGAAAGACCATCTGATCATGTGAATGCTATTAAAACCCTTAGGAGTGGTAGAGTGATAGACAACAAGGTTTCCATGCATGATAGTGAACATGTTGTAGTTCACTCTTCTGAACCAGAAACTGAGGAGACTGATAGAGTCTCTAAAGAGACCAATGAGGGTCATATTGATCCCGACTTTGTCCCTAGATACCCATTCCCACAGCTGCTAGTTCCAACTAAGAGGGAGTACAATTTTAATGATATATTGGAGGTTTTTAAGCAGGTAACTATCAACCTTCCGCTACTAGATGCAATTAAGCAGATTCCCTCTTATGCCAAGTTTCTCAAGGATATGTGTACGCGAAATCGAAAGCTTAATGTCCAGAAGAAATCCTTTCTAGCTAGTCAGGTGAGTTCTATTATTCAGAATACCACTACTCCTAAGTAAAAAGACCCAGGGTCCCCTACAATTTCTTGCACAATAGGTAAATACCGTGTTGAGAAAGCGTTGCTTGACTTAGGAGCTAGTGTGAACTTACTACCATATCATGTGTACCTTAATATAGGACTTGGTGAGATGAAACCTACCCAGATGACACTTCAGTTAGCTGATAGGTCCGTTAAAATTCCTCGTGGTGTGATCGAGGATGTTATCATAGAGGTTGACAAGTTTATTTATCCAGTGGATTTTGTTATCCTAGATACCCAACCTGTCCCTGACCCAGAGAACCAGATACCGGTAATTTTAGGTCGCCCGTTTTTAGCTACATCCAATGCGATCATTAACTGTCAAAATGGTATTATGAAATTGTCTTTTGGTAATATGACTATTGAGCTGAACATTTTTAATGTTAGTAAGCTACCCTCTGAACTAGATGACTCGAACATAGAAGAGGTGAACATGATAGGAACATTAGTCGAGGAGTCATTACCAAACACTTTGTTAGAAGATCCATTAGAGAAATTCCTAGCTCACTTTGGGATTGATTTTGATGATGATAATGTGATTAATGAGGTGAATGCTTTGTTAGATTTAACCCCTTTGTTAGATACTAGTAATGGATGGAAACCTAAAGTCGAACCACTACCAGTTTCTAAGTCTACCCTAGTTCCTTCATTAGAAGAGCCTCCTAAGTTGGACCTAAAACCATTGCCAGATTCCCTGAAATATAGGTTTTTAGGCCCGTCTGAGACTTTACCTGTGATTATTTCTTCCGTCTTGGATAGTGACCAGGAAAGTAGGCTAGTAACCGTCCTTCAAACAACAAGGAAGCTTTAGGGTGGACCATAGCTGACATTAAGGGTATAAGTCCCACTGTTTGTATGCATCAGATCTATTTAGAGAGTGATACCAAACCTTCTAGGGAGATGCAACGTCGACTAAACCCTAATATGAAAAGGTAGTTCGAAACGAGGTCCTTAAGTTGTTAGATGCAGGCATTATCTACCCCATTTCAGACAGTAAGTGGGTCAGCCCCGTTCAGGTTGTACCCAAGAAATCCTATTACTGTAGTCCAGAATGATAACAATGAGTTAATCCCGACCCGAGTGACCACGGGTTGGCGTGTTTGTATTGACTATAGGAAATTGAACAAGGTCACTAGGAAGGACCACTTTCCCCTTCCCTTCATCGACCAGATGCTAGAGAGATTAGCTGGACATAGTCACTACTGCTTTTTAGATGGCTACTCTGGATATAATCAGATCGTTATTGCCCCAGAAGACCAGGAGAAAACCACTTTTACCTGTCCCTTTGGTACCTTTGCGTATAGACGCATGCCTTTCGGGCTTTGTAATGCCCCTGCGACTTTTCAGCGTTGCATGATGAGCATATTTTCTGACATGGTAGAACGGTTCTTAGAGGTCTTTATGGATGATTTTTCAGTGTTTGGTTCGTCTTTCGATGAGTGCTTGCATCATTTGTCACTAGTGTTGACTAGGTGTAAGGAAAAAATTTAGTGCTTAATTGGGAGAAATGTCACTTCATGGTTCGTTCAGGAATTGTTTTAGGGCATATCGTATCTTCTAAGGGTATAGAGGTAGATAAAGCCAAAGTTGACCTTATTAAGACTTTACAGGTCCCAAAAACCGTAAGAGATATTAGGTCATTCTTAGGGCATGCAGGTTTTTATCGTCGATTCATTAAGGATTTTAGCCTAATTTCTAGACCTCTTTGCAATTTGCTTGCAAAAGATGTTAAGTTTGTCTTTGATGATGCTTGTTTAGAGGCTTTTGAGAAGCTTAAGAATTTACTCACTACCGCCCCCATAGTCCAGGCACCCAACTGGAACCTACCCTTTGAGATCAGTGTGATGCTTCAGATTATGCTATTGGTGTTGTGCTAGGTCAGCGAGAAAACAAATTACTTCATGTGATTTACTATGCTAGCAAAACTCTGAATGATGCCCAGTTGAACTATACCACTACCGAGAAGGAACTGTTAGCCATTGTGTTTCCTTAGACAAGTTTAGACCCTATCTCTTAGGTTCTAAGATCATCATATATACTGATCATGCTGCTTTGAAATATCTTTTGTCTAAGAAGGATACAAAACCTAGATTGATTAGGTGGATCCTTTTGTTGCAAGAGTTTTCTCCGACATTAGAGACAAAAAGGGTGCCGAAAATGTTGTAGCAGACCACTTGTCTAGGCTAGTTGTTAGTTCCCCTGATGATTCCCTTCCTATAAGGGATAGCTTTCCTGATGAACAATTGTTCTTTGTTACCCAATTACCTTGGTATGCGAATATAGTGAACTATCTTGTTACTGGTCGAATGCCCCAACATTGGGGTAAACAAGATCGTTCTAGGTTTTTAGCTGAGGTTAAGCACTTCTTTGGGATGATCCTTATTTGTTTAAGTATTGTCCAGACCAGATTATTAGGAGATGTATACCTGAGAGTGACCAGTCCAGTATTATTTCCTTTTGTCATGATCATGCTTGTGGGGTCACTTTAGTGCTAAAAAACTGCTGCTAAGATATTGCAGTGTGGATTCTATTGCCTTCGTGTTTAAAGACTCCCACAGTTACTGTGTGACTTGTGAACGTTTCCAGAAATTAGGAACCATTTCCCGTAGGAACATGATACCTTTGAACCCTATTTTAGTTGTGGAGGTCTTTGACGTGTGGGGTATTAACTTTATGGGTCCGTTTCCTAGTTCTTTTGGTAACTTATACATCCTTTTCGCTGTAGACTATGTCTCTAAGTGGATTGAGGCGGATGCGTGTAAAACCAATGACCATAGGGTTGTGATTGAGTTCTTGAAAAATAATATACTTACATGTTTTGGTACACCGCGAGCTATAATTAGTGATGGATGGTCGCACTTTTATAATGGACCTTTTAGGCTTTTGATGGAAAAATATGGTATTACACATAAGGTAGCTACCCCGTATCATCCACAGACTAGTGGTCAGGTAGAAGTTTCCAATAGGGAGATAAAACGTATATTAGAGAAAACAGTTAATCTTAATCGGAAAGACTGGTCGTCTAGGCTTACTGATGCCTTATGGGCTTATCGTACTGCGTTTAAGACCCCCATTGGAATATAGCCTTATCGGCTTGTTTATGGAAAGGCATGTCACTTATCTGTTGAGTTAGAACATAGATCTTATTGGCCTGTTAAGAAGCTAAAATTTTCACTTGACAAGGCAGGAGCCAATAGGAAACTCCAGCTCAATGAGTTGGAAGAGATTCGTAGAGATGCATACGATAGTGCTAAGGAGTATAAGAACAAAATGAAACTTGTGCATGATAGAAATATCTTAAGAAAGTCATTTTCTCCAGGTCAAAAAGTTCTTCTGTATGATACCCGCTTGCATCTTTTCCCTGGGAAGTTACGTTCTCGGTGGACGGGTCCTTTTATTGTTCGCACTGTCTTTCCTCATAGAGCTGTTGAGATCGAGACACCGGATGGTAGTAGTTCTTCGAAGGTTAATGTTCAGAGATTGAAACCCTTTTTAGAGTCCTTTCCTACAGGTGATATTGAGAAGGTCCCTCTGGAGGACCCTGTTTACCCTTGATTGACCATCGAGGCGATTGTATGTTGTTGTATATTAGTTTTTGATTTCTCTCTTCACCCAGGTACTATCTTTCCGACTTCTCTCTTTAATAATTCCTCATGTTACTTTACTGTTTGGTATTGCTCTTTCATTAGAAACATTGAGGACAATGTTAGATTTAAGTTTGGGGGTGGGGAAGAAATTTTTTATTAGCTTTTAGTTGTAATAAATAAACTCCAGAGCCTAGAAATTTATGCTTATTAAGGTTGGCACTAACCAATCTAAGTGGATGAGAAAATCTTGGTTATAGGAGTTGAGGAACCAATCTGATTAGATGGAAACATCTAAAGAGTCTAT
This sequence comes from Papaver somniferum, assembly GCF_003573695.1. NCBI lineage: Eukaryota > Viridiplantae > Streptophyta > Magnoliopsida > Ranunculales > Papaveraceae > Papaver > Papaver somniferum. The sequence goes on along the minus strand of NW_020622492.1, from coordinate 12,633,942 downwards.
TCATAAAAGCACGGAGCTCAGGTGTTAGAATTAAAAAAAAAACATGGTAGTTTCGCCATATCTCGTTGAATCCTAATCCTTCTGTTTTTATTTTTTTAAGTGATTTGGTGGGGCACACGATTCAAGTTGTTACCTTTGCTAGGGTGGAATAGAGTGATTGAGATACCAAAAAAAATAAAATATGAGACCAGACCATTATACCAACCGGAATAAATTCAATAAAGTCGACCACTGGTGCCCTTGTATATGCCAGTTGTGTTGACCTAGAGTTAGGTTTATCGACCACTAGTCCCCTTGTATATGCCAGTTGTGTTGATATTAGTCAGACCGGTACCTCAGTCCATTAGGATAGGTTCACCTTGGCAGAGGCCTTCAGACAGATATGGGAAACACCGTTCACTTTTAACCATCTCTTTATCAATCTTCTTAATCTTTCCATGTGATTGGTTGACTCCGGTTATGATGTACAGAAACTATCTGAGTAGAGCTCTGTCACTTATATATGAATTTTAGTATGCTGAGTGCAAACTCGTGTACAACAATTGGAATTTCGCATCAGGGTACTTCCTCCTATAGTCAATGAGAGTATGCCAACCAAGGAGATTCTTTAGTGATTTCCAAGGTTCTGCTTAGATAGCTAGGGTCTGGAGTAAAGGTTTTGTGGGTACACCTCTAGTAAACCCTCCTGAGACAACACTCCGCCACTAGGGACACCTAGTGGTTTAACGGCTTGCTGCACGTGCTAAGTGTAGTCATTTTTATTTTCTAAATTAGATTTGCTCGAGGACTAGAAAATAATAAGTTTGGGGGTATTTGATAGACACATTTTTGTGTCTGAATTGTCCTCAGTGTCTGTATTGTTAGTGCTTGATTTTGTACTTATTATGGTGTTTTTATGTTTATGTAGGTGTTTTTGGAGAAATACACTTGTGTGGAAAAAGTTTCTCAAAAAGTGCTATTTGGATCCCTAGAGGACATTTGCTATACGGACCCCAGATTTGGCTAAGGGAAACCCAAGGTTATGCGTAGCCCAAATTCATCCTCAGCACCCAAATTTATCCTCAGCACCCATCTTCTATTCGCACCTCAGAAAAGGATAGGGGCACTTCACCTTCAACATTTCAAAAATAAAAAATGGCGGGAAAAATATTCACTTCACTGGCAGATTTTTCGATCGGATTTTGGAGGAGTTTTTGTGCGATTCAATCGTTGAAACTTCATGGGTAGTTGTGATATGTCCTAACAGAGCTGGTATGGGTGTTTGTTTCGATCAAATTTGGCTAGATAACCCAATATATGAAATCAGAGCATCACGGGTTGGTTTTCCATTCCGAGTCCTGATTGAGTGACCAAGAGATTTTCGTGTGGCTGCTGCATGTTGGAACACTTCTGGACAATGACTGGATGCGTTGAGAGTAATTTGGCGTGGGGAAACAGCGTGAGAATCTAAATCAGGGAAGAAAATATTCCCAGAATATTTTTCATCAAGGCCGAGTTAAGAGAGAATTATCTTGAGTTATAGCGAGATTTCTTGGTGCTACTGGGTATAAATAGGTTCTAAGGATCACATAGAAGCGGTTGGGAGAGTTTGGGAGAGTTTAGAGTAACAACAGAGGAGATTGATCGTGTTGCAGAGAAAACTTTTCTGCTGCTACTAGGAAGAACACGAAGAACAAAAGACCACCAGAGGCAGTCGTTTATCAACAATGACACGACAGCCACACGAGGGTGGCAGAGATACAACAACAGCAGTTCTTTTCTATCGTTCTTTGTAACAGTGTTTTGCAACAATTATAAACGTTGCAAACACCCAATTTTCATTATTTTCTCTCCATTTCATCGTTGTAAACAAATTTTGAGCATGAATCAATACTTTGAGCAAGTTTATACAATGATGAGCTAAACCCATCCTATGAGGCGACGGAGGAAGCTATTTCGCCAATAAATTGAAGTAATCTCTATTTTATTTAATTTATGCAATTATTATATGATTATTTGCATTGATAAATAAATTAACAAATGTTTTTTTGTTAAACAATTGTTATTTCAATTGATGGAGCATGCTAGCCTAGGGTTTTGATGTCCCATACTTTCGATTTATAATTGTTATTTCTAAAAAATCAACTTTTGCAATATTTAGAATCAATTTGAACGAAGGATTTTCATAATTATAATTAGAGAATATAAATCAATTTTATATTGGTAATTAGTGGAATCCATAGCCCCAGTCTTCTCCATATTTTTCATATCACTTTTATTTAAGTTTCCTATATTTTTATTTAAAATTAAGTCTAAAATCTGCTTTCACAAGTCTTGAACGAATCTTATTACTACAACAACTTTGAAAACACATTACTCATACCGTTCAATGAATCCATCAAAGAAGGTATCACTGATTTCTTTTACTCTCTTGACCGCAGATACACCATGTTTGTGAGTTAGAACACCAACTTTACGATCAACAACCCGAGCAAGCTTTCTAGCCTTGACGCATATCATGATGAGATTCTTTTGATTCCGTGTCAGAATATTCTGATTAGAAAGGATTCTGGCCTGACCTAAAAGTTGGTTTATTTGCAGTCGAAGATTTGCAAACTCGACCTTTGAATCGTTCTGAAAACGCATTAAATCCTTGACGGAATCATCAATCCAGGAGTTGTTATTATTTCTTTCAAGCATCTTCTTTAGAACCATCTCTTGAATTGATTCACGTCCTTGAGATAGCAACGCATGCGAGTTCGACCGACCAGTGCTCTAACATAGGCGACTTCACCAGTAGCAGCACAACTGAGATAGTTTTGCTGTCTCTGAGGATTAGTTTACTCGAAATGCAAACTTTGATATTTATAGACCAATGAAGTTTGGACACCAAGGAATTTCCAAAACCGAAAATATTCTCAAGATATGCAATATATTCCAGATTCGGTTTCCATAATTCCTGGAAATGCTTTGTCCAAATAATGACCGAAAATCTCTTAGAAAATCTCCAACTAGAAAATACACATTACTAATTTTCATTTTCCAAAAATAAAATTAAAAACCTTAAATAAAAGATTCTCAATTTTTTTTATTAGATCCTGGATTTTCTTCCTTTAGCTATTAAGGAATATCTTTGAACAATTAAAGATAAGTGTTACTGCACATGTTCAAAGTATGTCGACATCTTTACTTTGTAAGTCCTATTTCATACTTACAATCTTAAAACCGATTTTCCACACTTTCAAACAAGTTTAGAATTGGTTCATCTGACTTTCAAGAACTACGTGATTGATCAAGAACACTCAATCACTAAACATGGGTTTCACGATTCTACCAAGATAAATTTCGGTTCTACCTCCATGTGAGTACTTTGCATAGTCACGTTAGTACCAAAATTCGGTTGAATAGGTACTAGGATCGGTTCCTCACATATATATGGTATCTAACTTGTACTTGCTGCACATGTCCATAGGATCGGTTCCCCTTTGCCTAGAAACGTGTTGACATGTCCATAGGATCGGTTCCCCTTTCTGCTAAAAACTTGTTTCACCTCATACAAGGATCGATTCCCCTTTGTGATAGGTTGCACCTCTTACTAGGATCGGTTCCCCTTTACCCAGAATCGGTCATACCAATAACACTAAATCGAGCATAGCATCTTATGTGATTACTTAAGATCGGTTTCTCTATTAAAGTCGTACCAATACAAATGTCAGGCCTTTGTGAATAGTTTTACCAAGAACATAAACAAGTTATGATCGATTATACTAATCACACATATTGGTAGTTCAAAAGATATGCAATTAATAACAATACCAATAATGCCTGGCAATTTCCCTTTCGATTCACAAAAAAAGTTCATGAATTTACTTACTTAAAACAAATGTAAAACATTATTTCCTAGGATGAAATCTTCACCTTATACCCATACATAATCACAATAGCATTCAAACGATTATGTTGATATCTTATCTACAAAGTTTAATGGTTAAGCAATAAATCTCGTATTGTATTCTTTAATACTATGTATAACTAGAGTACAATCATTCATGCTTCGCATTTTTGTTTTCAATATGCACGACTTGAAAGATATGTTAGGTAATGAAACAGTTCAAGTCAAATATCACTAACCTCAAGTGGAAGGATGGTGTTGTCGTTGTAGCTCCTTACTTCTTCACTTCTTCAAGTCTTCGCAATACTTGTAATGTCTCATATCCTAATACTTTCAAGCTAATTTTTACGAAGTTGACTCTAGTACATAATCAAGAGACTCTTTAAATGAGTTTTGGCTCACTAAAATATGACAACCAAACTTGACATACAAATGCTTGGTGGGTTCAACCGAGATATGCTCTAACAAAATATATGAAAAAGAAGAGAGCAACTCGATTGCAACAGGTATAATCGTTGCAGATTGACTGTTACAGAAGTTTTAATAGATGATTTAAACTACAGTTGCAGAAGGTTTATTCTAACTACTGCCTAGGTTAATGGTTTCTGCGACTATCTTCATCTGCAGTTTTATGGTTTTCTTCTTTCTTCTCCGGAACTTGCCTGCATCTATTGTTCTTGGCTCTGCAGCTTCCTGAACTTCTCTTCTCCGCCTCTGTTCGGTCCCAATCCGTAAATACCCTCAAGCTCGTCAACACTGTTAGACCAATCAAGAGACGTCTTAGCCGATAATAACTCAATTAGTTTAACACAAACGTTAATTGATAGAAATTAATCTAACAATGATATAGATACGAAACTAGTAGCATTAGATAGATCTCAGAAAGTTATGCGAGATGGACTACTCGAACGTGTCAATCGGACACCGGACAAAGAAGATATCTTCAGATATGTACAAAGGGTAAAATTATCATTTCTCATGAACCGCCTGGCTGCTCTTATCCGTTTCTCGGGTTCCTTTAACATTTAGGTTGGCCTTATTTCCTGTTGAATCGTTTGAGAATTCAGTTTCTCTTTTCTTCTTTCTCTTTCTTCTTTTTTCTTTTTCTTCTTTTCCCTTCTCCTCTGTTCTTCTTCTGTTGGAAACCGAGAGATGATTCTGAGGTAATGTTAGAGAATTTCTCGGTCAAACTCACATGCATTGCTGTCTCAAGCATGTTTGTCAATGTTAGTGATCAAAACTATAAGTCTTGATTTCTATCCTATTTATAGATGTCTCGGACTAGGACGTAGATAGTGTAGTTGAGCTTAGATCTCTCGACGTTCATCTCTTGAAGACGAAGAACTACTAAGGGGATCTTGTGGAACTTCTTCGACAAAAGGTATGTGGGGACTTGAACTCATCTATTACTTGGAAAGTCTACTTCTGCTATCTCCTATATTGAGACATAAGTCGTGTTACGATATAGTTTTCTCTATACACATTTGAGATTTCGAGCTGAGTATATCTCGCATATATATTTCTAGAAATATGTGTTGGTAAGCTTTCGCTTCGACCAAGTTCATCTTATATCATGAGAAAATTTCCGAGTAACATCTTACATGGTTAGTGTAATACAATCATTTGATGTAGGCTTGGAATATTTCGATCATGATTATTTCAATATCTTGAAAATTGCTTTGATACTAATAGTCTGAAAGGCTATTGTCATTCTAGAAGAATATTTCAATGTTTGAAATAAGGAGTTGATGATGTAACCATCTTTGGATATACGCATATATAGTGTGTTCGCACATTAATATATAAATCCATAAACCGGAAGCCAAGAGTATGCATATGTGTGTATACCAAATTGGTGAAGGAGACAAGAAAAGTATGTGTACTTGTATGCATACTGGCGGAAGTTTTCTAACCGAAAATATCTGCTGAGTTTGGGAATTACAAACTCCTAAACTAGTCGCCTTAAGTATGCGTACGGGTACGCATACTAGCGGAAGTTTTCGAACCGAAAATTTCTGCTGGGTTTGGAAACTTAACAAATTCAAAATCCGGCTGCTTAAGTACGCATACCCGTATGAATACTTAAGATGGTTACTTTGTCAAATCGTTCAATTCATGGACTTAAATATTTAAATCATAAGGAATGTAATCTTTGCAAACCGTGGCTATAATGTTCATGATTGATTCAAGTGAATGAAACCAATTTGGTTTCAATTGTGTTTTCTAGACAATTGAACAACTCTTTAAATAGTTTCATTTGAGTCATTAGAACTAGTTATGGTTAAGATGAATAAGGTTCATATGAGAGTAATCATATGGCTAACCTCAGTTAACTATTTGTGAACCAACCTGGTGTACACGTTTAGGTACGGTTACATAAACCTAAATGAGGGTACATTTTATTTGTATGTAACAAGCTAAGTTCGATCTAACGGTTGAAAGATATTAGCTTGGTTGAATCAGGTTTTTCATTTAACGGTGAGTATTGAATGCATTGTTACCAAGGTAACTTGGATTGCAAACCCTGATTTGAAAACTATATAAAGGAGAACTCTAGCAACTGGGAAAACTAATCCCCACACCTCTTGTGTGTTACTAGTTGCATAACTAGAGTCGGTTCTCCTTTAACCTTAGGTTTCTTCTCGAGACCCTGTAGATTAATGACTTGAAGACTTCATTAGGATTGTCAAGCCAAACCCAACTATTATCTTTGTAGTTGCATGATCTGATCTTGCTATTTCTATCGTGTTGAGTGAAATCCAAATAATTGGCTGGAGATTTTATATCTCCGATAGGCAAGATAGAAAAGTAATCACAAACAAACTTCGTCTCATCGTTTGTGATTCCACAATAACTTGTTTCGCTAGTCGATTAAGTTTATTGTGAGGTGATTGATAATACTAGGCTGTTCTTCGGGAATATAAGTCTGGGTTATCAATTGGTTCCTGTTCACCTTGATTTATCAAAAGACGGAACAAAAACTTTTGGGTATTTCTGTGGGAGACAGATTTATTCAATCCTATAGAATTTTCTGTGTGAAACAGATTTGTCTATCAAGTCTTCGACTTTGGGTCGTAGAAACTCTTGGTTGTGGGTGAGATCAGCTAAGGGAATCAAGTGTGTAGTATGCTTCTGGGATCAGTGACATAAGAAGCGCAACTGTACTTTGAATCAGTGTAAGATTGATTAGGGTTCAACTACAGTCCAGTCCGAAGTTAATTGGTAGTAGGATGGTGTCTGTAGCGGCTTAATACGGTGTGGTGTTCAATCTGTACTAGGTCCCGGGGTTTTTATGCATTTACGGTTTCCTAGTTAACAAAACTCTGGTGTCTGTGTTATTTCTTTTTCGCATTATATTTTTTATATAATTTAAATGTCACAGGTCGTGCGTTAAGATCAATCAATTAGAATATCCAACCTTGGGTTGTTGATTTACATTGATTGACACTTGAACATTGGTCTTTGGTACTGTTCAAGTTACTCCTCTTATTCAATCGGGCTCGCAGATTTCTATTTGTTGATTGCAGATTGAATTAAGAATTAGAGATATTAAACTCTTTGATATACTTTATTCTTGATTGAGTCTGACTGTCTAGTTGATTCTATAGAAAGTGTATTGGATTAAGTCCTCTCAGATTTCCAAAAGAATTGTTGGGTGTGGTTGTTAGACCCCCGAATTTTCAATTGGTATCAGATCTAGGCAAACACATTAAAGACCTCATAAGTCTGTGTTTATAGCTATCTGATGTGGAGATAAGTGCTATCTCAATAAATGCACCACCAGATCCAGGTATTCCAGGATTCCCTTCCATGGCTGATTTAATGAAATCAGTAGAAGAAATGATTTATAAACCTCCACCAGGTTTAAAATCCCTTGAAGTGTTTTCAGGACTTGAAAAGAAACTTGAAAGTCTATCTTCTGATGTTGATTTATTTCTCCAGAAAGAATAAGAGTCTCTTGACGGGCTAAATACAGTTACGATGAATAATATTCATGTTGAGGTTGATATTGATTTGCTAATCAGTGGGTGTAATACTCCTCCTATGAGTAATCCAACTAGTTGTAACAAACTGAACGAAATACAAGAAAAGTCTGAATCTCAGTTATCTGAGTACATCACCTCAAAGGATGATTGATTCATTTGTCAATACATGATACTTCGTATCAAGATAGTAGTGTTATCTTCTTTCATGGAGAAGGTAGGACGTCTCTTTTTATCAAAAGAGTTTCCCTTCACAGTAATATAAACTATCTGCAGAAAATGTCTTTTATAAGTTGGAAAACAAGAAATCACAAACTCATTCTTTTTGGGGATCTCTTGATAGTCTTATAAAGACATTTCCTTGAGTGTCTCTCGCTACTAGAAAATGTGAAAGTTTTTGGAAAGAAACCCTCTCTTGGTTTCATGGTGTGCAAAATGATGTTCGTGTGAACTACGGGAAAATGTGTTGTTGAGCATTGCTCCGAACATTCTTGTTCACACGAACATCACTCCTACAATAACCCTCAGAACAAACGAGCCCCTACTTCACACTACAGTTCACGAACTCTGAACTCATATAAATAAATATTGTTCCAGTTCAAACATATCCGGTCGAGTTCCACCGTTTGTCACATTAAAAGAGAAAACTTTTCTCTTCGTTCTCTTCACATTCTCTTTTCACAGTTCGAGTACGATTGAGAAACCCATCTGTTCATGTACCAATTTTTTCATCTTTCTCTTTTCATAACCAATTTTTGGTTGGTTTGTCCCATTAGAACCATAAGAATCTTCTACATATTAGGTCAAGAACGATTCTTACCTTGACCACCGGTTTTGAACTCCACCATCAATAACAGTTCACGAACCAAGTAAGTTGTTCATCCTTTCTGTTGTGTTTTTGTTCAAAAATGGCTTCTAGGAAAATATTAAGTTGTGATGAAAGTTCAAGTTCTCAACCCAATCGAAACTTAGATAGTGATAATGAGTTTGAAGATGATGAAATTGGTTTAGACGTTTTACAACCTTTTTATGACCCTGCTCTTCAAATTAGATTTACTAGTCTTTTTGCTAGGAATAAATATGTCAAGTTTCTTAGAGGAAGTTTGTTATAGAAAGGGTTTATGATCGTACTGTTAGCAAACCTGAGTTTCACCAGTTTATGAACCAACATGGGTGGGGCTATATTCATGATGGTCTTGGGTCCTCTTATCCTGAGATGAACCTGCATGCTGCCAACAAAGTCAGTTGTTGCTTCAAGACAATGGTTGGAGGAATAACATTTGAGGTAAACCGTGAAGTGATTGCATATTTGCTGAACTTATGTCTTGATCGCTCATTTGCAGTTCCTCAACCTGAGAATCACAGACCAACTCAGGGTCATCTATCTGAATTGCTTCGAAATAGAAGTGAATCGTGGTCTGGGGGAAAATTTTCTATTGAAAACATTAGCTTTCATTTGAAGGTCTTCAGTAAATTGGCTATTGCAAATCTGATTCCAAGTACACTTGATAAGAATCTATGGAGCAGAACCCTTGCTGAGATGGTTTGCTATCTTATCTCTGGTGAAGACATTGATTTCTGTGGTCTGATTTTTCATCAGATGATTCATATGGTTTCGCAGAAAAGGAATCTTGGGGTCCCATGTCTTATCAATATAATTTGCAGTCATTTCAAGGTCAAACCGATTGACACCTGCACTAGTTATGCTTCTCCTCTATCCCAGGAAGACATCAACAAGATGAAGAAGCCAGTCATTTCTGAAGACAATCTTCTTAATGAAAGAATCGAGTGCCTATAGGAACAACTGAGCTACGTGTTGGGAATTCATCCTGAATTAACTGAACATATGTGTAAGATTGCTGAGAAATATAATCGCAATCAATCTTAGTTCCTTCATTTTTTGTTGATAAACTTCTTTTGTTAAGTGATACTCTAAGGGCTGTAATAACTTTTTATTTAGTTTTGAATGTTTTTTCTTTCTTCATGCTAAAAGTATTACATCCATGAGAAGTTTTTAATACTTGTTCAAAAGTTATCTCTATCATGTCGATATGAATGTATTGATAGAAGATCGAATGAACTTTTGGCATTACAAAAGTTAAAGCCTTTTATGTCATACTTTGATGGAAGAAAGGATAAACCTTTTGTTTACGAGGATGAAGCCTATTATATGTCATTGTGCAAATAGTGATGGAAAATAGGATGAATCCTTGTCTATTCTGCAGTATTTGGTCGATCTCTGATCCACATTTTTGTGCATATACTGTGATTGTTCCATAAGGTTTATTATGTTGAGAACAACCGACTGAGTTGATCATTCTCTTATGATTAACTTAGTTGTTGCTCTGTAAGGTCCCCTATGTCGAGCATAACCAACTATATTAATCATTCTCTTTTGATTATTTTAGTTGCTGCTCCGTAAGTTCTCTTATGTCGAGCATGACAAATTGAATTGATCACTTTGTTGTTAATTTGGTTGTGTATTTCAATTAAATTAATCATGAGATTTATTTTGATTAATTTGGTTGTATTTTTTGATTGAACTAACCATGGGTTCTCTTGTGGTTATTTCAATTGAATATTTTTGGATTCAAATTCATATTTTTCATGTGATTTGTTTGTCCAAAAGAAATCCTAGTTTTATTGTGAAAGTAAGGTCGCCTTTGTTGTTCCTTCGGGGATGACATTTTATGGGGGAGAGTTCATTTTGAACTTGTGCTTAATTGCCAAATCTTTGTGGGGACTGAGGCTGTGGAATTTTTAGGGGTTATCTTGTATCTTTATTAACTCCTTGATGAATGCATTTACTTCGGCTTTATGATTGCAACTAAATTTTTTGGTATGTTAATACACCTTTTGGTCATGAAGTATCTCCGTGGAAATTTCATTAGGATCCCACTAATTTTTGTACCTTTGCCAATTTTTTTGACAAAAATGGGGAGAATTAATGTGTAGTTCACACTATATATACATATGGTTTACAGATCATTATGTAAGGGGAAGTGGTTTTCATGTTGAGATATTTATTGAATAAGGGGGAGTAATATATATCACCATAGTATTGTTGTCAAAGTTGTGATACAATTGAACTTTTATGCTGGGTGATAATACTATGACACTGTACAACAGTGATTGAGAGCATTTTGTTTTCTCATTGTTATGGATACAGATCTTCAACAACTGTGATGCTGAACTTACAACCTTTAGGATCATGGTCAAACCCGCATGATTTGCTCGGTAAAACTCGCATGCTTTGCTATCTCAAGCATGTTTGTCAATGTTAGTGATCAAAACTATAAGTCTTGATTTCTAGCCTATTTATAGATGTCTCGGACTAGGACATAGATAGTGTAGTTGAGCCTAGATATCTCGACGTTCATCTCTTGAAGACGAAGAACTACTAAGGGGAGATTTTGGAACTTCTTCGACAAAAGGTATGTGGAGACTTGAACTCATCTATTACTTGGAAAGTCTATTTCTACTATCTCCTATATTGAGACATAAAGTCGTGTTACGATATAGTTTTCTCTATACACATTTGATATTTCGAACTGAGTATATCTCGCTTACATATTTCTATAAATATGTGTTGGTAAGCTTTCGCTTCGACCAAGTTCATCTTATATCATGAGAAAATTTCCGAGTAACATCTTACATTGTTTATGTGATACAATCATTTGATGTAGGCTTAGAATGTTTCGATAATGATTATTTCAATGTCTTGAAAATTTCTTTGATGCTAATAGTGTGTGAAAATGTCTATTGTCATTATAGAAGAATGTTTCAATGATTGAAATAAAGAGTTGATGATGTAACCATCTTTGGATATAAGCATATATAGTGTGTTCGCACATTAGTGTATAAATCCATAAACCGGAAGCCAAGAGTATGCATATGTGTGTATACCAAATTGGTGAAGGAGACAAGATAAGTATGCGTACGGGTACGCATACTGGCAGAAGTTTTCGAACCGAAAATATCTGCTGAGTTTGGGAATTACAAACTCCTAAACTAGTCACTTTAAGTATGCGTACCCGTACGTATACTGGCGGAAGTTTTCAAACCAAAAATTTCTGCTGAGTTTGGAAACTTAACAAACTCAAAATCCGGTTGCTTAAGTACGCATACCCGTACGCATACTTAAGCTGGTTACTTTGTCAAATCGGTCAGTTTATGGACTTGAACATTTAAATCATAAGGAATGCAATCTTTGCAAAACGTGGCTATAATGTTCATGATTGATTCAAGTGAATCAAACCGAGTTGGTTTCAATTGTGTTTTATAAACAATTGAACAACTCTTTAACTAGTTTTATTTGAGTCATTTGAACTAGTTATGGTTAAGATGAATAAGGTTGATATGAGGGTAATCATATGGCTAACCTCGGTTAACTATTTGTGAACCAACCTGGTGTACACGTGTAGGTACGGTTACATAAACCTAAAGGAGGGTACATTTCATTTGTGTGTAACAAGCTAAGTTCGATCTAACGGTTGAAATATATTAGCTTGGTTGAATCAGGTTTTTTATCTAACAATGAATATTGAATGCTTTGTTACCAAAGTAACTTGGATTGCAAACCCTGATTTGAAAACTATATAAAGGAGAACTCTAGCAACAGGGAAAACTAATCCCCACACCTCTTGTGTGTTACTAGTTGCATAACTAGAGTCGATTCTCTTTAACCTTAGGTTTCTTCTCGAGACCCTGTAGGTTAACAACTTGAAGACTTCATTGGGATTGTGAAGCCCGACCTAACTATTATCTTTCTAGTTGCGTGATCTGATCTTGCTAATTTTATCGTGTTGAGTGCATTTGAAATAATTGGCTGGAGATTTTATATCTCCGATAGGCAAGATAGAAAAGTAATCACAAATAAACTTTGTCTCATCGTTTGTGATTCCACAATAACTTGTTTCGCTAGTCGATTAAGTTTATTGTGAGGTGATTGATAATACTAGGCTGTTCTTCAAGAATATAAATCCGGGTTATCAATTGGTTCATGTTCACCTTGATTTATCAAAAGACGGAACAAAAACTCTTGGGTATTTCTGTGGGACACAGATTTATTCAATCCTATAGACTTTTTTGTGTGAGACAGATTTGTCTATCAAGTCGTCGACTTTGGATCATAGCAACTCTTGGTTGTGGGTGAGATCAGCTAAGGGAATCAAGTGCGTAGTATCCTGCTGGGATCAGAGACGTAAGGAACGCAATTGTACCTTGAATCAGTGTGAGATTGATTAGGGTTCAACTACAGTCCATTCCGAAGTTAATTGGTAGTAGGCTAGTGTCTATAGCGGATTAATATAGTGTGGTGTTCAATCTGGACCAGGTCCCGGGGTTTTTCTGCATTTCCGTTTGCTTCGTTAAAAAAATTCTGGTGTCTTTGTTATTTATTTTCCGCATTATATTTTTTATATAATTGAAATATCACAGGTTGTGTGTAAAGATCAATCAATTAGAATATCCAACCTTGGGATGTTGATTTACATTGATTGACACTTGAACATTGGTCTTTGGTACCGTTCAAGTTACTCTTCTTATTCAATCGTGCTCGAAGATTTCTATTTGCTGATTGCGGATTGAATTAAGAGTTAGAGATATTAAACTCTTTGATATACTTTATTCTAGATTGAATCTGAATGTCTAGATGATTCTCTAAAAAGTGTATTGGAGTAAGTCCTCTCAAATTTCCAAAAGAATTGTTGGGTGTGGTTGTTAGACCCCCGCATTTTCAGGTAGGGCTTGAGACAATTAATTGTTGAGCGAGAGAAGATTAAGTAGAAGATGTTGATGATGTTGTGATTGATTGAACACGAGATGCAGAAGATAGAAAAGTTAGGATTTCATCTAATTTGAGGTTGTTTGAAATTGAATAAGTTTATGGGGTCGATGATTGATGAGAATTAAGAGGGGTTGTTGTTGAATTATCTATTGGAGGCTATTTTGATGAAGAATCACAAAACCAAGTAAATTAGGGTTCTTCAATTTGAATTTGTTTCTTGTAAATTGGATAATAGATGATGGATCTTAGATGTTTTTTTTTAGATTCAAGATGAAACAATTATATGGAGTTGTAATTTCAGTTTAATTGTGAAATTGAGAACTATGAATTAGGGTTTGTTCTTGTTCTTCCCCAAATCAGAAATTAGGGTTCTTGAGCCTTAACGACAGATAAAGAAGATGTAACTGAGAATTTATAGGATTGTTTGAAAATGGGTTCTGTTGATATGAAGAAATGGGTTGATGTTCTTGGTTCGAACTAGAGAAGTCTTTCCTTAAGAATTGGTTGTGATGAACTGATAAATTAGAGATGAAAGGTGATGTGTTGTTGTTTGAGTATTGAAATTGTTTGACAAGGATTATATGTATGAGTTAGGTATGAATTGTGAAGGTAAAATGGAAACAGAACTGGAGATGGGTTATTGGTGGTGTTGTCTGTGTTGTTAAATTTGCAGGCGTACATATTTGCTGGTGGTATTGAACTGGTGGTGCTGAAATGGTTAAGATGAATATGGTATTGTTGTGTTGAAGTTTAATTACAGTTGAGGTGGATCTTTAGTGTGTATGGAATTAGTGCAGGGTTTTTTAGAGTTACTAGTGGAACTGGTGGAGGAAATTATAGGTAATATGAAGAGAGTATGACCTCAACTGAAGTGCATATGGATCTTAATGATATGGTATAGCTGAGTCAATAACCTTGTTGGGATGATTGAAGCTTGGAGTCTGAAGAACGGAGAGTGCAAGGATGTGAAGTTAGAGGTGTTGTTGGTACAAAGATGGGATGCAGGTGAAGTTTTTAGTGGTTCTGGTCAAGAAGAAGGTTAGAATGATGATTTAGAGTTGTAGATAGTGATTGCTGTGAAAGCTTGGAACTGCTATTGCAGGTAGATTTAAATCACAATTGTATTGAATTATAGAATTCTGTTAGAATGAATAGATTGAATTTGAATCATGGTTAAGAGTTTCAGTTGTGTGAGAACCTTTAGTCTGTCTGACTGAACTTATTAAGTCTGACTCGTTTTGTTTAACTGACTCAGTTAATCTGACTGAGTCGAGTTGACCTTGTTAACCTAAGTGGAATCGGTTGGACTCAGTAGACCAGAACCAGACTTGACCGAGTTAACCTTTAAATGTTGACCAGACTTGAGTTTGACTAGACCTGACCATTGACCTGAACCTTGAAATAACCTTGACTATTGACTTACGTTGACTGTTAGTAGACCTTGAGATTGTTAGCGACCGTTTGTTGACCAAATGGACTGGGACGGATTAGTGTTTTTGGCTTAGGGCCAGTTTTCATAGTTTGATGGATTGGACCATTTATGGTTTGAATTAGCTTTTGTCCTATTCTACAAAGTTGTAGATATTCATAAGACTTAGCTAGTGGACTATAGAACCAACCTAATTGAATTAGTGAACCTTAGATATGCTAAAGATAGATAATAAAAGGTGTAGAATCAAAAATGGGCTTAGAACCATTAGATAGAACCATATGATTCTTGTATGAGCCATTTTTGCAAGATTCTTAGAGTGCTTGTGTGATTAACAGTTAGTCTTTATTAACAACGATCGATTCAAAGGATGAACCAGTGGAACGTGGATCTTGAGGTAGGCGTGGCCTGTCATCAAAAGAGGTGGGAATTTACATTTAACTCTTTTGTGATTATTGTTGTTTTCTTTTACAAAATAAGTTATGTTTAACAAATTCATGCATTGTCTGATTATGTATTCCATGCATTGTTTTATTTTAAATTCCGAAAGTATTGTTTTTTCTTTTAATCTTTCCATTTCTTGGAAAGGAATTGTAATGCTTTGTTTGTATTTATTAATGTTTGGGAAATAATAATTTCCATTTGAATGCTTGGGAAATAAGAATTCCCATCTGTGGTATATATGATATTGCTCCTTCATTTATACCTACTTACTTTCGAGCTTTTATGCAATGGCTAGGGCGATACATCGTAATATTACCTACTAGGTGCTGGAATTTGGCATTGAATAATATACATTGTTTGACGAAGGAGTTAGTTCCATATACATGATTTTTTATCTATGTGAATTGGTTGTTTTTAGTGTTTTTTTTGGCGTTTTGGGAAAAAATGAATTGTTTTCCAAATCATCCCAATGATTGATTGAAGGTTAAATGTTATTCCTACTGGGCACCCCTTTTAGGGATGATGTGCTCACCCTTTCCCACCTTCAGTTTTAGAGACATATCAGAGTTGCGCAGCGGAAGCTTCGAGGAGTCGAGTCTGTTAGTTGGTTAACTTCTGCTATGTTTATTATGTTGTATATTTTATTTGTAAACCAAATGACTATTGTATATGTATCACTTGAGAGGAGTTCTTGTATATATTTATTTCAGAGAGGGTTTAGATTAGGGTTAATCTTTGATCAGAACCTCTTTCTTAGTATTTAATTAGATGATTTAAATCATTAGTGCCTCATTTTGTAGTTAATCTCTTGGATTAGCCAGCTACTAGCTTGGGAGGCGCTACAGTGTTGGTATCAAAGCTCACTATTATATCTTACATGGGAAAATATAGAGATAGCCAGTGACATTTAGTGAAATAGATTACTTTAGAACTGGGTTGGGTTGTGAGATAAATCTTAATCACTAAAAGCTATCAATAATTAAAAGATTATTTGATTTATTGATTTGTTTATTTGGTTGTTTGTATATGTATGAAGTAAAAATTGTAGGGTACACCAATAACTTTAGTTAATAAAGATTAAAGAATAATTGGTCTAAAAAGTATGAACACGTAGACAATTCTATACTAAAAATAGTGAGACTAGTATTAGTGCGATAGATATTGAAAGCCACATAAGAACTTATTGAATACCTTGACTTATACGTAGAGTCAACAATTTATAATTATTTATAAATGTTAATAATATTTGTAAGAGTAGTTAGAATAATAATTCGACCATCAATGTTAATAATAAAATATTATAATAGTAATTATAAATGAAAATAATAGTAATAATAATTTTAATAAAGTAATGTTAGCATTTCTCAATTAGTATCATATTGTACTTAACTTAACTAAAATTTCAATAAAGATATATAATGATAAAATAATAATTATGATTAATTAAATAGTTATGGAAATTATTAACACTTTTCTACAGTTAAATTTTGTAAATTACATTAATTACAAATTAGAGGTACATGTTTTTCGTGTAAACTAGACGGTTAATATAATACTTATTAGGCGTTAGACGTAAAAGGGTGAGAATAAAATGTATAAAATAAAAAGACGCAACTTGTTAACAAGATTAAGGCTCAACGTACTAATTGGACTATTAACTTAAGAATAATGAAAACTATAATATAATTAAGACAATAATTTTTGATAAGATAAGCAAACAATAATACTATATAATACTAATTATATTTTAGAGTTATTGTAAATATCATTTGGATAATAATTATGGGATAGTAATAGAAAAACGTAATTTTTATTAATAGTACACTTAAGGATTACTTAGCAATAATATAAATTTAAGGAAATAAAGTTATATCATTTATTAATTACGATTAACTTTTATCGGACTAAGAAATAAGAAATAAATGTAATAATAATAATAAAATATTAATATCAAACAACTATGAAAAATTGTTAGCGGTTATTTACTTAATTCAAGTCACATAATGAAATAAACAAATAGATACATAGAGAATAATTTGTAACATTTGGATAACGATTATAACATTAAGTTTTTCTTAAATAGTACATGAATTTAAAAATTATATATGTGTTATAGGGCCTATGGCCCATGGATGTGCGGTCCATTAGACTATTAGGGTTTTCCCTTCTACTTGTATAAATAGAACACTAAACCTATGTAATGGGGTTCTCTCCTATGGTTAATAGAAAAGTTCTTCTCTCTTTTCTCTCTCTATTATTCTTACTCAAATACGTCATCAGCAACGAGCTCTACCCTGTTAAAATATTTTTTTTTTATTCGTTTCCCTAATCATACGTTCGTAGTGCAATTTCGGAGATCCCATCTCAACACGTTCCGCCGGTGCCTCTGTTTGTTTTTGTTTCTCTCCGATCAAACATCAAAAGAAAGTTCCCTTGGATTTTGGTACTACTGTTTGGTTCTTTTCTGATTTTAATCAATTGGAAAGGTAAACCTAAACCTACTTCTTTATTTCATTTCTTAAATTAGGTTTGTGGATGTGAAGAGATCTATCAAAAATTTGTCTACAATGACTTGTCTACTTGTCTGCTATGCTTTATATTAAAAATAGTTTTATTTTGTTTGTTTTAACGTGCTATCATACACATGGATGCTACACATGTTTTCTTTGATTTTAGTGAATCCCCCTGTACGGATTTAGGCTTTTGATCTTCTTTTTCTTGTTCTTTCATTATCGTGTGATTTGTTTAACATATTTCTTATCCCCATGTGAATTTTTTGTGGTCTGATATTTTGATGCCGATGTATAACATGTCTTGATCAGTTTTCTGTACATAAAGTCTTCATACTACTTTACTAGGCTATGTTTTTATTTTTTTTTATTCTATGTTGATGTCATGATGTCATATTGCTACTATGTATTGGATCCATGACTATATATATGGTATGTCTGCTAGTTTGTTATGGCTTGCTCTATAATAAGACTCTATCTATATTCATGATGCTACATTTCTATATATCTTTTTCTTTATTTAAGCACTATCATAATATTATATTATTGTGTGGAAGTCTGTATATGCTATGGTTTGAACTCACATGATGCGAATGTTTGTTGTAATGTTCGGTTGTCGCACACGTTTGGTTATTATCTGCTATGTATTTGACGTGTACTATGAACCCCTATCCATGAACCCATATGCTAATTTGTCCATTTTCTCCGTGTAAATGATTTTTTTTTTATTATTATTATCTTATTTCACATGCTTAGCTGAAAAAAATTAGCCTAGCATTTTGTAAGCCATCACCTATCACATGTATAGATTAGCTTTTGAGTGGTTCAAATGCTTTCCTGTCCTACTAGTCTAAACTTTGAAAACCGATGCTATTTTTGTTTTTAGTTGTTTACTACTCTGATCTGTCTGATCATGTTGTGACTGATTGAAAATTAATTTTATAATATAATATTATTCCATACTTTCTCTGATATTTTTGTTATCTGTCTTACTCGCATGTAAACTTTGATATTTTATAAATCCATGCTTGCCTTTGTGTCTTATGATGCTTGCCTAGTTGATATGTTATTTTTTTTCTTAGCATGGTCCCAATTATCTAGCTTTGTCTGTTTGTGCAAGTAATTTTATGAAGTGTTTATTTTTTAGAGGATGATAATATGTTATTACTCTATTACTATATTTAACTTGTATTTCTGCATGTTTGATCAGTATCTGCCTTTGACTATTTTCTGTGTGTAACGTAAAATTTTGTTTTTATTGTTTGTTTATTTATGTTTCCTTAATTATGCTAATTGTAACGTAGGAACTTATGTATGCCTTTAATGCTATATATGTGTTATGTATGTGTAATAATTTAATTACAATATCTGACTGTGTAATATGATATGTATTGATTATAATATTTTCATTTTCTATTTTTTTTTTGTAAATGCCATGCCATAAGTGTTATCATTTTTATTTATTTTTGTAACATATGCTTTACTTTGAAAACCTTGATAATTGTGATGATATTTGATTGTTGACTAGGTCACCAATAAAAACCATAAAGAGATTTGGTTTCCCAAATCCATAAAGGAACTTGGTTTTGGGAAATACAGTACCGGAATTGGTCATACTAATGTCCTTTAATCTTGCCTTATGTAGATGAGCAAGACGGAATATATCCGACAAGAATTCGGACAGTTGGGCATATATGGGCTTGAGTATCACCGCTGGATGGCTGATGTGAAGATCGCTTTTGTGGCAAAAGAATGCACCCACACCATCAAACCCTCTACTAACAAAGATGTTGTCCCAACAACTGAAAAAGAAAAGGCTGAAGCCCTCCGATATTTGAAGGCACACAATGACCCTAATCTCCTTTGGGGATACCAACACATAATGTATCCTAAAGAACTGTGGGACGCACTAGCAAGCCGTTTTGGGAGCATTGAGGATTGTCTTCTCCCACAGTTGAATGAACAGTGAGTGACATCCGGTTTCTTGATTATGTGAAGGTAGGTGATTTCCAAAGA
The DNA here is from genome assembly GCF_003573695.1 of Papaver somniferum. Taxonomy (NCBI): domain Eukaryota; kingdom Viridiplantae; phylum Streptophyta; class Magnoliopsida; order Ranunculales; family Papaveraceae; genus Papaver; species Papaver somniferum. The sequence continues at coordinate 12,613,901 of NW_020622492.1, read as the reverse complement.
GATATGCTTAAGTTAAAAGCACAACTCGATTTCTGTGGGATAATACTCGCATATAAAGATTTGATTCAGAAGACATTGTCTAATTTCCCTTTGTCATCTGCCGCATAGAGGTTGATAATAAAAGAATAACAACTTTTATCAAGTTGATCAACTTATTGCGGGTGGCCGAAAATCACAATGAAGTTCTAGCAAAAAACAATGCTAGAGCCCCCGGGAAGAAGAAAATTCCCGAGGCTAACTATGGCAAGGATAATAAAGGAAAACACCCCAAAGAAAAGAGGGTTAAAAATGTTGATTGATATTCTCATGCTCCATACTCACGTGGGGATAACAACCCACGTGGAAGAGGACAAAAGGGTCATCGTGGTAGGGGCCATTGGCGTGGAGGCCATTCAAATACCTGGTCTAGAGATGCTACTTCTGGACCTAGTGGTAGGGGCAACACTATTGAAAAAACAAATAAGAACCCCACACCTAAGAAGGTAGGGAATGGCAATGCACCTTGTTACAGGTGTGGAATCTCCGGACATTGGTACCAGCAATGCAAGGCTAGTGCCAAGGTAGCAGCCAGCTACAAAAAGTACCGAGAATCCATAGATCAAGAATCTCACTGTGTCGAAGAACATGATCATGCCCCAGACGTCAAGTTCACCATTCAGACTTCCAGGGCAAAAAGAACCATGCCCATATGGAAACACCTGACTTTGATTGATTGTTATTTTATTTTTATTTATCCTTTGATCCTAAAAACTTGTTTATTTTCTTGCTTTGTGGTTTAGAAGACTCTGGCTTAAATGTTTCTTTTGATGACATAAGTTATGTTAGGTAGTCTTAAACTATAATTATTTTTTTTGATGGAACAATGGTTTTTAATTTTTATGGGTACGGATTGTGCTTTGGATTTAATTTTTACTGTGATAATCTATTGTGTGATTGAATTTTGTGACCGAATTCTCTGAAGTACCATTTACTTGTAGGAATGCCATCCTCATAAGAGGTTGAGTGCCTAGATGATAGTAGTACCACACACACTATTTTAAGATATAGGCAATTATTTATTGACTTTATTCCTTATAAATCCTCTATGACTACGATGATTGGATCATCACAAGTGATCATTGGGCGAGGTAATTCTCATTTTTTGATGCCAAATGGCACAATGATTAAAGTCACAGAAGCTCTATATGCAACAAGAGCTAACCGTACCTTGTTGAGCTTCAAAGATTTCCGTGCAAATGGTTATCACTTGGAAACTCACTGTGAAAATGGAATTGAATATATACATATTATCTCTAATACATGTGGAAGAAAACGCATTTTAGAGAAATTAATGAGTCACTCTAGTGGTTTGGACACTACTACTATTCGGATTATCGAATCACTTGTTGTTACCAACAATGAATTGTTGAAAAGTGACTTGTACGAGCTTTGGCACGACCACTTGGGGCACCCAGGTCGTGATATGATGATCAGTGTTTTAAAGAACTCACACAGACATCCTTTCTTTCGAGTCAAAAGTAAAATGAGACAAAAGAAAGTTATAATGCAAAGTAACAACGTCTGCCAGCCACTGCCATCTAAAGCAAATGATGTGCAACCTCTCTCCCATTCTACTTCGTGGACTTTGTCAAAAGCACACCACTCATTTTTCAAAGCTTGTTCTTTAGCAAAGACAGGAGCGAGACCATCCTATGCTAAAGATACAAAACAAAACATTCCATTTTTACAAAGAATACAAGGTGATATTTGTGGACCTATACATCCAGAGTGCGGACCATTCAGGTATTTTACGGTTCTGGTAGATGCTTCGACCCGTTGGTCACACGTAGCATTACTTTCCACAAGAAATGCTGCCTTTACAAAGCTCCTAGCACAAATTATACGTTTGAGGGCTCACCACCCCGATTATCCAATCAAGTCTATCAGACTTGATAATGCTGGAGAATTTACATATAAAAGATTTGATGATTTTTGTATGTCTATAGGAATTGACGTAGAGCACCCTGTACCCCACGTACACACTCAAAATGGTCTTGTAGAAGCTACCATCAAAAGGTTACAGATGATAGCTAGGGCATTGGTTACGCGTTCCAACCTTCCTATTACTGCCTGGGGGTACGCCATATTGCATGCATCATTACTTATTCTCTTTAGACCTACTACTAGCCAACCATTTTCTGCGTACCAGTTGGTAACTGGATATGAGCCTGATATTTCACATTTACGCATTTTTGGTTGTGTTGTATACGTGCATATTACGCCCCCACAGCGTACTAAGATGGGTCCCCAAAGACGATTAAGTATGTATGTTGGATATGAATCCCCTACAATTATCCGCTATTTGGAACCTTTGACAGGCGATTTCTTTACCGCTAGATTTGCGGACTGTCACTTTGATGAGACAACCTTCTCGTCGTTAGGGGGGGTATGGAAAAGGATTTCATAAGGGAACGACAGGAATTTTCGTGGTGTGTCCCCACATTGTCTCATCTTGATCCCCGCACCTCACAATGTGAAAGTGAAGTGAAAAGAATTATTAATCTTCAGAATGTGGCAAACTCAATGCCTGATGCATTCACTGATATTGCTAAAGTGACGAGATCACACATACCAGCTGAAAACGTGCCTGCAAGGTTATAAATCTCTAATACGGGAAAAGGCACCTTATATAGGGGTGTAAAACCTACACTTGGTGGAAGTGTAGCTGAGGTCGTGGCCCCCCAAAAGAAGAGGGGAAGACCACCTGGTTCGATGGATACTCACCCAAGGAAGAAAAGAGTGTGTAAGGCACAATCTGATCCATTAATCATCAATACAGATAATCCCTCTCATGAAATTGTCTCTGATTATAGTTATGTCCATGAATCAATACTGGAGGACGCTCCGATGTTTAAAATGATTCCAGAGAACAAAGAAATCTCTATGGATTATGAGAGTGCATATGTGTTGATGGAAAGATCCTCCATACAAATTGATGATGCATTTGCATACACTGTTGCTCAAGAGATCATTGAGCACGATGACATCGAACCACGCTCTATTGCAGAATGTCAAAAAAGAGCAGACTGGCCTAAATTGGAAGTTGCGATCCATGAAGAATTAAATTCACTGGCAAAAAGACGGGTATTTGGTGCGGTAGTGCTAACCCCACTAGGTGTAAAGCCCGTAGGACATAAATGGGTATTTGTCAGAAAGTGTAATGAGAAGAATGAAGTCTTGAGGTATAAGACTCGCCTTGTGGCACAAGGTTTCTCACAACGCCCTGGAATTGATTATAAGGAAACATGCTCTCCCGTAATGGACGTCATAACGTTTCACTACTTAGTTAGCTTGGTAGTTTCAGAAGGACTTGAAATGCAGCTTATGGATGTGGTTACAACATATCTCTATGGGGATCTAAATTCAGAGATGTATATGAAAGTGCATGACGGCCTTCCATTGCCCGAATCAAGTAACTCTAAACCACAGAGTGTGTTTTCGATTAAGTTGAGACGCTCACTTTACGGATTAAAGCAATCCGGGCGGATGTAGTATACCCGTCTAAGTGATTATTTGATTGGGAAGGGATATACAAATAATGAGTTATGCCCCTGCGTATTTATAAAGAAAACAAGTTCCGGATTTGCAATTATAGATGTATATATTGATGATATGAACATAATAGGTACTCTTGAAAAATAAGAGAAACCGCGAGCTACCTGAAATCTGAATTTGAGATGAAAGATATTGGGAAAACTCGGTTTTATCTAGGACTTGAGCTAGAACACCGAGCCCATGGAATTCTAATCCACAGTCTACATATGTCCATAAGATACTCAGGCAATTCAATATGGACAAGGTGCATCCTGCTAGCACTCCGATGATTGGTCGAAGTTTAGATGTACAAAAGGATCCATTTCGTCCAAAGGAAGATGGCGAAGAGGTATTGGGAGCTGAAATTCCCTACCTAAGTGAAATAGGCGCATTATTGTACTTAGCACAATGTACTTCACCTGATATATCATTCTCAGTGAACTTGTTAGCTAGATATAGCTCAGCGCCAACGCAGCGTCATTGGAATGGTATAAAGAATGTATTCAGATACCTTAAAGGAACCATTGGCATGGGTCTATTTTATCCCTATAAGGACAAAAGGAGGATTGCTAAAGCAACCCCCTACACTGAAACCCCAAATAATGTTTTGGTTTGTTTTGCTGATGCTGGGTACCTCTCTGACCCACATAAAGCTCGATCCCAAACTGGTTATGTATTCACCGTAGGGAACACAACGATATCCTAGAGATCGACCAAGCAAACTCTTGTAGCTACCTCCACGAAACACTCAGAGATCATTTCCCTACATGAAGCGGTTCGTGAGTGTATATGGTTAAGGTTTATCATTACACATATTCGAGGGACTAGTGGTTTGAATTCTATCACTGAAGAGCCAACATGCATTGATGAAGGTAATGCAGCTTGTATCTAACAAATGAAGCAAGGATATATCAAGGGTGATAATACGAAACATATTTCACCAAAGTTCTTTTACAATGAGAAACAACAGTGTCTCTTAAACATTCAAGTCAACAAAGTACCGTATGAGAGAATATGGCAGACTTATTCACTAAGTCACTTCCTAAGTCCTTATTTGAAAAACACGTAAAGAGTATTGGACTAAGGAAATTGTCTGAACTCCCTTGGTTGCAATCAGGGGGAGTATCTAATGATATGATGTCGACATCAAGGGGAGTGTTTTTTGAACTCTTTTTCCCTTTACTGAGTTTATTTTTTCCCAATGGGTTTTGTTACTCGGAAAGGTTTTTAATGAGACAACAAAAACACCATGGTTATGATTCCCCGATTGATATTATCTTCATCCCACAAGGTTTTTATATTTTAGGTTTTTTCTGAAGAGAGGTGGCCAGCTTTATCAACACGTTGTACTCTTTTCCCTTCGTCAAAGTTTTGTTCCACTGGGTTTTCTTTGTCAGGGTTTTTAACGAGGCAACACATTTGAAGTTCCGCTTTTTAACCGCACAAGGGGGAGTGTTATAGGGCCTATGGCCCATGGATGTGCGGTCCATTAGACTACTAGGGTTTTCCCTTCTACTTGTATAAATAGAACACTAAACCTATGTAACGGGGTTCTCTCCTATGGTTAATAGAAAAGTTCTTCTCTCTTTTCTCTCTCTATTATTCTTACTCAAAATAATATGGTATTACAATAAAGTTAAAAATATCAGATATTATAAATTGACGTGAAATCGAAATTCGATTACTTATATTGATAAAATAAATAAATAATAATAATGATAAATAGAAATAAAATAAAATAAAATAAAATAAAATAAATTTTGATGATTAAATTGTTTAAAATGTTGTGAACTATTTATATATTTTACGAAGTAAATTTATAAAACTTACACCAATTACGGTAAAAGTTTAGAGACAAATTAATCATAATAAGTTAGCACTTAGTTAATCCAGCACTGGGGAATAGTGAGGTTGGTAATTCTGATGTGTTCGAGTGATACTTTTTACGTGGATAGGCATTGTCAGGCTCATGAACCTAGACAGGAAAATTGCGTTCTCGTATCACTAGGTATAGAAGCGAGACTTGCTTCTATTAGTGAACTGATATATCCCAAATTTTACTTAGAAACTTTATTATAGAGTATCTTCTCTCATAATTAGAAAAATTATATTATTGAAATAAAAATTAATCTATTGAACCTAGAGCCACAAATTTTAGTTGTAGGTAGCCATATAGGTCTGTGCTTTCTTTCATGTTGTTTTGCGCTTAGACAAGAGATAAGATTTCTCTCTAAGGTGGGGAGTTTTTGAAGACTAGAAGGATGGTTTGATTTTCGAGGACGAAAATGTATCAGGTGGAGAGAATGTAAAGACCCTCAAACTCGTCAACACTGTTAGACCAGTCAAGAGACGTCTTAGCCGATAATAACTCGACTAGTTTAACACAGACGTTAATTAATATAAATTAATCTAACAACGTTCTAGATACGAAACCGATATCATTAGATAGATCTTGGAAATTTATGCAGATGGACTACTCGAACGTGTAAATCGGATACCGGACAAAGAAGATAACTTCAGATATGTACAAAGGGTAAAATAGTCATTTCCCATCAACTGCCTGGCTACCCTTATCCATTTCTCGGGTGCCTTTAACATTTTGGTCGGCCTTATCCCCTGCTGAATCATTTGAGAATTCAGTTTCTCCCTTCTTCTTTCTCTTTCTTCTTCTTTCTTTTTCTTTTTTTCCCTTCTCCTCTGTTCTTCTTCAGTTGGCAACCGAGAGATGATTCTGAGGTAGGGCTTGAGAGAATTAATTGTTGAGCGAGAGCATATTAAGTAGAAATATGTTGATGATGTTGTGATTAATTGAACACGAGATGCAGAAGATAGAGAAGTTAGGGTTTCATCTGATTTGAGGTTGTTTGGAATCGAATAAGTTTATGGGGTCGATGATTGATGAGAATTAAGAGGGGTTGTTGTTGAATTACCGATTGCAGACTATTCTGATGAAGAATCACAAAACCAAGTAAATTAGGGTTCTTCGATTTGAATTTGTTTCTTGTAAATTGGATAATAGATGATGGATCTTAGATGGGTTTGTTTAGATTGAAGATGAAACAATTATATGGAGTTGTAATTTCAGTCTAATTGTGAAATTGAGAACTACGAATTAAGGTTTGTTCTTGTTCTTCCCCAAATCAAAAATTAGGGTTCTTGAGTCTTAACTACAGATAAAGAAGATGTGACTGAGAATTTAGAGGATTGTTTGAAAATAGGTTCTGTTGATATGAAGAAGTGGGTTGATGTTCTTGGTTCGAACTAGAGAAGTATTGCCTTAAGAATTGGTTGTGATGAACTGATAAATTAGAGATGAAAGGTGATGTGTTGTTGTTTGAGTATTGAAATTGTTTGACAAGGATTAGATGTATGAGTTAGGTATGAATTGTGAAGGTAAAATGGAAAAAAAACTGGAGATGGGTTATTGGTGGTGTTGTCTGTGTTGTTGAATTTGCAGGCGTACAAATTTGTTGGTGGTATTGAACTAGTGGTGCTGAAATGGTTAAGATGAATATGGTGGTGTTGTGTTGAAGTTTAATTACAGTTGGGGTGGAGCTTTAGTGTGTATGGAATTAGTGCAGGGTTTTTTAGAGTTACTAGTTGAACTGGTGTAGGAAATTATAGGTAATATGAAGAGAGTATGACCTCAAATGAAGTGCATATGGAGTATTAATGATATGGTATAGCTGAGTCAGTAACACTGTTGGGATGAGTGAAGCTTGGATTGAGTCTGAAGAACTGAGAGTGCAAGGATGTGAAGTTAGAGGTGTTGTTAGTACAGAGATGGGATGCATGTGAAGTTGTTAGTGGCTCAGATCAAGAAGAAGGTTAGAATGATGATTTAGAGTTGTAGATAGTGATTATTGTGAAAGCTTGGAACTGATATTGCAGGTAGATTTAAATAATAATTGTATTGAATTATAGAATTCTGTTAGAATGAATAGATTGAATTTGAATCATGGTTAAGAGTTTTAGCTGTGTGAGAACTTTTAGTCTGTCTGATTGAACTTATTCAGTCTGACTCGTTTTGTTTAGCTGACTCATTTAATCTGCCTGAGTCGAGTTGACCTTGTTAACCTAAGTGAAATCGGTTGGACTCAGTAGACCAGGACCAGACTTGACCGAGTTAACCTTTAAATGCTGACCAGACTTGAGTTTGACTAGACCTGACCGTTGACCTGGACCTTGACATAATGTTGACTATTGACTTACGTTGACTGTTAGTAGACCTTGTGACTGTTAGTGAGCGTTTGTTGACCAAATGGACTGGGCCAAATTAGTGTTTTTGGCTTAGGGCCAGTTTTCATAGTTTGATGGATTGGACCATTTATGGTTTGAATTAGCCTTTGGCTTATTCTACAAAGTTGTAAATATTCATAAGACTTAGCTAGTGGACTATAGAACCAACCTAATTGAATTAGTAAACCTTAGATATGCTAAAGATAGATAATAAAAGGTGTAGAATTATGAATGGGCTTAAAACCATTACATAGAACCATATGATTCTTGTATGAGCCATTTTGGAAAGATTCTTAGAGTGCTTGTGTGATTAACAATTAGTTTTATTAACAACAATCGATTCAAAGGATGAACCAGCGGATAGTGGATCTCGAGGTAGGCGTGTCCTGTCGTGAAAAGAGGTGGGAATTTACATGCATTGTTTTATTTTAAATTCCGAAAGTACTGTTGTTTCTTTTAATCTTTCCATTTCTTGGAAAGGAATTGTAATGCTTTGTTTGTCTTTATGAATGTTTGGGAAATAAGAATTTCCATTTGAATGCTTGGGAAATAAGAATTCCCATATGTGGTATATAGGATACTGCTCCTTCATTTATACCTACTTACTTTCGAGCTTTTATGCAATGGCTAGGGCGATACACCGCAATACTACTAGGTGCTGGAATTTGGCACTGAATATTATACATTGTTTGACGAAGGAGTTGGTTTCATATACATGATTGTTTATCTCTGTGAATTGGTTGTTTTTAGTGTTTTGGGAAAACATGAATTTTTTTCCAAATCATCCCAATGATTACTTGAAAATTAAATGTTATTCCTGCTGGGCATCCCTTTTAGGGATGATGTGGTCACCCTTTCCCACTTTCAGATTCTGAGACAGATTAGAGTTGCGCAGTGGAAGCTTTGAGGACTCGAGTCCGTTAGTTGGTTAATTTCTGTTATGTTTATTATGTTGTGTATTCTATTTGTAAACCAAATGACTATTATATGTGTATCACTTGAGAGGAGTTCTTGTATGTATTTATTTCAGAGAGGGTTTAGATTCGGGTTAATCTTTGATCAGAACCTCTTTCTTAGTATTTAATTAGATGATTTAGATCCTTATTGCCCTACTTTGTAGTTAATCTCTTGGATTAGTCAGCTGCTAGCTTAGGAGGCGCTACACAATCGACCCCCTAACTCTCGATAGCTTCTCTGTGAGTTTAATCCATCCTTTATATACACTACAGGGTCGAGAATCTCAATCAAATCTCCAGATTTTGTTGATTTTTACTGTGACAGAAGGTCATGGGCATTCCTTATTTAATCTCCTCTATGCGTCTTCAAAGTTTATCTAAACTCTTCCAATCTCGGCAACCCAAATCCTAGGAAAAATTCCCTTCCTAAGTCCCACGTAAATTCCTTGTATAATCACAGAAAATCTTGTAACTTGTCAATTCCCTGTATTCTCGTGAACAGATTTAAACTTCCTAATTTTTCAAAACCAACTTCATCACCTCCCTGTTTCAGTTAAACAATTCCATATGAATCCAAAGCCACGTCAAACTCTGCGTAAATCTGTTCACGTATTCTCCAAATCACACACAAAAACCCAAGAGACTTCATCCTTCACTGTTTTATCCAAAACCCATGTAATCTCCTTTTTTCACGTAGCCGAAGTCATTACCAAGCCTGTGATGTCCTAACAGACTAATTCGAACCAAATCCAGCGAGAAAATTCGATAATACCTCACTCAAATCTTTCCTAGAATTTCATGCAGGTGGCTGTAATTTTTACCGCCAAAAGTTGTGTTCAAATGGTGAACATGAGAGGTGCCACCTATCTAATCTATGAGTGCCTAAATCCAGTAGGAGGTGCCCTTACCAAAAAATGTGTGCCTTTATTAATTTTCATGGGTGCCAATAGCACTTTTCCGGGGGTACTTCCGATATATTTCTGGGGTTCCTTTAACGTGTTTCTGGGGTGTCTTTAGTAATTTCTCTATGGGGTGTAAATACCACTTTTCGAGCCAAATTTTCCTCACATGTTTATTTTTCCAAAAATACCTACAAAAACATAAAATAATCAAATAATTACAAAAATTGGTACTAACAATATAGAAAATTGAGATCAAAATAGACATATAATTGCGTCTATCAAATATCCCCAAACTTACTATTTGCTAGTCTCGAGCAAATCAAATCTAAAAAATAAAATCCTAACTCACTGTCGCAGGGATCGCGATTGTACTTAGCGTGTGCGACAATCCTTTAAACCCCTAGGTGGCCTTAGTGGCCGAGTTAGAGTCTCGGGAGGGTTTACTAAAGATATACCCACAAAATTTTTACTCCCGACCGTAGCTACCCATGCAGAACCTTGGAATAGCACTAAAGAATCTCATTGGTTGGCGTACTCTCATTGACTACAGGAGGAGACACCCTTATGTGAGTGAAAGATCTATACTCAGGTAGTCGCACTATGGACATTAATATCTGGAGTCAACAAACCACAATCACATGTGAAAAGATTAAGAAGATGGATATGGAGATAATAGATGGTTTGAAATGATGTTGACTAAGGTGAAAGGTGTTTCCCATATCTGTCTGAAGGCCACTTCCAGGATAAACCTATCCTAATAGATTGAGATACTGGTCTGGACAAATATCAACACAACTGGCATATACAAGGGAACATGTGGTTGATAATCCTAATTCTAAATCAACTCGACTGCCATATACAAGGGAACCGGTGGTCAATTTTATTGAACAATTTATTCTGGTTGGTCTGATGGTGTGGTCTAATCATTTTTTTTTTTAGAACTGACAACATGATTAGATCTTGCGGATCCAAGTGTATGCTTCTCGTCAGCAGATTACATGGTAATTCTCATGGATCCTGCATTCCACGCTTGTTTAGGCGACGGAGACAGGGAGAATACACACATATTGTTATTCAAGTGTTAATATATTATTTATTTTCGAATTATATATTTTCCTCATTATTCAGATTGGTATAATTGGTCTGGTCTTTTTATTTTATTTTTAATAAGTCAATCACTCTACTTTATCCCAGTGGTGGTAATAATTCGATGTGTGTGCCCCACTAAATCACTTAGAGAAACATATAAGTTTCCAAAATAAACTAAAAATAGAAAGTGACATGGTGACGACTCCGAGACACAATGAAACTACAATGTTATTTCTAACACCTAAACTCTGTGCTTATATGAATAGACTCTATTGTTGGGTTCCTCAACTCCTACAACCAAGATGCTTTCATCCACTTAGATTGGTTAGTGTTGTCCTTCATCGGCATAAATTTCTAGGCTCTGGATTTTAATACTGCAACTAAAAAGTTTCTCCGATACCCCCAAACTTAAATCTAATATTGTTCTCAATGTTCTAAAGATAAAATTAAAAGCATGAACAAGGAGAAACTGTTAACACTTGAAGCAAAGGAAATAAGGAAAGACATTACCGTGTTGTATGAGCATGGGTTACCTCCCAAGAAGTGCTAAGTTTAAAGTCTTCAGCCAGACATAAGAAAGAATTAATCACCTCGAATCATATAGCAATAGCCGGAATAACTGTAGGCCGTATGCATTAAAAAGTGTTATCACATACAAAAGGAAACTGCAACACCCTTGCCTAGTTTCATGTTTAATACAACTACATCTAGTTGTGGTTCAGGTTCAAGTTCTATAAAGGGGTCTAAATAAAATGTATTCATGGGCTGCACCTCCTCATAAGTAAGATCCGAATTATCAGGTTGTAAAGTCTGTAAAAACTCAAATAAGAACATAGAAGCACGTAATAATAATCTGAATAATTGAGGATCCTCAAAATTAATCAGGTTTGACTCACACGGTTGATAGGATTCTAGGAATACCTATATATGATAACCGCAATCGGACGACGTCTAACTAGCAGACAATGGCAAGTACAGGTCAAACTCACAGGGAGCAATGGAAAATACCGTACCCAGAATTCCTAATTGACTAACCAGAAATGATGTTTTTGAGATTTATGGAATTAAATACTTATAAAGAATGAAAACAAAAGAAAATTAATTAAATGCGATGAGAAAGAGAGTCAGTAACCAGGGCCTACAATGTCCACCATTATTTATATTCGATGCCGAAAATGATTCATATTTCTAAATACGCGTCGATATCTTTGTCCTATTGCAACACCTATTATCGGTATATTTTCTCTAATATAACTTGCATCCCCTAAGCATAACCCATCGAAATTTCCAAAGCATGGCTTATCAAATTATAATGGCAAGCAAATCATCGAAACTACATATTTATAGATTTACGATTGTTATTTGCGTCGTCTAAGTATAACCCATCAAATGATTTAACCTAAGCATGGATTATCAAATACTTTAACAAATAAAATTGCAGAACCATATAAATTAATGCACTTAGACTATTGCATTACAAAGTCGATGAAGCAACAATAATTATTCTATACAAAATCAATAGAGCGTCAATATGGAATTATTCAAATAAATTCATAATTACCTAAAACCAAATGTTCTCAATTGAATTATAGTCTAATGCTAAAAATGATTCCCATCGTAAAACCCTAACTGTAATACTAGCAAGACTTGGAAATGGATTTCTCAAAATCCATCAAAATAATTAACAAAAGAATAAGAGAAATTAAACCGTGATAGCCGTTGGTCACCCCATCCAATAGTCTTCTTCTTCCTCTCTTGTTTTGTCTCCTTCGGTAAACCTCCACGGCAGTGCCTATTCTTCCTCCGCCTTCCAGAAGAAAAACAGCCTGTTCTTCCTCCGCCTTCCAGAAGAAAAACAGCCGACCCCATCTACTCCTTTTGTCCGTTAGGTTTTAATAGCTTCCCATTTTTGTCCGTTAGGTTTTAATAGCTTCCCATAAAATGTAAAGCTAGCCAAGGTCGAATAGTCCAAAGCAGGGCCCAAACTAGTTAAACTTTGGCTCAGTAAACAAAGGTATACCACCGATAACATTCGAATAAGAAATTCCATGTATTAATCTGATCACCAAATCCTTTCCTGTTATCTCCATGTGCGTGTAGCATGAACTACATATTTAATCCACTCAAACTCTTTACTCCTTACCAATATCCAAGAGTACATGCTTTAAACATCATTTTAAGCACGTCCAACATATACGGTCCATTCACTTCAGCACATCCACTTATACATGGACATACGGAGAAATTTTTTGATGGGACGGAATGAGGGTATGGGGACCAGTAAGAAACGGCCATTTGTAAAAAAAAAGTATCTTAGGAATATACAACTAACTAATCATCCTCATATTTTGCTGGAATTCTAGAAAGCAATATCAGAGGATCAGAAAATGTTAACCTTAAAATTGTAATTCTTCAACAGTGATTAAATTAGCACCATCGGAAAAAGGTTAAAAATTTACTAATTTGATTAACGGACCGCGAGTTATAACCCCAAAGGTATCACTATTCATATACAAAAACTCCAACAAAACAAATTGTTTACAAAAACCCCATTTAACATAAATTGTCTATATTAGCCTTCTAGTTTAAATCACCCAACAAAAATAAAAAACAACCCCACCTTTAATTTTAAATCACCCAACAAAAATAAAAATCATCTCCACCATTAATTTCTATTATATTATCACCACCACAAAATAACACCACCAGCAGAACCACCACTGTGCCGCCACCACTGACCACCGCCGTCGCCAAAAACAACCACTGTCAACCGCCGCCGCCGCCGTTACCGACCACCACCATCACCACCTCCACCGCCGCCAACCACCACCGCGCCACCTCCTCCACCGCCGCCAACCACCACCGCGCCACCCTCCACCCCGCCAACCACCT